>NW_028292569.1:3162891-3471224 GCF_029948245.1 Actinia tenebrosa | reverse complement strand
TCATACATGAATCTTAATCAAACAGCTGGGTTGTCTTATGCTAATTCATAATTAGATATTCCTACATTGCCAACAGTTTATCCACGAGATAAATGATTTTTCTTAATGTACTTCTGTTGGTGCAATATACACCATTTACAAAACAAACACTTTTTACAACTTTTTATATATTGAAATATATTCTTATATTTTTATACTTTCGTACTTAATTTTTTATATATTTTTTGTTGAGACAAAAAATATATCCTGTATTGGCTCAGTATAGTTAGGAAGCAACTATGGCTAAATACAGGATACAACTTCTTGCCAACTCTGTCAATATCTCAAAATCACAATACGTTTTGTATTGCGATTCTCATATCACTAAGTAATTCTGAGCCAACAAAATATGGGTAAATATATTAGTGACTCTTTCCCAGTCAAACTTAGAGGAGATACCGTCCGATATTACAGCTAGGACCTGGTGATTACTATTGAAATAAAATTATTTTACTTAAGTAGGAATGGGACACATTTATATCTTTCTATGCATTCTGATCATATAGCTTCAATTACATGCCTCAGTCTATTATTTTATTGAAAGTTAATGAGGAAATCAGGAAAAGGAAATCTAGGACTTTAAAGGAAAAGTCTATATCCATTGTTTAACCAAAACACTTTTAAGTTGTAATCATAGCGACATAAATGAATTATTGCTGTGGAATAAATGAATTAAGAAAAACTGGTACATAACTTTTTTTGCTCCTGATTCCATTTTCAAATGATTGACTCTTGAATTGGCTATGATGTTTTGCAATCCCTTACTGCATGTTATTCCATCATGTAGTTAGTAGAGCGGTACCCATAAGCCCTCTACTAACTATGATTTACGTTATTCTCTTGATTGCTATTTCTTTCTCCCCATAAACAATGGAGTGATGCATTCATATATAAGGAACTTAAACTGATAATTTATTCTCAATAATTGAACTCATTTTACTCATAATTGTTTCGTTTTTACCTTGATGACATTGATACCAGTTGGTCCAAGAACCATACCACTCAGAACAAAACCAAACATGGTTGGAAGCTGGACAACCATACAAGCACAAGCTCCAAAGAATGACAAAATAATGATCCATATAATATCTTTAATCAAATGAACATCTTCATGAGGAGTAGTAGCATCTTTAGACTTTGACAATACAAACTGATTACTCTGTGAATCAACTAGTATACTCATTCCATCTTTTTTGTCTTCTTCTTCTTCTTCAGGTGATTTCGTTGGTCCTAATTCTTCTTCTGATTCCCCCTCTTCCTGTTCTTTCAATCTCACCACTGCCTCTATAGATGCCCCTTTAGATTTTCTAGTCTTTTCAAATGTATTATCACTCAGCTTCTTCTCTAGTTTATCAGCTGCAAAAGATACATCGCTTAAAATGCCCTCAATTAGTTTTCCTATTCGACTACTCGAGTTCTTCTGATGTTTATTCTCTGCCGCCAATTCTTTCTCAGCTTCACTGATTGCATTATATTGATCCTCTTGACGTAAAGCGATATCTTTAAAAGAATTTAGTCTCTGTTTTATAGCTTCTTTGATTTTCACGACTGACTTATAATCTTCATGAAGGAGTTTTCTCAGACCTCCCATTGCTTCCAAAACAGCTCTTTCGGTGTCATTCAGTTCGGATTGGTAAATGACAATTGCTCTAACTTGTGCATGAGAAAGTAATTTTTTCTCTTTTTCAACATCAAGGACTTGTTTCAGTTTTTGAATTACTTGCTCTTTGGTGTGAAATAGCTGATATATTGCGCTACAAGATTTACTGTTCCATCGGCTGTCAAAGTCCAATTCTGACGACCTACACATCAAAATGGCGCTCAAAAGTATCATCAAAAATCCAGCATTTTTAAGCATCATTCGATCCGTTAACCAAGAAAACTCACCACGACTATCCACAGTTAACATCAGAGAAGGTAACGGTTAAAAAAAAAACAAATCTTAGCCACATCACACATATTTCTTAGGAGCCATTATTGTTGTCATGACTGACTGGGCTACTGGCACTTAGCGTCAGGCGTTGCTGACATACCACGTAGATAGGAAACACTCGAGGGAGGGGAGGGAGGATTACATGAGTTGCTCTATCATTCTAGACACGTCTAAATTCTTTAAAAATAGAGGATAGCAACAAAAATATTTTTAAAAATGAAATAATATTGATACTTTATTAATTCTTTAGCTCCGTATATTTGCAATAAAGTAAAAAGCGCTAAAAAATTCAAAAGCGCGCGCTTTTTCCGCAGTGACTGCTGGGTAATCTCGTTCAAAATCTTGGCGCCTTGTAGTTTTTGACGTTCTTGAAATATTTACAACCAAATCTTGGATTTTGGACAACATTTCTTAATCAAATGATCTATTATTAGCTAAAAAAGCCTTACTGACATGAATAAGCATCATGAGTGAGGTCGTATCTGACAACGATCGTGTAACTGAGGCTATAAAATTTTTGATCGAACAAGGTACGTTCGTAGCTCTTCCTTACTATTTTGATTTTTATCGTTTACAAAGCAACCACATATAGTATAATGTTATCATTATATCTACCTAACAAATCAGACTTTTAGGGATTTGTTTTCATAATTCTGCTTTGATCTCACAGAAGAGCCAACGAAAAGAATAAAAAACAACTCGAAGACGTTTCTTGCAGTAGAAACCTTAGAAAGTCATTCCGGTAAAAATGGACTTATAGAAGCACAAATTATACAACTTATTGATGTTGCTTGTTCAGGAAAATACGGTAGGATCCTTGCTAGTTCTAAGCATTTATATTCTGCTTTAAAACCATGCATTGATTTTGGTATTTTTGTCTTTCAATGGTATCAGCTGATGGTGTTGCTAGCAAAGTTGTCAAGTCACTGATCCCTAGGGAATCTGTACCAGTTTTAGCTATTGTAAAAACTGTTTCATGGATTAGTACCAATACGCTCTCCTCTTCTCTTCAGGTATGGGATACACAGATATGCTATAGTTTGAAAGTTCTGCAATAAAGTGTTTAAATTAGGTCACTATCTTTAAAATTGAGCCAGTGAAAACAAAAAGACTATGTCAATATGGTGTCATAGTGGATTGGAAACAACAATTAAGACCACAAAACAATGTTGCAGTATAGTTAGCATGTGCACTGGGATTGGCTTGTCTACACTTCAATCCCATGATGCACAATACTGATGTCATCCATGGAAAATGCTATTGTTTCACTTGTTAAACAGTGTATTTCTAGGCATTACTACTGCGATGGAGAATAGCGATTTATAAGTTCATTGATGAAAATGCTATTGTTTCACTTGTTAAACGGTGTATTTCTAGGCATTACTACTGCGATGGATAATAGTGATTTATAAGCTCATTGATGACATATCTCAACTGCATTCACTTTATGGCATCATCTTTCTGTTTCTGGAGAGTGATATTTTGGTAAGTCCTTCAAACTTTTCTGCTAAATTATACTTTGATAATACACCCTCTTTACCAATTGCGTTACCCATTTACATTTATACAACTTATTTTCGAGAGAATGGCACATAGTCTGAAAGCCCATTGCACCACAGAGAATAAGGGACATTCTTTCTTTGAGTCCCCCATTCGATATCAATAAGCCTTATTGTGCTATATGGATATAAAGCAATAGATTAATGACTAATTTATGTTTTTTCTTTCAGTGTCCTCATGCTTGTCTTCTGTTATCCAACCTAACAAGGCAAGAAGATGGTAATAGCTCTTCATCTATTAAAGATTATATTATCATCATTGTCATCATCATCATCAACATCATCATTATTAGAAAAGAGAATGGGAGAGGGAAGTTTCATGCTTGCAAGCAGAAGGGGTTGGAAAAATTGTTCATTAGGGATATCAATTTGCTGAAAATACCATCATAATACATGGGGATATACAATATTCATTTCTTTTTTTTCTTTTTCGTTCAGCTATTATTTTCCACTTAACCAGTTTTCTCTCTCAAATTCTTCATTTTTCAGTTAAGCGCTTCAGGATTAAGAAGCTACTAAATCTACAGACCCGTGTGGTAAATGCCATGCTTAATGTGTAATGTGGCTTGATGCAAATATTGACTATATGTATTCAATTGCTTCATGCTGAATATACACTTCATAGGAATTTTGTTTGTTTGTCGACCCACAGGGATCCCAACCACATCTAAATGATCTTCTCTCAATCTACAAAATGTTTTGTCCCAACTTGGTATCCATGGCAACCTCATCCAAATCAGTAAGAAGAGATATTGATTTTTTCAAATGCAGTTTAATTAATGCACAATTAATATTAACACCATTAAATAGCTTGCTAACTAAATCATACTAATTACCTTGGAGGAATTAATTGTTCAAGTGAAGATGGCTGAATATGATAAAAGATATAATTTCTTGTGTCCCAGGTTTGGTTCAAGGAGAAAGATAGATCATGGAGAGAAGCCATTTACAAAGTGCAGGTGCAAAAGGGATGTTTGAACATAGTGCATTGTGGTATAGATTGGGTATGAAAAATATTTTAGGCATCAAGCCTATTTGTGGTGTTGCTTTTACCCAAGCTAGACCAGAATGCATCCTGTATATTGACCTCAAAAAAAGTCTATCAATGCCAATAAATTTACCAGGGCAGGGCCGGGCTGTACAAAGGATAGCGCGGCCCAACAAATACATCCTTATCGGATATCCAGTGGATAAGTCGATGCTGTTACCCAATAAATTTATCCACTTGATAAGATTTATCCATCGGATAGTGCTATCCACCCTTTGTACAACTGGGCCAGAGGACTTGGCCAAAACTGTGCATGATTATTTTCAATATAAGTTGTATCAATTATATATTTTGTACACAGTATTTCTTATAATAAAACATTTCCATAGGCAAAAAGGAATTCACAACTGGCAATTGAAAAGATTTTCTTACAAGCAAGAGAAACAAAAGATAAGGTATTTTTAAGCTTTTGTCACATTCACAACAAATACAATGGGGATGATAGGAAAAAAACAAGGTAGTTAGAGGGTGGGAGAGTTTTTGATTTCTAACAAGAGAGCATAAATAATAGAGGAAAACTTCTTAATAACGTGCGCACATGTATATTCCAGGTTGGGCTATTTTTAGTATCCAGATGCAGTTTAAATTTCTCCTTACCCTACTACCGTGCGACATCATCTTACGTCGCTCGCTTTGTTTTGATCACTAAAGATGAAACGGAAACGGAGTGTGCGCGCAAGATGATGACGCACAGGAGTAAGGTAAGGCGAAATATAAACTGCATCCAGTTACTAAAAATAGCCCAACCCGGAATTTACAGGGTGAGCGCATTATTGAGAAGCTTCCCTCTCTTATTATGCTCCCCTTTTTCTAGAGATGACTGATGCTTTAAATCATTCATTTTTTTCCTTTCCAAGGAATTAAGAAGGAAGAGATTAGGAGGAACAATAATTCCACCACCAAGTAAAGTTAGTCGATTAACAAATATGACAAGCAGAAAGGAAGAAGAAGATGATGAAAAAGTTGCTCTTCTTCAGCTGCATGACTTCAGTGATCTACTCGAAAACATAGATAAAATCGAGGTAAATCTCACCAATAAAATAGTATAGTAATTATGTATCCAGTACGGCTGGTGTAGTTCATTAGGCCTCTCCCTTTTTTCGAGGGTTCCCATCCTTCTGTAAAAATTAACATGCTAAATTCCAGGGTTCAGTTTGAGAGTCAGCTGTGCCCTGACTTTCATTAGCCCAGAGGTTTCAGGGTATCGATAAAATTTAACGCTAAACTTACATTTCATATAAAGGTGCTGGGGTTTCAATATTTTAAATGAGCTTTAAAATTGTTTCAACTCCAAACTTAGATTGGAGAGGGAGTAAAAGTGGTTGTTTTTTTCCATAGCTTCCAAGCCAAATAGCATCTGTTCTTGAGTCGCCGTTTCTTCAACATGTGGTCTGTTGTAACCCAGATGACGTGACACTACAAAGACTCAATTTTTGGCTTAATCAGTCATTATATCAAGGTAAAGCTTTAAAGTATTTTAAAATATATGCAGAGATTAGTATATCTCAAGGTTGTTTGAGTAATGTGGTTGAACCCCAAGAATTGATATACGTTTTTTTTGTCTAGTTTTTGTTCACATTTCAAGTTTTTTCTCTTGCGACTTAAATTTTCTGGAGGTACTTATCGGAATTAAGAAAAACTCTTTGTAGGACCTTGTTTTTGAAATCATCATAATTTTGGACTAAAAATGTCAAAACCTAATTTTCTACTGCACATACCATTTTCCTTCTGTTGTAGAATTTCTACAAGGCGAAGACTGCAAGCCAGATTCATCCAATACTAGACTGCTTAAGACTTTGATTCAGTTTACAAGTTTTCTTCAGGTAAAGAGAGAAATCATTAAACTTGAAGGTATAAGCCTTTTCATAGTTTAAGAATCGATTCCACTGCGCATGCGATTTTATCCCGAATTTCTCACCTTCTTTTGTCTAAACCTTCTTTTGTTCTTAATTAAACAAAAGAAGGTGAGAAATTCGGTATAAAATCGCATGCGCAGTGGAATCGATTCTTAAACTATGAAAAGGCTTATTTTAGTCGAGCGAAAAGACATCCTAAGAGAAAAGTATACTCATATATTTTTTAAGAGTAAACGTGATCGTCTGGTTGAGTGTAGTCTTGAGAATGGCTGTTAGTGTTGGTAGTGACTGACGTTTCCTCTCAGGTTGTCGAAACGTCAGTCACAACCAAAAACAGTCTTACTCAAGACTACTTCATTCCACTCTTTCTACGCACTCGCGGTATTAAGACACTTTCGTCAAATGCGGGTGGTCAGTATTTTTCGTTAATTTCTCTCGAATGGTGGTATTTCCTATACTAATTTTACAGTTCTTTTCTAGGAATCTATCCCTGCCGTTGAAGTATGGCTTGTTCAGTACTTATTCAGTTGGAATGGAGAGGACCTACGAACATTGATTCTCAAACTAATCCCATACTTTAGGCTTCTTCCATTTTCAAGTAAGTGCACAACTTGAAAAGGGTCTGGTTTTCACTTGCGAAACAATCGCAGCCAGAGTTAAAAGCAGTTTATGACAAAGGTCGTATATGGAAGCGCGTTGCCTTTGGCTTGGGTTGTGCTCGCACCACAAGGAATCCAAGGCAATTTAGATGAAAGTGCTAGGCGAAAATAAGATGTGAAAATTATATTCTTTTCTGGAAAACAATGGGTTAGAATCTATAGAAGTATGCTAAATGACACAAGTGAACAAAAAAATAATCAAACGAAAACGACAAAGTCAATTTATTTCTGCGCGCCTATGTCAGTGTAAATAATTCCTCTTTGCTCGCCGTGTGTTGAACGATATAGAAATATTCATTCATTATTTCATTTTTTCTTCTTCGTAGAATTAAATGATCTGGTGCTGGAGCCTTTGAGGAAGTTGTTTTTTTCGTCATCTGTTTTCGTCAAGGTTGATTAAATGATAGGAATAGAACCATGGGGCGTGACGTTTTCCCATTTCGCAACACGTGTCATTCCCTAGAGTATCATTTCTTAACGGTTGCGCACGAAAAGACACATGAATATGAATACAACTGAAATACAGAATCTTGTTCTCAAGAGAGTAACACGTGGTCTGAAATGGGAAAATATTATACGCCCAAGGTAAATACGAGGTCCATTTAATGCCGTATTTTTGAATGTTTGTGTTCATTTGTATTTACACTAACGAAAGGGATACACCTATTTCAGTGCCAAATCATGTACTGCTTCACAAACCTCTTAAGAAATTTTGCTGCAGTCGAACTTCCAAGATACCAAGATCTACAACGAGCTACTCCCAACTCAAGCAGAACTAATATGACAAGGTATGTGGTTGGTATCCCTGTGGTATACGCAACAGGGAGCCCAAACTGATTCGATACGTTCTAGATTTTATTCTAAAAATGGATCTTCAATAAAGCCCGCGTTTCTAACCGTCCCTGACAAGAAATAAAGGACTCTAAAGGAATCTACTAACTAAAACCAGGTCTTTCTGGTTCAAGGTTCATTCTAGTACCTAGAGCTCCTCGGCTTCGTTCCTACCCGAGGAGCCTGGGTACGAGAATTAATTTCCTTCGTTAGAAATTAGCCAATTAGAAAACAGTCTCAGATCGATTCGCCCATTGCTTTGTCGCAGGCGTCGCCGTTTCTTGGCCGAAATGAAAGAAACGCAGGCTTTTTTGACGACAATAGCGAAATATGTTTACGTTTACATTTGCGCATGATCACAAGTGAGACGCACAATTTTTGTTTCCAATACTGTCTTTGCTTTCGTCTCCGACCAGTTCGAATAAGATAATAAAATAATTAATGCAATTCCTATTTCTTCTAATAGTATCTCAATATTTGCTGAGGAGGAGTTAACTTCGTTTGATCCTTTTGAAACAATATACGACTTTATTCGGTTTGTAGACCGATTATGCGTCATGGGCTTACAGGTGAGTCCAGTACCACAGGAAGCCCAAGAGGACATTTCTAGCACCACAGTGATCCTAAGTGAACTCTCACTGACAGATTGTTTTGATTGCCGCTTTCCTAGAAAGAGCAAGACCATCCATTGTTGCAACATTGTGTTTTGGACTTCTTTGAGTTGGTAAGAATCAGTTATTTACTTCACGGTAACACGTTCTGAACTGTGCTACTAGATATGCTTATCAATATTTTAACAAAGTTTCTTACAAAGGTTTCTCCCTGTAGTAGTCTAAATCAAGGTAGAGCGATTTTCGTATGGGTGGGAAACGTATTGTACTGACTTACTATGCTTACACGGTACGAAATGGTTCCCAGTATAGGGTTTTTGTAAAAAGCGTATGGTACTGACTTTCATGTAACACTGAAAAGGCTTTTCATTGTTATTCAAACGGATTCCAAGGCTTTGAAAAATCTCTCCTAACCTCAACCTAAACAATAGTCAAAATAAAAACCATATACTGGTGTTTACAGGCCTCAGTCTTGCACACGGAATTCCAGGTTCCATTCGTCGTTGTTCCTTCTGCTGGGTTCGTCTATCGACTGTTTTTCGCAGACAATGCCATGGCATGTTCTCGTCTCTGTCAGATCATCGTCAAGTAAGTTTGTCAACAAATATATTTTGGAAAGATTTTCTTTGAAAGTTTGATCTAAGTTTACTTAATGTTTCTAAGAAGCAAGTTATGAGGCTACACATAAGTTTGTCAACCATCATTACTTGCTGAGAATGTGTACGTTCTTTTGCAGACAAGAAAAAAAAGAAAAAAATTTTGGATAGATTTTCTTTGAAAGTTTGATCTAAGTTTACTTTATGTTTCTAAAAAGCAAGTTATGAGGTTACACATAAGTTTGTCAACCATCATTACTTGCTGAGAATGCGTACGTTCTTTTGCAGACAAGGAAAAAAAAAAGTTTATTTTGGATAAATTTTCTTTGAAAGTTTGATCTAAGCTTACTTAATGTTTCTAAAAAGCAAGTTATGAGGTTACACATATAAATTTGTCAACCATCATCACATGCTGAGAATGTGTACGTTCTTTTGCAGACAAGAAAAAAGAAAATATACTTTGGATAAATTTGTTGGATAAATTGTCTTTGAAAGTTTGATCTAAGTTTACTTTATGTTTCCAAAAAGCATGTTATGAGGTTACGAATGTAAACAAATATATATATTTTTTCTTTAGTTACAGAGACACATTCGTTTCTCTCAGGGAGCTCGACAAGTACCGGGAGCAGTTGGTAAGTTGGTATCGATACCCTGGAACATTCTCTGGGCTGATCTAAGTCAGGGCATGGCTAACTCACAGATCAAACCCTGAAACAACCTCTGGGCTGATCTAAGTCAGGGCATGGCTAACTCACAGATCAAACCCTGAAACAACCTCTGAGCTGATCTAAGTCAGGGCACGGCTAACTCACAGATCAAACCCTGAAACAACCTCTAGGCTGATCTAAGTCAGGGTATGGCTAACTCACAGATCAAACCCTGAAACAACCTCTAGGCTGATCTAAGTCAGGGCATGGCTAACTCACAGATCAAACCCTGAAACAACCTCTAGGCTGATCTAAGTCAGGGCATGGCTAACTCACAGATCAAACCCTGAAACAACCTCTGAGCTGATCTAAGTCAGGGCACGGCTAACTCACAGATCAAACCCTAAAAAAACAACCTCTAGGCTGATCTAAGTCAGGGCATGGCTAACTCACAAATCAAACCCTGAAACAACCTCAGATCAAATTTGAATTTAGCGTGTTAGGTTTTGCGATGTGAGGAAAATCTGAGAACTCGGAAAAAAAAGGATTCAAGGAAGAGTCTTAACAAACTCTACTTACATGTGTTGCCGAGTCCAGGAATCAAACCCGAACCCCCTGAGAGGTGGGGCGAGTTCACTACAGCCAAACTACCCTTAATTGCAAGCTTCAATCTGTTTTGATTTTAGAGCTCAGTACCAGCCAGTGGTGAGAGTATAAAAATACTAAATCAGTATATCCTGGACATCAGTGATAGTTTGTGGCGAAATAAAGCATTTGTTGACAGGGAAAAGTCATTTTGCTTCGGCATACCTTGGTAAGAAACGAAAGAGACGTAACATTGTGATGATAATGTACCAACCATTTTAACGATAGGCATTGTTACTTGACGATTTTCTTTTTTCTCTTAATTTTTTCTTTTTTCTGTCTTTCTTTCTTTCTTTCTTTTTTTTTTTTTTTTTTTTTTTTTTTTTGCCGTTTTTCATAATATATTTCAATATTTCTTAGGTCACATTCTGATAACCTTGAGCTTCGACACACGAACGAAGCCTTCTCCTTGCACCATCATCAGGCTCTCGTTGGCTTTGCTTGGACATTTCTGAAGGAAGTAAGTCTAACCAGAACTGCTCCGTTTCTCAGGGAATGCATTTTGGTTGAAAGAGCTAATTCTGGAAGAAAAAGCTAATTCTGGTAGAAAGAGCTAAATTTGGAAGACGTATGAGCTTTATCGCCTTGGTTACCATTCCGTGCCACCGCGCGATGTGATTGGCTGTGGCATGTCGTCAAGTCCATAACGTAACCGTGCACTGGTTTATTATTTCATGTCTAATTTTTTTAAATTTATTTTCATTCCTTTTTTAAATCATCCTTTTATTTTCTTCATACAGACACAGCCTGAGGACGTCGCGCTCAATCCGAGTCTTATCAAGGTTTGTTCACTTAGAGAACATTAAACAATGTGGGACTGGCTCTTTGTTTATCAAACGTTGCGCGAAGCTAAACATATGACTTATGATTTTTTATTTACTTTTACTTAGACCCATTGCAGTACGTCGGAATGTATCTCAATTTGAAGAATATGACAATAGGTTTCCTATTCTCATGAGATTTAAATTCTTTTGTTTTGTTCCCCAAATTTAGCTGCTTTGACGTCACATGCAAGGTTAAAGGGATCTATAAGTAACTTATATACGCAGCTCACACTAGTTTTTAGCTAGTTATATCTTTATAAGTAACTTAGTGCATCTGAACATTGTACAAGTTTATTTGTGTACATTTATAAATGTACTTTTATTTATTTCACTATTATTATTGGAGACTCAATGGTTGGTGTATTTGAATTGTGGTGGTTCTGCGTGTAACCCGTGATTGTAATGGTGGGGTGTGGGTACTTGGTGTATGGGTACTTGGTGTGTGTGTACTTGGTGTGTGGGTATTTGGTGTGCGCGTACTTGGTGTGTGGGTATTTGGTGTGTGTGTACTTGGTGTGTGGGTATTTGGTGTGTGTGCATTTGGTGTGTGGGTATTTGGTGTGCGCGTACTTGGTGTGTGGGTATTTGATGTGTTTAAGTGGTGATGCAGGGCCAGTAAATGGTGTCCCAATACTCCGTTTTACAGTTCCATTCAGTGACCATGAATCCTAGTTCCAAGTCGAGGTTGGAATTTCGCGCGCATGGCAAAACTATACTTTATATCATGCGCGGAAACTCCAGCAACCTCGACTTGGAACTATTAGTATTCGTGGTCACTGAACAGAACTGTAAAATGGAGTATGTTCTAAAGCCTCACAAATTGTTTTATTTTATTTTATTTTATATTTTTTTCAGGATCGAGTAAGAAAAGCTTATTTGAAATTTCTACAACAGCTTGGAATTCTGGGAGTCGTAAGGTTTTTAGAAACATTCATTCGTCAAAAGTCATAAAGATAAATACATTTTTGTAATCTTGAACTTTGAATATGTCATGAATCGCCAAGACTTTTAGCAGTTTAATTTTAAAAACTTTTAATTAAAAATAAATGAAAATTAAGAGGGAAAAAAACTTATATCTAACTTTAACATAAGCCATGTTCCATAAACCATTGCTGTTTGGTATGTTGAGTAAGATCTCTTGGTTCAGCTCAACTCATTGATTCTTTTTATCTTGAGTAAAACCTCCATGTTCAGCTCAACCCACTGATCGATATTCAATTCTTTCTTGACTCGTTGTCTTAGCTTTATCATTCTCGTTTGGCGTTCTTGTTTTGGCATGGTTAAGGCACGATGCAGAGTGTCAGCCATCTGTTCCACATTCTTTGGGTCCACCTGTTGAACCAATCAACATACTGTTAGATTAATCAACATGCTTGTTATAAGGTTAACTGTTGGACCAATCAACATGCTTGTTATAAGGTAATAAGGCTATATACCAAAGTGGATTTCGTAAGAGTTTAAAACCGCATGACAAATGGCACGGTAACGGAACCGAATCCTTTAAACCAATCATAGCGCGCGTCATCACTGCTTATCAAATAAAAATGCGTCTCGGTCGCGACACGGCAAGGCACGCTCCGTACCATAAATCATACTAGATTTTCTTCATCAAGATTGCATTTGAATATGTAATCAATTGCAATAAAAGTCCGAACTGAGGACAGTGAAGTGCGCACAGTTGTCAAGGAACGTTACCTTCAATGCTTCGTGCATAAATTCTGCAGAACCAGCATAATTCGACAAGACAAGAACTCCTGGATCAGATGTTTGAGAAGCAACATACTCAAGTGAGACCAGATTCAAGGCATCTCGATACGGAGTTACTAACCCAACGTGCGCTCTCTTGTAATACACTGGAAGGTCGTGATGAGGGACATTTTCCAAGACGACATTGATTTTGGAAGAAAACCCTTTCTTCTGCAACGCTGCGTTTGTTCGTGAAACAAGCTTTTCGTATTCTTCCTTGAGGTGTTTAAACCCCGGTTGACCTTCCCGAACCGGCACAGCTACCTGCAAATACTGTACTTTCCCGTCGTGTTCAGGGTGTTTCTCTAGGAGCCTCTGGAAAGCTTTGACTCTGTTCCCGAGTCCTTTAGCATAATCAAGACGGTCTACTCCAATGATGATCTTATGATCTGCATTGTCGTTGTAGAGGTCTTCAATGACGTCGTGGCAATCCTAAGAATAGAACGATAATCGTCTAAATACACAGGCAACCCAAAGCATGTCTACAATGTTAATATGAATATTTGCGTTACCTCTGGAAATTCTTTGCAGGAGAGATTTGCGTACAAGTCGTATTTTATTCCTACGGGGATAGCATGTAATGTCACTTTACGTCCGTTATAATGCACTTCCAACGATTCATAGTTCACTTGACAGCCCAAAATCATCTCACAACACTCGATAAAATTCGTGCAGAATTCTTTAATGTGAAAACAGATGACGTCGCTACCTGTTTTAAAAAAAGTGTGATATATAGGTCATGGGATTTGTCAGCATCTAGCATGATATATGTTGCTAATATTTACCGCATCGGTTCGCTGGTCAAACACAAAGCATTCAACCGAGGCTACGAGTTTCAAATTTGAGTAATCCTTGTGAAACTACTCCTGTCACAGGCAGCCCAAACAAGATTCCTGTGTATTGTTTATAAGGGAATGTATGGGAGAGAAGAGCGGATTTAGAAAAAAAACACTAAACGGCCTCGAATCGCGCTGAAACCCTTGCCGGAAGACTGAACAAAGTAAAGGCAACGACTGCAGCAAGTTTTGAGGCAAATTGTTGAGTGAAACATTTTATTGTCATGACTTTATCATAACTCCCATGCATTCCCTTGTAAACTATACACAGGAACCTTGTTTGGGCTGCCTGTGCTCCTGTCTCTCTGTGAATACATCCTCACTTACCAAGAATTCCTTCAAGAACCTCTTTGTAGTGTTTCAGTTTCTGCAGCATCTTCATTGGTGGAAAAGGGATATGTATGAACGTACCAATGGGGCAATATAACTCTTTCTTTACCAACATCTGCATTGAAAAAAACATGAAATAACCAAAATACATGGGCAAATAACATCGCGGATTCGGTCAGCCAATCCAAGGTGATTTTAAAGAAGTGATTCAAACTGTAAAATACCTGTCTTACAAGCTTTGGAGCAAGCCAGAATCGAAAATCCTGTATCCATACTATCGATTGATGTTCCTCTTCGACAGCCTCAAGCACCGCTTCTGAGAATCTTTTGTTCACCTCTTTAGAAGCCTTATGATAAAAACACAAACATCATATCATTTCCTTTCGCACCAGAGATTAAAGACGTATCTCAATTTTTCCCAACAAGAACGTGGTATCAACTATCGGTCAAGTTGACACAGTTCTAATATGGCGTCTATTTCGTCCCCTAAATCCCACAATGCACTGCAATTCCAACTCGACCCAGTTTTTTTCGAAATAGCTATATTAGCGAAAGCTGCGTTTGCAGGCAAGAAAAAGGGTCGTTTAGGGACTAACCTTCCAGGCTTCATCTTCATTCGGAAGATGCTCGATTTTTTCGTCCATTTGAACGTAGACTGGCCAAAATTGAGCATTTTTTAAGTTGTTGGAAAGTAACCCAGTTCTGATTGGAACACGAACCAACTGGACCTGGAAGTAGTAAGATGAATACTAGATGAATTAAAATGAAAACTAAAAGACGAATGTGGGATCCTATTCGGAAAACATACTCCAGTTGTAACGTCAAGATACCAGCAAAGAGAGGTATAGACCCCTCGTACAAATTCTGTATTTGTGAGTAGAAAACAAAAGAGAATTTCCTTCTCTTGAGAATTGAAATCGCTTTTGGTGGAACCATTTTTTATTGTAGAGACAGAGTGAGAGGGATCTATACATTTACATGAAGCAAACCCCGTGCAAGAACCCCTGAGATTGTTGGAGAAAAACGCAAAACTGCATAAAATAAGCTTGCCGAATTTAAGGACGTGCGTGACCACTAGGAGGACGTGCGTGACCACTAGGAGGACGTGTGTGACCACTAGAAGGACGTGCGTGACCACTAGGATACATGTGTGACCACTAGGAGGACGTGCTTGGCCACTAGGGGAACGTGCGTGACCACTAGAAGGACGTGTGTGACCACTAGAAGGACGTGCGTGACCACTAGGAGACATGTGTGACCACTAGGAGGACGTGCTTGGCCACTAGGGGAACGTGCGTGACCACTAGAAGGACGTGTGTGACCACTAGAAGGACGTGCGTGACCACTAGGAGACATGTGTGACCACTAGGAGAACGTGCTTGGCCACTAGGGGAACGTGTGTGACCACTAGAAGGACGAGGGACCCCATGTTTTTGAAATGTGATATATCCCGCTGAGTTTCATCTTACCTTATCGTCAACCTCTCGGACTCTTCTCGCGCATTCGTCAAATGTGTCATCATCGACTGACTCATCGCCGATTAGTGCGCAAAAGTGTTTAGTTTCAGGATAGATCTCCCGGAGTAACTTTACTCCTGTTTGCTGCCCTGAAGCATCTCTGTTGATACGATGTCCAAAAATAGTATTGATATTTAGTGCCGTCTTAGTGAATAGATGCCATTCATTTTTTATCGGAGAGTTGGGGGAGGGGGGCATTATACTTGTTTCATTCAATATACCTGTCTTGCATTAGATACATACACCGCTTTTCTTGAAGACCACAGACGCATCTACACAGATTTAGCTTCGTTTATAAGTCAGCTATTGGTATTGTTCAACATGCTCATTCTTTACATTACAGTTGACTTTAGCAAATGATTTGCTCCTAAGCGAGGTTGAGCCTGTACTGATGAGTCTTCAGTCATAAAACACAGCGGGATTTATCAAATGAGAAATGGGACTATTAGTTGCGTGGTGTGCACTACTAATGCGATGTTTCTCGGCGCGCGCTGTGCTCAATCCCTCCACTATTTAGCGGGTTCAAACATAAAATGCATCTACCCATGATCCTTGTCGGTCTCAGCTTTGTAGCTTTCACAGGTGACTGACTGTCGAAATAAGTACATACATAAACATTTCCCCCGATACTTTTGAATTTCGTGTTCTCCAAGGTTCTGAGTAATTTTTAGGGGTGAAAATCACGTGATAAACACGCAGTGGTCCTTGATATCAGCCTTAAAGTGCCGTGCTCGGGAAATTACTTGATATGCATATTGATCATGATAACGTTACGCTATTAATGTTTTTATTCAAGCAAATCGATCAATAAAATAGAATTATAAATAAACTATAAATCTTTCCGAAAATTTTTTTAAAAATTGTGTTCTTATTTTGCAATATTGCATTAAAGAATCTGTTATTATTAATTATTATTAAACGAATCTGCTTTAAGAATCTTCTCGATTGATTTGAATTAGTTGTTATATTTCTATTTTCTAAAGTACCAGACGAATTTATAATCACAAAATATATCACATGAAAATATGGACAAATAAGAGTGTTTTGAGCTTCGTAAATTTGATAAAATCCATACTCTCAGCTGACAGTTTCAGGAATGGGAAGATTTTCATACTCTCTACTCGCCTTTTTTCCATTTTGAGCTCTTGTGTTACATTGTCTCGATGAAACAAGTATGGAGCTTCGTCTGTGATGACCAACAGCTGTGGAGTACAACTCTTTCTGTCTCTGCTCTCCATTGCTTAAATAATAGAATAAAAACATCAGTTTTATACCCACTAAACGTATCTTATTATTATAAACCTAATTGGAATTGGAAATAATCTGACAAATATTTTTATACGGAATGACCAATCAACCTGATCTGTACCATGGAACTCGTTTTCAGTTTCAGAGCCAATATTTTTTCGTAGTATGAATAACTATTAAACTAACCGCTTTTGCGTAATTCCATTGGTATATCCGTTGATTTTGAGTACAGCCTTTGCGAACTACACAGCTATGAAAGTCGTAGCTTAATTCTTGTTCGAGAAGAAAACCACCCAAGCTGACACAGCAGAATAATAATCAATCCTACTAGAAGACTATACTAGCGTGACTTAAGGCAGACAGCTTTGTTGTCTGTCCGCCCTTTTGGCATTTTTCGGACAATTATCGTAGCCTAGCATCAGTAGATACAACTAAACAAAATCAGTTCAAGGCGATCAGAAATGGAATTATTGTCGCAAATCGTTACAGGGTGAAGCAGAAGTACTCGAATGCTCTAGCGCACAACAGACTTTCAAGCACAATATCGTTTTTAACACCAATGGTAGACACTTTATGATTTTTTGATCAAATTATACTCTAAAAAGTTCGGACTGTTGAAGTGCATTGCTTTATTGTCTTCGCCCAACTAGACTAATAGGCGTGAGCCTATTACACCAACATTAACGAATTTACATTCATAGAAACATTATTGGTTTTATCGATACATAATTTCGTTACTTCTATCGTTAAACGCTATTCACAGAGTCATTTGAATATTACCAAACTAATCGTTGTATAGTGCAAGCCATGAGTGCTGCGATCAAGTATGCATCTAATATATTAGTTTGTTTTAAGGACTACGTTCATGGGCAAAAGATCCCAATGATGAAAGAACATTATACTAGAAGTAAAATAAGCAAATGAAAAAGTGTGGTCCCAGACTTCGTTTAGCCGTCAGAATACGTGGAGGTTCATCCTCATTACGGCAAAACGCGCGAACAACGTAAACATGGAAAGCTGTCAAAGATAAGTCATATTTCACTGAAAAAATCTTATCGTCCCCATTTTTCACAGAAGACTAGGAAATAACCAAATAACTAGTCAGCATTTGAAAGTTGTGTTTAAAATTCGAAATATAAAATGTTATTGTGCTATAAGTGTGGACTTGAAGCCTCAGTCCGTGTTACGTGAAATTCTATTCCAATTATACACAAAATATGTAATTTCGATTTGATTCCATCGTCAGTTTTTTTTTTTTTCATTTTTCCTCTAAAGTTAGGTATTACCGAGTACTTTCAAAAAACGAAATAAAAAAGGGGGGTGCGTGGACTTGAAATCCGGTCCAGTCCGATATTGCAGGCTTTGAAATAACTTCTCATGCTTCATTAATTATTCGACTTGGAGTAGCTGGAACAAAATTGATTCAGTCCTAGGGACTGAATTAATTTTGTTCTAGTTACTACAGAATCTTTTCTTAGTTTCCAGTAGCATCACGTGGTCCAAATACAACAATGGGATTGGCTCCTTTCCTCATGAATAAATAATGAGTATGAGAAGAGATTTTGCCTATCAAAACATTGGAATGACGTCATCACGATGATATGAAACTGCAGTTCTACATCAGGGGCCCCCGCGGCCATGCGTCACTGCACCAGCCGTTGGAAAGCGATGACGTCACATTTATTTTGGAGCTCTTCATCCAGAGAATATTTTCTGAGTGTTTATCTAGCTATATATTTTGATTCGCTTTAGTGCAATTTTCGATGCGATATGCAAATAGCGATTAAGTTTCATGCATCAAGAAATTCCATGACTTTTATTTCTTAGAAAAGGTTTTTTCCCCCAATGAATTATTTGCATCCGATTCGAAGTTGAAGGGTAGCGCGCCGAGAAATCCCAGGGGAATCTTATTAGCTAGTACAAATATTGACTATACAGTACAAATCAAAAATTTCAGCATAGATTCTAAATGAAGTCAATATAGTTGAATGGTAAAATATTATACACTTAATGTCTGGTCGCGAGGAAAAACAAAACTAATTTCGGACCAGACATTTAGTGTTTTGTTATATAGCAATTGAGAAACATTGAGAAGTCAGTAGTATAGGGAATGGGGGTTCCAGCGCAATCTCAACACGGGGTAAGACCCGCGTCAAAAATCCACCTACGGAAACAACCCACTCCAAGTGTGGTTGGGGGCAACAGCGCAAATATGTTAGTCTATATATGGAGTGCGAAGATTGTAAGAGAACTTTTAAGAAAGAAGCGGATTTGAAAAAGCATTTGAAAATGAAGACGAAGTGTATGAGCAGTTATGATTGTGGATGTGGTAAGAAGTTTGAGACTAAGGTTAAATTGTTTTGGCATTGTCAGGACTGTGAGTACGACTACGACGACTTAAAAAGTGCTTGGTATTAGGTATAAAATATTTCCTATTATATAGATGGAATCCCAAAGCAACTTCAGCACGGTGTCAATACCCGGTAACGGTGAGATTGACGTTAGACAGTTTTGGCGTCAGTCAGAAAGGAAGGTTAAAAGGGCTCTCCGAAAAGGTATAGAAGAATTAGGAGCCCTGAAAGCGAGCATAATGGTAGAAGTAAGTTTGTCAAAAGACGAGGTAATGACGACAGCAATGTTGCGATCAAAGTCGTTAGTGATATTAGAATCCACGAATCTGGATAGGTCACTCAGTGAAGCCTTAGAAGCAATAATGGAGTCGCTGTCTAACTACACGAAAGAAGGATCGGGTTGGACAGTAGAGGAGGTTGAAGGAATAGAGATAAGTATAGCCAGGTACGTACCCATACGAGGGGGGAGTTACGTACCGCTACCAACGTGGGTAGAAAGGAAGAAGGCTATTGTAAACGTGAAGAATGAAGACAATCGATGCTTTATGTGGGCAATCAGGTCTGCACTGTATCCAGCAGAGAAGGATCCCTGTAGGACAAGTAAGTATCCCACAGATGATTTAGAGTGGGATGGTGTGGAATTTCCCATGCAGTTGATAGACATCCCCATATTTGAGGAAATAAACGATCTAGCAATTAACGTTTACGGAGTCAGAGAGCAGACGATAGTACCGTTAGTTCTGTCAAAAAGTAAAGGAGAGCGCATACATTTATTCTACCACGGCGGACACTACTCATGGGTTAAACACATTAGCAGACTATTCTACAGACATACTAAGCACAAAGGTAAAAAGTACTTCTGCGACTGCTGCTTGCTGTCATTTACATCCTTAAATACCCTAAAGAAACACGATGAGATCTGCCGCGGAGTCGAAGAAGTGGCGCAACGGATCCAGATGCCCACCAACAAAGAGCTTTCATACGCAGACCATCAAAAGCAGATGCAAGTGCCTTACGTGATATATGCAGACTTCGAAGCGTTGATAACTAAGGAAGAGCAGAAACGTGGCGCCACGAATAAGGTAGGATTACACGAGATCTGCTCCTTTGGTTACATAGTAGTCAGATCAGACGGTAAAGCAAACCCTCCTGTGATTTACCGAGGTAAGAACGCAGCTAATGAGTTTCTAGAAGCATTGCGAGAAGAGGAGGGGGAGATTAGAGAACAATTAAGACGTCCAAAGAAGATGGAATTTACCAAAGAGAACCAGGAGGCTTTTAACAAGGCAAAAAAATGCCACATTTGTCAACATACGCTTCTTCAGTTTGGAAGACGAGCCAAGAAAGCGTGGGATGAAGATGGAAAGTATCTAGGAGAAGCCCATTTTAAATGCGGGAAGTATGCTAAGAAAGGTGAGAAGCCGGGAAAGCCCTCCACGCACTGCATTCACTGCCACAAAGCATTTGTTGAGGATTTCTATGTGGATAAGGTTAGGGATCACTGCCACATCACGGGTAAATACAGAGGAGCGGCTCATTGGAAATGCAATATAAACTTCAAAGTAAATCCAGATATGGAGATTCCGGTGTTCTTTCACAACCTCCGCGGTTACGACTCCCATTTGCTACTACAAGGAACAGACGGCTCCGACGTCAAATGCATACCCAACAACAAAGAGCGCTACATGTCCGTAACTGTGGGTAAGCTAAAGTTCTTAGATTCGCAGCAGTTTATGGCGGACTCCTTAGCAAACCTCGTAAAGTATAACACCAACTTTCCCATTTCCAGTCAATATGGCGCGGAAAGGAAAGGAGTCTACCCATACGAATACATGGATTCCTGGGATCGATTCAAAGAGTCCCTACCACCCAAAGATCGCTTCTACAGCACCCTAAACGAGTCCGGCATAAAGGATGAGGAGTACCAGCATGCGTTAGACGTGTGGGAAAAGTACTCTTGTGAGAACATGGGGGACTACCACGACATCTACCTAAGGTCTGACGTAGTGCTGCTTGCAGACGTTTTCCAAAGCTTCAGAAAGATGGCTATAGAATATTACGGATTGGATCCCGCTAATTTCTACACGGCTCCTGGGCTCAGCTGGAGTGCTTTGTTAAAGAAGACAAATGCGCAGTTGGATCTCCTAACGGAGTACGACATGTATCGGTTTATGGAAGACGGTATTCGTGGCGGCGTATGCGGACCCAGTCGACGTTACGCCCGCGCAAACAATCCCACGGTGGAGTACGACCCGGAGAAACCAACCACATACATTTACTACCTGGATGCGAATAACCTTTATGGTTGGGCAATGTCACAGTACCTACCTGTGAGAGACTTCGAATGGGATCCAGTGAAGCCGATAGACTTCTACATGCAGGTAGGAAAGGAGGAAGACAAGGGTTACGTTTTAGAAGTGGATCTGGAGTACCCAGAGCGCCTGCACGACGAACACAATGAGTTCCCCTTAGCACCAGAAGCGATAGAGATACCATTTAAGCAGCTAAGTCCGCTGCAAAAGCAAATGTGTCCTGGTTACAAACCGTACAGGAAACTAACTATGAACCTGATGGATAAGAAGAAGTATGTGGTACATTACCGCAACCTGCAGTTCTACGTGCGACACGGAATGCGCGTAGAGAAGATCCACAGAGTCCTAAAATTCACGCAGGAACCCTGGATGCGCCCCTACATTGACTTTAACACACAAAAGCGTACGCAGGCAAAGAATGACTTCGAAAAGAACCTGTTTAAACTAATGAACAACAGCGTGTTCGGAAAGACAATGGAGAACATCCGCAAGCGCGTAAGCGTAAAAATAGTCAGCACCAAAGAGGAAGCAGAAGCATACGTGTCACAGCCAGGCTTCGTTAGATACGTAGAAATGCTGAACTTCTACGTGATTCACATGAAAAGGGCAAACCTCTTACTAAACAAGCCCGTTTACACAGGCTTTACGGTGCTGGATCTATCGAAGCTGCTTATGTACGAGTTCTACTACGATAAGCTTAAGCCAAAGTACGGAGACCGCTGTCGCCTCCTGTACACAGACACCGACCCCCTAATTCTAGAAGTGCAAACGGAAGACGTTTACAAAGACTGCCTCCCCGACATAGACGAGTACGACACCAGCGGTTACCCGAAGGAGCACTTCCTTTACTCTGCGAAGAATAAGAAGGTAATTGGGAAGATGAAAGACGAAATGTTAGGAAAACCCATAGTAGAGTACGTGGGTCTGAAACCAAAGATGTACAGCGTGCTAAAGTTAGACGGCGTAGAAAAGAAAGCTAAAGGCGTAAAAAAATACGTGGTTAAGAAGGACATTACGCACGAGTCCTACTTAAAGGTCCTGCGTACGCGTAAGGAACAGCGACATAAAATGAACAGCCTGCGCAGCTACGGACATCAAATACACAACGTTACACAGGAGAAGGTGTCACTGTCTGCATTTGACGGTAAGAGGTGGATGTGTGATGACGGAGTGCATACGATAGCATTCGGACATCACACGATAAGCAGTTCTTCTTTGACGAACCCACGCGTGGGACCATCATGAAGATAATACAAGATGGGCTGACCCTTCTTAGCTATCGCACTTCGGATCTGGTAAGTTTCCAAAGACCAATTAGGATCCGTAGCTCTTTTGGATCCTCCTTCTAATTCACCCGGCTCATAGAGATATCGAACCGTGACATTACCTAATTTCTTTTCATGGGGGAAGACCGCCCTCGAACTTCTGACGAAGGATTTGTGTTCCACGTGCTTCTTTTTTATGGCATCCTTGGGTTTCATTCCCGTAGCCCTGGCCGCCTCGTTGTTCGAAGCTGCGACGACCTGGGGGAGCCTCTGAGTCCATTCCCTGTTGCGTTTGGAGGGATCTTCCAGCTCTTTCCAATACTGGTACCCAAAGAGACGCTCAGCCAAGGTTTTATTAAATCTTTCGACGATGCTCTGACCCCTGTGGTACTCAGCTTTGGCTCTCCTAATTTTAGTGTCGTGGTCTTTCAGGGTCTTAGTAACCACGCCCATGAACTCCGTTCCCGCATCCACTTGCAGCAGCTTAGGCCATTTCAAGACGCGCTTATAAATCCTACCTAGGGCTTCTGCGACTTCCCCAGAATCCTTGCTGATTATGGGTTCGGCGTCCTTGTATCTGCTTGCGATATCAACTACGGTCAAAGCGTACCTATAGGTCTTTCTTCTCACCTTGTCGTGCGGTAAGAAAAGCAAATCCGCCTGATGAACTTCATTGGGGGTATTTACGGTAAAGCTGGGCCTGGGAATGTACTTGGGCACGGGAAGATAAACCTGCCAGAGGGTTTGTTTTTTCAACCAGTTCTTAGCCGTTTCTTCTGATACCCTGGCCGCGGTCGCGAGTTTCTTGATAGCTGACGCTCCTTTCCAATAGCCTTCAGGCCCATAGTAAATCCTTTTGAGTTTGTCCTCTACGCGGCCCATTATATGAATTCCAAAACAAGATTGATCTTACGTCCGTTAAAATCCCCCGTCTTTCCGTCCACTTTAATGGTGATGTTTATGCTTTCTACCAAATGAGACAAATCATATTCCAAAGAAATGGGGGTGTATTCTACCAGGTCAAATGGATTACCTTTGGGCAGAAACTTGGACATAAGAGAAGACTTTTCTCCATTGTCGTAACTATGGACTAAATCGCAATAGACTTCATATGAGGATGCGACTTTCCATTTTACGTCATATGTACTGCCGCTATTTATCGTGGTACTAGTAAGACCCAGGAGTTCTACCAATGAACTGTCCTTTAAATTAACGCTTCCACTATTTTTCTTGAACTTCATTTCATGGGATAATCCTGTGGTAAGAGTATATCCATGCTTTGCTAGCTCCTTAGCCAGTGTTATGGGGGTGTAATGGGAATCTGGTATTTTTGGTTTGGTGCCGGAAGTTCCGATGACAAAGCCATTAATTAAATTATACCAAGAATTGTACAAAGAGCAACTAACCAACCGAACCTTACAGGCTTTGATGGGGGGATTCAGATAAGTGGTAAAGTTATTCTTGTCGCTTTCCAAAAAGACGATCATTATATTACAGGGGACAAGTCCCCTTCGTTAGAGCAGATATGCCAAAGCCACGCCTCCGGCCAGCCCTGCGACTCCTACGAAGACCAGCTCACTATCTTTTTGTTTCTTAGAAGGCTGGTAGTAATTCTTGAACTGAGGCTTTTTTAACGCCACTGTGGGATGCGCTTGCGCATAAAGTTTAAAGGCGTAGTCTGTGTTTTCGAAGTTCTTATCCGCCTGCATCTTGTCTTGGTAGTTCTTGTCCAACCAATCCCTGTAAGCTTGTCTTTTTTCATTCCAAGCTGCAACGTCTCGCTGATATTTCTCCAGCGCTAAGTCGTGTCTCTTCCTTTCGGCGGCCAAATCTCCGCTGCGATCACCTCTAACTAATCTATCCAAATATTGACCACCATAATTAGCTCCAGTGAATGCTAAGGCTGCAATAACTCCACCTGCGACCACGCTAGCCATTTATACATTAGGGATGTACTTTTCCTTCCGTAGGTAATCCTTTACCATGATAGCCCCGCCAACGGCAGCGGTCATCTTAGCAAAATTAGCGAAGCTCTTGCTTGGGTCTTCAGTAAAGTCTTCTTTGAGCACTTTCTTACCTACCCAACCAATACCCGCAACGATGGAAGTAATGATAGCTGCCTCTTCAACAGTTTTCAATAACGCGGTTGACATTATATTACAAAGCGAGAAGGAAAATCTAGGTCGCCACGGTACGTTGTGATAAATCTACTCCATTTCAGGGATCTTACTTTTTCTAACAGCCGGTTCCACAGGTGCGCGATACGTTGGTGGTTCTACCTTTTTCGTTGCCCGCCATTGTAAGTAGAGGCTGCCTGCTGCTATAGCGACTCCTAACGCGCCAATGACGTATCCCGGATTAATAAAGGATTCCTCTTCTTTTTCCTCCACCTTTTCTTCTTTTTTGGCTTTGTTCTTCCTGTTCATCTCCGCGAGCTTCTTTCCGGCAGCGACTCTGCCCGGAGATTTAGCCTTGGTAATCTTGGTATCTTCTACGGGAGCCTTTTCTGGTTGTTCTTCGGTGCCACTCATCTTATATTAAGGGACTTGAAGGACTTGACAAGTTACTTGATGACGACTTGACAATGACTTGGCAATGACTTGACAACGACTTGACTAAGTACTTGACAACGACTTGACTAAGTACTTGAGGTGACTTGATCAGGTACCTCAGCAAGTGCTGCCTGGAAGACCTTTTCGACTTCTCTGTCCTTCTTGAAGTCCTTCCAAGATGTTCCAAAGGAACCTAGTACCTCCTTCAAGTCGACGTGCTGAGCTACGTGAAGTGCCGCAGAGGCGACTGCCATTAACTTACCGCACTTCAAAGACAACCACCCGCAGGTTATCTTAAGTTCTTGAGCGATGACATAGTCCTCGCTTATGTCCTTCCGTAGTTGCTCCACGTCGTCTATGGGCAGCGCAAGTCCAAGCAGTTTAGTCGCAAGTCGGATGGCGGAGTCTGCTACGGCGTCCGTGGTCTTACTTGCAAGGGCGGCCTCGTACCTCTTATGGAACTTCTTAACCTCCTCTTCTGACAACTTATTAACTTGCTCATGGGTAAGTTCCTTGCCTATCATTTCCTTGCACTTCCCCGAAGACACAAGGATGTTGAGTTGTTCCTTGAGGTTACTTTCATCTAACTGTGTGGGGACTTCATCTATCAACTGCTCAATGTCCATATACATTAGGAATCATAGATTCCAACCGTGTAGGAAAACCTCAAAGAGAAGATCATCTTGGAATGTTGGTGCGTTTTTAAATGCCGCATGTATTCATGCAACTGTTCCTTGGATATCTCACCGCCGTAGTCGCTTAAGATGGTTTCCAGGTCAGACTTACTTGGAGTATAAAATACTACGAGAGAGCCTATGTTTTCCCTGAAGGGCTTAGAGACACTGGTAAGCTGCTGCGAGAGTAACCAAACGCTGATATTGTCGTGTCTGCCGCTGAAGGCGAGTTTAACGAGCTCGGAGGTGCGTCTTTTTACGTCGTCCCCGCAGGCGATGTCATCCAGTATGAGGAGTGTCTGCGTATTCTTAGGGAATTGCTTATGCCAGAACTTCAAATGGCTGGATAACTCGTTAGGGTCTAAGATATCTACAAAGAAGTCGTCGTCTTTCACTCCTATACCCGTCCAGGTGCGGTTATTCACGTAGGTGGGGCATAATAGCACGATATAGTCAAAGCGGTATCTAAAGGGTCCTAATAGCTGCTCCACGATGAACTGGGTCTTTCCACAGCCGGTGGGTCCTACTATCAGAGCGTTACAAGGCATGTGATCTGGGTTCATATATAGATGGAACCAGTGGAAGCAGTGCAAAGAATTGTCGCCGACGCAAAAGATAAAAAAGACACCATAGAAATGCAAAGGGAGGAGATCGATCGGTTAAAAGAGCGCGTGCAGGAATTGTACGATGAAATGTGCGGTCTGAAGCGTGCAGAACGGTTTGGCGCCTTGTTGACGATTGCGACGTGGGCTAAGGAGTCCGTTAAGGACTTCATTCAATATCCCCCCCTAGAATGTTAACAATTAGGTTAATCTTTGTTAAGGAATAGGATACCTCGAAAGAAAAAGACGTCTAATATTGTTAACAATTAGGTTAATCTTTGTTAAGGCTGCTCAGGGTCTATTTCAAAGAGCGCCTCAAAATGTTAGGGTCTAGGTTAAATAATTGTTAAGACGTCAAATGGAGGTTAAGATATTGTTAAGTATATATGGACTGCTCGTCGTGTAAGAAGAAGTTCAGCACCAAGCAAAGACTACAATACCACGTTCGTAATGGAGTTTGTACGAAGGAATTGCGTAAATTTTGTAAGGATTGTGGTAAAGAATTCAGTACTTTTCAAAAGATGCAACAACATCAAGACAAGCGTATTTGCATACTTTGCAAGGGCTGTAATAAGGAATTCCCTTCAGGGATACAGCAACATTTAAAGAGAGGAGTTTGTGAACAAAGCAGGCAGTGTAGTTTCTGCAATAAGATACTTAGTAGTCGTCAACGTCTTCAGACGCACAGAAAGACGCACGAAGCGAAGTATAAGTTTCTTTCCCGCGCTTACGACTTGGAAGGTGTGGATTGTTACCAATGTGCGGATTTGATGAGTCGCTGTCCTCATAAAGAGGATTATTTAAGGAATCGTATAGATTACCATAAGACGATAATACGTACTTTCCCTTCCTTCGAACATATGGAAGGAGTTCAGTGGACTAAAAGAGAGTATTGGAGGCAGGAATGTAATGCCTGTGGTTGCGTCAGAGAAGAAGAACATATCTTCAACTGCCTTAACAAAGATTAACCTAAACGTCAACAATATTAGACGCTATTTAAAATAGACCCTGAGCAGCCTTAACAAAGATTAACCTAAACGTTAACAATATTAGACGCTCTTTGATATATGCTAGCCTACGCAGCCGCATTCTTTGGAGGATTCCTAATTACCCTTTCAATATATGGACTGTATTACTTGCGAACTACCTGCCGACTGCATTATGCCCCCGATACCCAAACCGCGTAAAAAATACACCTGCCTTCATTGTGACAGGGTATTCTCCGAAGGATCCTTTGTGGGGCATTGGTGCTCCGCGGATCCTAAAGCGCAGCGGACTTTAGCAGACGCGCTTAACTACAAAGAGGAGATGGAGTGACTGTTCTTTCAATGTCAAACTTCCATCGGCCATTTACCTTACCATAGCTGCGTAAGTGGGTGAATTCCTCACCCTGAATTACGTACCGCACGCAATCCGGCGCCCAAAGGGAATATTCCTTGCCTTCTAAGTCTTTGAGGACTAACCGTAAACGGTCGATGTCTTCGAAGACGACGTAATTTTTTATTTCGTATGCTTTACCGTGGACAAGATCACGCCAGTGAGTCAAGCTGAGCTTCATTATACCTATGGAATATCTTTAGGTGCGTTTTCAAAGTGGCGTAGGACTTAAACCGCTTTACACAGCCCTTACAGGGAATACGAATGCCATCCGCGTAATCCATCAGGGCACGGCAGATGATGTCGTAATCGTTGCTAACCATCGTTAGGTAACCATTTACGTCAAGCTGCGAGATTTTATTAGATTGCTTCGCGGACAATACGCCGTTTCCCTTTGGGGTCTTTAACTCAATGCACAACCCGCGGTATTTCTTGTGGGCGTTAAGGATTAAAAGGTCTGGCTGGCCGGCTTGGTAACCTTTCCGCCAGCAGGTTATTCGCTTGCTGTCTGAATCTTGAAGTTCACCAAGACCCGGCGCTATGATGAAATCGGGGTAAAACCTACGTGTGTAGTCGACGACCTTCGCGTGTAGGTCGGCTTCATTTTCGATCTTGAATACTAACTTGTTTGGGCCGCCAAACCGCCTTTCTATTGCATATTTACCCGTTTTCCTTAGCGCGGGTAGGACTTCCTCAAAGACCCAATCACGAAACTCCACAGCTTTGGGTAGTTTGGAGCTAAATATCAGTTCGTACAAACCAGGTTCGGATATAAACACGGAATGTGGTTGCGTAGTAAAGGAGCGGTGATTCGCAGCCCCTTGTAGATCAACCCATTTTTTCTGGTATTTCTCAGATACGTGTGCTCTAATTGCATCTCTAGGGCGCTCATAGCCCAACGCCAAAGCCACCTCCTTTGCTTTGAAGTACAAAGTTTCGCCTTGCACTATGCATTGCAGTTTGGTTTCGTTGTTTTCAAATACGCGAAGCATATTATACGTAAGGAATATTTTTTATCCTTTCGCTTGGCTCAAGGAACGCGAGCCTAGTAGGCAACGCTTTTTAGCTGATTCATTTCCACGCTTAGCTGCGCGTCTGAGACTACGAAAATGTACGCGTTTATCTTAGTAGTGTCGCTGGCATGTTTGGTGCGCTTGATCTCCAACGTAATGCCGTCCTGGGTATTTACCAGGCGTAAACCCTGTCCATGTAGGTCTTCGTCGTTCGTCGTGCGCATGTCGATCCACAGCGCATACTTATCCTTAAAGAATTCCTTTGGGCCAATTTGGTCACCAAACTTACGCGCGACTTCCCGGTACATGTCCTCGGGCTTTATCCCTTGTGAGTAAACCTTATTAGGCACTCCGTTAATGCTAACGCCTACGTTAGTGATGTTAGGATTAAAGAACGCCTCGGAGTCACGCAATCCTGCCGTGTATGTCTTTGCGAACAGCAACATTATCCCTGTAAGGCTGCGCCTGGGAAGGTTAATGCTTTGGTTGATGACCTCTTCGACGTTATTTGTAAAGCTGAACGTCTTGTACATCACGACGTGATCGTAAAGGAAAGCCTTCCCGGAGCTGTATTCCATACCGGCGCTACGTGCTAAGTCTTCGCTGTATACCGTTTCATACTGCAGCTCTAAGTTAGTAACGGAGTATGGGTGGACGGCTGAGGAACTTACGTCCTTTCCCTGTAGGATGTTCGTAGTGTCTGCTAGGGTTACTTCGAACTGTAGTTCGCTTAGCTGCCTTGGGTAGTATGCACCGTGGTTCGTGATAACTTCGAAATCTAATGGAACGACATATTTAGTACCATAAGCCGTCTTTATTTCGTCTTCTCCTGAGGCGCCAGAGGTTGCGCTTCTTACCTTGCGTATAGCATCACTGGCGATTCCCTGCTCTATCCTTTGCGCGCGGTCAAATGCAGTCAACCATAAGTCTTTGTACGTGGTATACAGATCGTACCTATTTAAGTCCAAGAGGGATTCCCCTGCGAACTTCACCCGCATCTTTGAGACAATGTTGCGGCCAAGGTCGTTGACAACGTGACGCGCGTCCGCAGTGCTTGGTTGTATTGCTAGGTCAAACCTTAGCGCCAGGGTGCCAGGAACTAAGACTAGGTTATCCGTTAGGCGGGGTACGCCTACGTACAGGGTTTCCCCTGGCTTAGCGCTGCTGGGCGTAAAGGTGACCCGGTGAAAGGTGCGTTCTGCTTTCAGTCCGCCAACCTGCTTAGGTAATACGTTGGGGTTTAACTTTGAGCTTATCATATATAATGGAAGTAGAAGGAACGGATTTTGATCCCACCACCGAAGAAGGTCAAGTCGACATTAACGACGAAGAATATGACGCATGGACTAAAGGCGCGGAAACCGACCCCCTAATCTACGACATGGCTCTAGAAAACACGTACGGTAGTAGATGGAGAAGGTTTAAGGCGGCCTTAAAGGACAAGTGGCAATCAAGGAACCCAGGCAAACCCATTCCAGAGTACTTGGAACTTCAAAACATAGAGCAGCCTCAGGCCGCAGCGCGGGAAACCGTAGAGTGGGCAACGCAAGAGCTAACGCAGCGCTATTCCCGTTTCGATGCTGACGACGTAAGGCTCACAGAACGCGGAAACAAAGTCCTCATAAGCGTTCAAGACCTGAGATTTCCTGATAAAGACCGCTGGACAAAACCGCAGCCCCTCTTTGACGAAAATGGCGGAGTTAGGGGTGACGTAGCAAGATTAAAAGGCTTCCAGCGTGCCACTAGAAGCATGTTAGAAAGATTGGAAAACATAAATGAAAGGGTCGCACTAGAAAAACGCGTCGAGGGGCTACAAGAAACGTTGGAAGAAATGGAAGCAGATTTCATGAGACAAAACCGACTACTTCTCGATGCTCAAAAGAGAGAACTTAACGACAAGAATCAACGCATACTCGAATTGAAGGAGGAAAGAGACAATGCCCTACGCGATAGAGACCAAGCCCAAAGGGCTTTCGACCTCACCTTACAGGAGCTAGACCTGACAAAAGAGGAAGCTAAAAACTTGCATATCACCATAACCGGCTCTTTGGAGGAACGGCGGCAGTTGGTTGCACAAATCAACACCATGGAAGAGCAACTTCGGCAAAGAGATCAGGCCATCGAAGACCTGGAGGGGCAAATAGAGCGGCAGCAGGAAATAATTAATGACCAAACTCGTCCCGAAGAGGAAAGGGAGGCAGCACAAAGGGAATTAGAAGCCCTTCAGGAAAGAGTCGCGGAATTACAGGCGCAAAAGGAAAACCTGGAAAAAGAGTTGGGGCTTACCACCAAGGAAAAAGTAAAAAGAGCCCTTTTGAAGTATGGCGTTCCGCTGGCGTTTGCGGTCGCTATTTCAAGCGTAGTAGGAGTTATCCTATCCGCGCTTAAGGCTACAGGCGCGGGCGTAAAGAAATTAAGCAATGGACTAACGGACTTGGGAAAAAAGATGGCAGCCGGCTTGCCTGGGCTGCTGGGTTCGGTTGTTTCCTTGGCACTTAGGGCTGGCGGAGAACTGTTGAAGTTCTTGGGGAATAACATTTGGATATTAGTCGTAGCTATTGGGGTGGTACTTCTGAAGAAGCTAGGTCGATGAAGGGACCTTGGATTTCCTGTCCTTAGAATTGCTGCGCTCTTTCCGCGTCCTTGATTGAGGATGATGAAAGATAGTATTTGCGCCGCCCTGATAATTTGGGGTTAGCGGTAGCACGCTCATAGTGGAAATGGGTTTATGACTCCAAACCGCATCGATAATATTGCTACCCACGCCAATGCTGTTTATCCTTGCGCTGCCCGGCGTCAACCCATCGTTGCTACCGTCATCAGGAAATATTTGTAACTTAGCATATTTACAATTAATTACCATATGAAACGTGACCGGCGTCAGATCTTCTCCGCTAAATTTGTTTGGCTCCATCGAAAAGTGGGCTGCTCTTCTGCTGTTCGGGGAAGTTCGATAGGGGGGCAAAGGCTCGTCATTCTCATCGACAAGCCTAAACCCCACATTCGCGCTCACTCCCGTGTTAATGCTAATGGTGCAAATGACTAACGCAGGACCTCCAACTTCAACCCACATTCCCATATCAAACCACTCATGCCTTGCGTACTCCTTTACGTCTAAGTAGTGAACGTAATGCGTTTCACTTAAATGCGGATTCATATAATTTAAGAATCACAGATTCTCACAGGCTTAACACTGTAAGAGTGCTGATGGTCGCGTGATTATAAGGTCGATCTCTTTGATCTTCTATGCTATTTATGCACGCCGACGCCGTGTCATCTACGCGTATTTGCAACTTTACCTTCCCATGGCAATCAGCAACCATGTGAAAAGTCCAAACCGAGAGATTTTCGGTGCTGGTGTCGGGCGGCTCTACCGAGAAATGTGTAGGCTCTCTGTTGTTTGTCTTCGCGCGCATGGGCTGTAATACTCCATTGTCGTCGCAGAAACGAAATCCTACGTTTGCATCACTCGCCGTACCAATGCAAATGCTGCATAATATCAATTTCTTTCCTGAGTAATTCAAATTCACGGACATACCCGTGACATCAACCCAAGATGCCTGGGTGTATTTTTTCTCGCCTGTGTAAGTCGTATAAACACAATCTACTCCAGTTACGTAGGGGTTGTTCATCGCCATATATAATAGCTTAGACCAACGCTTGCAGCTGCTACGCCGGCCTTTAGTAAGTTATGGTCATATTCCTCGGGTATCGTAGGCAGGACCTTCTTTTGGGGCTTCTTCTTTGGTTCGGGTTTTTCTGCGTGTTCCTTTTTTGGCTTCTCCACGAAGTGAGGAATGTTCCTAAGAGTGTCAGAGTTCACGTCATTCACCCCAAACTTCATATCCTTAGTAGCTCGTTGAAGTTTGTTGTTGTATCCTACTACAGAGCCAGTATTTATAGATAAATTACTGGGCATTAACCAACAACCCGGGGCTACGGCATAGTCCAGTCGGGCCTTAGAATTTTGTATAGCTAGTTGGTAACGCTGTACGCCCTTGCTAATGTCGCCCTCCAAAATCGAACTTTCGAATAGAATCAAAGCTTCGGCTCGCGTTTCTTCTGCGGCGCCCGTATTTCCCACTATGCTGGATCGGGTGTTTACCTGAGCTCCAAGGATAGAATACACGTAAGCTTCTATGCTGCGGTTCAAACGGGCAAGGCCAGCTCTAGTTAGTCCTTTACCTTCTGGAGGTATGAAATTAAAGTATTGCTTCGTTTGCTCGTCGTTGGTAATCTTAATGATCAGTGGATTGGCCCCTGCATACTTACCGCCCTCGTCTTTGAACAAAGGCCCATCCCTGACTTCCTTAGTAGTTTTGGTATTTGGTTCGAAGAAGGTGCTACTGTCGTGAGTTTCCTTATGATATCCCGTGTTCCACCGTAGCCGCAATGCATGAACTTCCTTATCGCTTAGCTCGTGTCCACCAATCCCCCAATAAGCCCAAATATGCCCCAGACCATTGTTAGCGCCGGCAGTGCATCGGAAATCCTTCCCTACAACGTCAAACTCCTTACAAAGTCTGTCATAAGCCGGCACGCTGTATTTATTATCTCTTGGATAAAACGTGGCATCTCCCGGCAGCGCAATAACACCCATTTCATGCAGTATTCTTCTAACCGTGAAGTGAAAATGAAACATAAATATTGAATTCTTCATCAAGCTTGCGCTTACACCACAGCCGCTAGTGGCACACCAAACTGCAAAGTTTAGTTGCTGCGGCCAATAACGCATGTTAGGACCACTTAACCATTCATGAGATTCCTTAGCGGTGGTATGAATAATGGGTACGTCTTTGAAGATATCCCGCACCTTTAACGGAAAGGAATGCTTGTTAGAAATCCGCATGTTCAGCGTTAGGTCCAAGCTTGGGTGTTTATCAAATGAAACTGCGGGTATCGGATAAGTACTGGTACCAAGCAATAATTCCTTTGACCAACTGGGTTCAACATGCGTTGGCGTTGGCTTATGCATTGGCGAATGCTTCAGTTGATCGTCTATTTGATTAACCAGCGTAGGCTTCAAATCCTCGTTGCTGTACATCCTAGAGCCGTTATAGTAAATACCATCGGGTCTTCTTTCGAACTTACTGGGGTCTGCATGTGGAAACATCTTCCTAAATGCTCTCCAATTCCAGTAATCCCGGTTGTCGTGATGTGGCTGCTCCTCAATATCATTCCCAAAAGCGTCGTACATTAGTATATATAATGGATGTTATACCATCAGCGCCTAAGTTGTATCCAGATGTTCCCTATACTACACCTAACGAACTAAACGCCGAAAACTTTCGTCTGAATAAAGCGAACTTAATCCTGGCTTACTTGGAAGGGCAGACAAAACACTATGAAAAAGTTAGAAAAAAGTACGTCAGAGCCCGTAGCACGCTACATAAGATTGCGATAACTTCAGGATCCATATCTGTTGTGTTAACGGGCTCCGGCGTTGCTACTTCGCTTACTGGGCCGGGAATAATCGTTGGAGTTCCTTTGGCCAGCGTTGGGGCAGCCTGTGGTATTATTTCGGCTGTTGCTACGGGCATTATGAAACAGTTGTCAAGCAAAATATCAAAACACGACACGACAATAGCTCTGTCAAGGGCTAAAGTAAATACGATCACTGACCTTGTCTCAAAGGCTTTGCGTGACAGAAAGATAGACGACGTAGAATTCTCGCTTATCTTAGCCGAAGAGGAAAAGTACGAGAAATTAAAGACTGACATAAGGAATAAAAAAACAGTCGTAAGAGATCTTTCCGAGGAATCTCGCAAAAAGATCTATCAAGAAGCGAAAGAAGAGCTTCAAAGAAAGCTTGCTCAGTAAACATCTGCTTCGAAAAGAGCGTGACGGGATTCTATTTACATATCGAACGTCAGTCTAGAAATTATGCAGATTAAATATAATAATTTTCACATACATAAGCGTCCAGATGTGTCTGGCGTTCGCTCGTGATCGTGGGACTTTGGAGCTGGGGAGGCCTAAAGTCCCGAGTTCGAGCCTCGCTGTAGACGCATTTGGACCGGTTGCTGTGAGTGAAAAAAAAAAAAAAAGCCTCCCCACACTCACAGCAACCGTGGGGGGAGGGGTAGAAAGTGCGATTCAACCCCGCGATGGGGGGTTTCGTGAGGAAAAGTTGGAAAAGTCAGGGGGTGTCTCGGGACGCTGTCCGGAGTTCACCCTCTGGTGGGTCGTAAGAAAGATATATGTGTACGTACTAGAGGGCCTCTGGCGCGGGATGAAATAAGCCCCGTAAGCCCAAAATGCAAAAAACCCCACTGGGGATAGCTTGGTGTTCTGCGCGATGCATTCCCCAGTGGGGTTTCTGGCAAAATAAACGCCAGTTTTGCATTTTTATTTTCTCGGAATCCATCCTAACAGGGGGTGGTTGGGGTCTATTTTGTAAAATATTTCGTAAATTACATCAGGATAATAAGGAATATCCTTATTCAGCCGACAAAACATCCACTCGGCTTTTGTCATATCAGAAACCTCGGGAATAGACTTACCGGTAATTTCAGACAAAAGATAGGGAATAGCTTTGTAATATTTCCCTAGCTTTAATTTTTTCAACGTTTTCCGTAGACTTTGTGGGGTTGGCTCTTCTAAATGGTCTATGATTTTCTTCCTTACTTCGTCGCTTAAATATATCGGATGTAAACCTTGGATATGACTCATCCAGTCTCGGAAGTATTTTATTCTTTTGTATGGGGTCTTCTTACGACCTCCATTGGCGTAATATTGCTCTTTGGTAGCATTTGGTACGGCATTACGAATATTCTTACCACATTCGTAACACTGTGCTGACGTGTCGTCTTCTATTTGCATTTTCTTGTCACAACAATTATACTTATTTGGTTTAGTAGGTACAAACTTGGGTTTCAAGCACTTTACACAGAAATCATAAACAAACTCTTTACAATCTTCGCACTCCATATATAGACTAACATATTTGCGCTGTTGCCCCCAACCACACTTGGAGTGGGTTGTTTCCGTAGGTGGATTTTTGACGCGGGTCTTACCCCGTGTTGAGATTGCGCTGGAACCCCCATTCCCTATACTACTGAAGTCAGTTTACGAAATAAGGACTTTATTTAGCAAGCTATATTCGGCATGAAAACTGACATTATTTTACAAATACAACTCACATATGGTCTTGTATTTCGCTACCAAAAAGCGAGGATATTAGCAACAGCATTTTTAGTCGTTTTTTCGTATTTTCCGAATCCTTTTTCTCAATGAAAGTCTGTAATTTCTCTGTAGAAACACTGGAAAATCCGTTGTGTTGCTTCGAGTTCCATTTGTACTGAAAATTCAAGCAAAACACCTGCACCCACTTTGTTGTTTGTGATTGGTGCAAAATGTCACGCCACCAGCGTTTTTCACGTTCTGATCACGTGCACTAGTTTATTTTCACTTGCAACTTATTTTCCGGCCTTATTTTCCGGTCGGGACACATTTAGATCGAGCTAGTGGCACTTGGTCATCTTTCAACCAATAAGAGTGTTCGTTATATTCGAAAATTTCGTAGCTATATAAAAATTTTATATGATTTGAGTGATGCATCTTGGAGATATCAAGGTTTATACCCCAAATATGTTAATGTTGTGACGTCAAAGGATTCAATCGAATCACTGATTACTATGATAAATTGGTTTTGCTAGAACCTTAATATAAACCGTAAGACAATGATGCTCTATGCACCATATTTTACTGCCCCAGAAAAGTTTCGTATATTTAATGATGCCTCCTTTTACGTCTTTTATCTCGGCTCTTCCTTGGTGTTGCAGGGCATCTGAGCCATGAAGACAATAAAAAAATAGCCGAGAACAAGGAGTTTGGAACTAAGCAATACCCTGCAATACAATAACCCTAACCCACAATACAATACAGACTTTAACACCAAGAAAGACCCGATATCACCACTCGAGTCATATAAAAACATTTTACCATTCAACCATTCAACCATTCATGAGTTAGGTGTCATAGGTTAAGTCAATATTTGTCAATACAAGCCGAGACATTTCAGCAATTCACAGAGCGGTTTATTTTATGCAGTGTAAGCATAAAAATTTAGCTCAGTCTCAGCCTGAAACAGGAAACTGAAGCAATTTCAGTTCTTCTTATCAAGAAAACTGAGTAACTTTGGAATATAATGGAAGTGGACTGAAGTCCACTAACTGAGTTTTTTAGTGCGTGAAAGATGATTTAAAAAGGAATTTATCTTTATGATCACAACCACAACGAGTTAACTATGGAATGAAACGGTAAAGTAGAACAGTGTAACAATTATAATTGATTATAAAAATAATATAGCATGAAATAAGAAGACCCAGTGAACTCACAACACGTATTCTCAACCACAATTTTAAATTAAAATATCGATATTTGTCATTTCAGAAAATCAGCATAAAACTTTCAATATTTATAATTCATATACGTTTTTTTTATTCTTTATTTCCCGTTCGATGATTGCCGCCGGCTGGGATGACACTATTATCAACGAAGTGATGTCTGAATCAAAAGATATTCAATTGATAGTGGCATCTAGTCGCCTGCCTTACCAGATACCAGCAAGTCATGACACCCAAAGTAATAAAAAATTGACCAAAAGGTAAAATATGCAGATATTTTTCCCATTTCGAAAATGAAATTGAAAACGAAAGATGTTGTGAAAGGTTCATGGAAGTAAGTTAAAATGCAGAAGAAGAATCCCAAAGCGTTCATGATAGGTTTCAACACAAGTCAACGAATTTGGCACGCTTATAACCTTTGGCCGTTTTCAAAAGTGGATTTTTACTTACTGTGCTCAAACACGCTAAATTAACAAATCATATTTAAAACAAAGAGTGTCAGACGCCAAAAACCACGTGCGGGTAGCTGTGTTATTTAAAGTGTATATCAATGGAAAAATACTATTTTCAAAATCACCTATACGTAAACATTGAAGTAGTATGGTTGCAGTATTTTTGTATGTGGAATTTTCTTTTCGGAGATATAAACATTTGAAATATCAATATGCAAATGAGATGACGTAAATTCATGAATTGTGGAAAGTACTGCTGTTAGTGAGGTTATTTCACTTCAGAACACTTGTCGTATAAATTACACTTCAGTGTAACACATTGTGGAATTTACGTCAGCTTCAGTTTCATTACCATAATCTCTGAAAGGCGAAACAAACACACACGAAAAAGGCAGGTGTGTAAATAAAGTGATGGATATAAATCAAACTCTTGACTGGGAATTCCCCATTAATGTTGATATTACCGAGGGCGTTTGACTTTATCAGAAATTCCAGTCAGATTCCGGACCTTATGCCCAGTCCAACGTCGAACTTTTGCCGCGTCGAATCTAATTGACTTTGAGGTCGACTGAAATCCATTAAATCCGGCGTGTAATTCAAGCGTCGATTTTAACATGAGCTGTACCTATCGTCCTCGCGCCTAAATGGTACATACGGCCGTCACAGAGACGGGGCCTGCAGGGCCTGGAGGGCCTGCAATGAACCCCTTCCATTTTTTCTACGAACGTTCAGAATCCGAACGTTAATTTTGATTGGTTGACTCATAGAAACAGAAATAAACAGGACATTATTCTTTCAATTGATTAGTGGAGAGTTTGCATATTAATTAGGGGCGGTAGGAAAAATCGAGGGGGTTCATTACAGGCCCTCCCTCTCCCCAGTTCCCCTCCCCTTCCTCTCCCCAGTCCCCAATCCCCTTTCCTTTGGGCCACTATGCAGGCTACCATCGGGTAACAATCAAGTATTAAACTATTGAAATAGGCCTATTGGTTCAGACGTAGCACTTCTCATGTGCGAAATGCAACAATTAGATTCGACGCGGCAAAAGTTCAACGTTTGAACTGGGCCTTATAAGACATAAGGTCGTCCTTATAGACTACTTTTTAGATAATCTTCATGGCGCAAGGCTAACAGGAAATTGCAATCAATTTTCTGTTATCCTCACTTTCAGAATAGATAATACATTTAGTTGCAAGCTTTTTCTGGTATAATAAAAAAATACGAAGTTGAGGGATAAACTGGGTCGAGTTGGCATTGCAATGTATTGTGGACTATTTTAGGAACGAAATGGACGCCTAAAAAATCCCACAATGCACTACGATACCAACTCCTACCAGTTTTTTTCTCAATCTCGGAATGGCTAACAAAGCGAAAATGAACCTCCTTCTTTTGCGATTTTGACAGTGTTTCTGGGCTCGTAACAGCACTTAAAGGTCTACCAGGGCAGTCTTTATGGATGGGAGGAGTTATAGAAGATAAAGTGGAAGAATTCAAAAAACATCTACCGGCAGGAGAAAACCAGAAAATTGTAATTAGCAATTCTGAGGCTGAGGAAATAACAGGGTTTAGTTGGCATTGCAATGCATTGTGTGACTGTTTAAGGAGATATATATTCCAGATGGCGTTTATTTCGTCCCCAAAAACAGTCCCACAATGTACTGCAATGCAAACTAAACCCAGATTTTTCCTCGATATTGGAATGGCTAATACATTTATGCATTTTTTTAAACTTTATACTCGTTTTAGTCTAATTTTTTCACTTCAATTGTCCTTATTTCTCAGTTTAAAAAGCAAATTAAATTCGTTAAATTCGAAAATAACTAGAATTTGGCCAATTTTTTTTCGGTTTTCTCTCATGCATTAGGAAGCATTCATTTGGGGGGAAGGGGGGGGGGGGGAGGGAGGGGCGGAGGAATACAGGTTAGTGCCATTAAATTTCTACTCAGTCAAAGAGGGGTCATTAAATTTTTGAATACTTCATAAAAAGACCGCCTTTTAATACTTCATAAAAAGGAAGGTCAAGGATTCATCAAACTACAAGGGGAGGCCAAGGTCACTTTTTTATTCAAACAAAAGAAAGAGGGGTTACAGATTTTCCATTACTGATCATATTATTGAACACTTACTCTTAGGAGCTGCATCCCGTGCCAATCGAAAAAACGATATACGAAAAGCACAAGAAATGGTCCAACAATAAACTATGGCCTTTCCTTCATGGGATGGACAAAATTGCAAACCAAATTACTCATGCAATGTCAAAAGAGGAATGGCAAAAATGCTGGGAGGTCAGTTATAATGTTTTAAGAAGTTCTCATGTTTTCCCGGAAAAAGGGAGACCCCCATGCACCCACCTCCTATCTGTTATCTCTACCGTATTATATAAGATGCCATAATACAGGCATAGCCTTTAGAACTTATTTTTAACGAGTCCTGAAACAACTTCTGGCCGATATAAGTCAGGGCATGGCTAACTCACATATCAAACCCTGAAACAACCTCTGGGCTGATCCAAGTCAGGGCATGGCTAACTCACAGATCAAACCCTGAAACAACCTCTGGGCTGATCTAAGTCAGGGCATGGCTAACTCACAGATCGAACCCTGAAACAACCTCTGGGCTGATCTAAGTAAGGGCATGGCTAACTCACAGATCAAACCCTGAAACAACCTCTGGGCTGATCTAAGTCAGGGCATGGCTAACTCACAGATCGAACCCTGAAACAACCTCTGGGCTGATCTAAGTAAGGGCATGGCTAACTCACAGATCAAACCCTGAAACAACCGCTGGGCTGATCTAAGTCAGGGCATGGCTAACTCACATATCAAACCCTGAAACAACCTCTGGGCTGATCCAAGTCAGGGCATGGCTAACTCACAGATCAAACCCTGAAACAACCTCTGGGCTGATCTAAGTCAGGGCATGGCTAACTCACAGATCAAACCCTGAAACAACCTCTGGGCTGATCTAAGTAAGGGCATGGCTAACTCACAGATCAAACCCTGAAACAACCTCTGGGCTGATCTAAGTCAGGGCATGGCTAACTCACAGATCGAACCCTGAAACAACCTCTGGGCTGATCTAAGTAAGGGCATGGCTAACTCACAGATCAAACCCTGAAACAACCGCTGGGCTGATCTAAGTCAGGGCATGGCTAACTCACAGATCAAACCCTGAAACAACCTCTGAGCTGATCTAAGTAAGGGCATGGCTAACTCACAGATCAAACCCTGAAACAACCTCTGGGCTGATCTAAGTCAGGGCACGGCTAACTCACAGATCAAACCCTGAAACAACCTCTGGGCTGATCTAAGTCAGGGCATGGCTAACTCACAGATCAAACCCTGAAACAACCTCTGGGTTGATTTAAATCATGATATCCTTCAAAGTACTGATTTTTTAAATGGTGTTTTTAGAGTTACAAAGAAGTAAATCAAGTGTATGCCGAATCAATCAAAGAACAGTTGTCAGAAAAAGATAAGAACGCGATAATTTGGATTCATGATTATCACCTTTTCCTTGTACCCAAGTTTCTCAAAAAGGTAATTAGGGGTAATTAGTATAGGAAATCGCACGATCTCGAGTACAATTTGGAAATTAATAGACACGAGTAATGTTTTGAAAGTTCTTGTAATTGCACGAGCCTTTAGGCGAGTTTACGAGTGTCTATTAATTCCAAATTTTACGAGAAGATCGTGCGATTTTTTGTTTATAGTTCACGCAACAAAATCACAGTAAAAAATGCGAAGCGACGCCGTTCATCTTTGTCTATTTAGCGGCCGATTTTCACTCCATCGCGCAACTGAAATGCATAAAAAACATTAGTTCTTATGGCTTTAAAAATTTATTTATGTGTTTTTAAAGTACAAAATGATGGAAAATAATTGTTTTGACATTGTTTTGGCCCTGTTGCCATAGCGACTTAATTCGGTACTCCTACGGAGTACAATTAACGCTATAATTGTACTCCTCTCGACCAATCAGAGTCGAGTAATTTTGTTGAGTGTACTATAATACTATTAATCCACAAAAATCGTAAATTCCGGTTGAAGAGACAAATGGTGTGTCATTCCGATCGGAAAGTTCCAAAACATTTGATCTTTTCGGTACTTCCGGTAAATGTACCGTTGTACCGTTTGTCGGAAGTCAAAATTTCCCGCTCTTTTCTTACCATTAGCAAACGAATTTCCAGCTGGATGGAATTGTTTAAATGGTAAGCACCCTAGTTGTTATATCTTCATTCTGAGAATCTATTTGAAACTAGCCCGTCAACTCTCAGTACTGACGTTCGACGTCACGCCATGTTGGATGGTTTGCATGCAGACGTGGTGAAACATTTGTGTGCATCAATGCTGGCGACAGATTTTTCGATAGATGTCAAATGTAACAACTTTTTTGTAACAAAACCTTGACTGAGCAAGATACTCAAAAATTGGAGAATTCTGGTAGCTGTTAGAAGGGGAAGCGGAATTTACTGAGAACATGAGGTCATTGCCAGCAATGCTACAGGTCGTTTTGACACGATGAAGCTTATTGCATTTAAAGTCGCGATTACAGGGAGCAATTTTCTCTGCAACTTGTCTCGCAACGGCGTTGCGACACAAGTCACATGAAGCATTGCAGCTTGCAACCTAAAATTCATTTCTACTTTTGGCAACGATTACGTCTCCTTTACACCGTGTAGACACTCTTGTAACTTGTGTCGCAACACTCTTGCGAGACAAGTTGCAAAGAAAATTGCTTCGTGTAATGGCACCTTACAGCTGCAGAAGATCTAAATTTTATATTTGCACATGAGGTGAATACATTGGGCGCAGGAAACAACTTAAAATGTACATACAGTCGATCCCAAAAACGTTGTCCAAGTGAAAAGAGGTTTATAGGACAATAAATGTCACGTGTCTCATTAAATATTCAGTTTTACGCGCGTGTGGAAATAGGAATCTGAACGTGCTGCATCACATGCGTGGCAGAAAATGTCGACGGCGAGTAATTCAAAACAAGTTCTTTCGACTTTAGAAGTTCGGGTTTTGGACTCCAAGAAGAAGTCTAGCTACGTTGTAAGAAGTTTACCCAATTTTCCAGTGTTAGAGACCGTTTCAGAGCTACGTTCTGAGCTAGTGAAAGCCTTACCAGACTTAGAGAATGTTCTGCAAGACTGAGTAATGAGTAATGAGCAAACCAATCTGCACGTACCATACGTTCTTGCGCGTGAATCCAAGCCTGTGGACCGTTCTGCATAATGTTTGGGCACTAAAAGCAGAGCCAGTTGTATTGAATATTTTCGTCGCTATTTCATTCAATTGCATTTCAGGACGTTCTAGAAGACACTCCATGACGATATACTCTTCATGCGGAAAAAGTGTTCCTGTTTGAAGAGGTCGACCGACGGGCCAAGGATTAATGTCTCCACTAGTGTAGAATGTCGCACACGTCCGTTTGACCGTTTCAGGACTTACAAACAGATTAGCAGCTATTTCCTGGTATGTTTTTGCATAAAACAAATGTTGGTATACCATTCTCCTTTCAGATTCAGTTTTCAATACTGTAATTTACTTTTGCATCAGTATGCTAATTAAAAAATCCACGCGCGTAAAACTGAATATTTAATGGACACGTGACATTTATTGTCCTATAAACCTCTTTTCACCTGGACAACGTTTTTGGGATCGACTGTATTAGCACTGAAAAGTTACTCACATGAGTTCCACTGTTTCTCAGCTTATGAACGCAGGCTCAAATCCAAAGGATACCGTCTAGCTCGAGAGCTTGCTAAATATTTATGTTGTATCTTGTTTTTAAGCTAGCAGAAAACCCTCTAAAGATAAGTTATAGCATTGGGTTCTTTCTGCATATTCCTTTTCCGCCCGTAGAGAAGTTTGAAAAGCTTCCCAAGTACTGGGAAATTTTGGACGGAATGCTAGGTTAGTGGGCACCCTAATGCTATATGCTTAACAAAAGATTCTCACTATTTTTTCTTGTTTGCACTATGTGCCTGTCATGCACGTTAGATTCATTTTCACTGCAAAACAACAATCTTGTCCAATCAATATCGACCATATTATCGGTGAATATTTACCGAGCCGCGAGTCTTACGCATGAACAAACGGCGCTCGTATAATTCTTTAAGGCACGATTACACCGAGTAATTTTTTCTCAGCAACTTGTCTCGCAACAGCGTTGCGACACAAATTGAAAGAGTGTTTACTGACGGTGCAACGGAGAGTCAATCGTTGCCAAAAGTAGAAACGAATTGTTGTTTTCGCAACGATTGCTGCAACTTAACCTAATCAGTCGGTACCTTTCATATTTTTGATTGACGGCAGCGAAAAACCAGATTTCAACGTGCAGCACGCAGACACAGAGTTCGAATGTTTATGAAAATTGTTCATGAAAATTGCAATAAATGGAAATGTTTTAAAGTTCTAGTGTATAGAAGCACACGACACAACACAACAAACAGGTAGAAGAATAACAAACTCATGAAGGTAGATCAGGTAGATATTCTGTTTTCTCACACCAGAGGATCCTATGCTAGGAAGATTGCCTTCCTGTTTAGTTGTAGCCCCAAGGGACCCTCTTTTTCTCTTCAGGGGATGTCATGCAAGTCAGACCTTTTCGTCAGGGGGACCCTAGAGTAGTTTCGCCTTCCAAAGTTAGTGATACGTCTTGGGTGCTTAAAAACTCTTATCTAACTTTCTTGGTTATTGATAATTTTCAGGATATGATTCCATCGGATTTCACACTCGAAAATACAGGGACAACTTCCTAAAGTGTTGCGAGAAGCACGAGGGCTGCAAATTCGATACTCCAACTGATGACTCGTATGAGCTGCAGCTTGATCGTGAGGGGCGCAAGGTTACTGTGCAAGTTGTACCTGCAGGAATAGTGTACGAGACGTTCTCGGAACAATCTGAAAGGGAATTTTCTGAGGTATTGAAGGCACCATCTTAACTTATCATACCGAATTTTAGACATCTCTCAAAAGTCTAGTAGTAATCAGGTGATTTGAATGATTCTTTAGGATTCTTTCTCGTTGTATTTCTATCTTAGGGACAGGTCATTATTTAGAGGGTAGGGTTGGGGGGGGGGGGGGGGATGGGGTGGATCACCAATTTTTATGCAGGGAGAACGGGAATCTTCACGAAGTCAGGTAAAACCAAACAAGGCATACCTACTGTTGCACCAGCCCACACACTACCCCTAAATAGCATTATAATTAGCATATGGCATAGAAAAACCTCTATAACTTTAAGAAGCCGCACTCAAGCTATGAAATTTTTTTGGGTTATTCAACATCTTACCCCATGTGGAATAAATACTATGAATATTGTCAGATGGGTGATAGGCATTTTAAGTGATCGCTCACATGAAGACAAGATGGTTCTAGTGGAGAGACGATCAATCTGTTTTTGTTCCCCAAGGGATCCAAACCATAAACTGAAGGGATAGGCCCTAGCACCATGGTCACCCTACTATTATAAAAGCAGGATCTATCGCTAAGTCCCAAAACATCCACCTCTAAAACCAGAATGAATACCAAGCTTGTCTTTGTTTATAACCAGAAATTTCCAGAAGAATTAAAGGCCTGGGTGGAGGAGTGCACAAAGAATCCAAATCAGACTCTTTTGATAGGAGTAGATCGAATAGACTATACCAAAGGTCTTCCACAAAAAGTTGACGCATTTCAAAAGCTTCTCGAGAAACTTGAACTAGGCCACGAAGTATTCTATCTACAAATAGCTGTTCCATGCAGGGACACTGAACCCGAGTACAAGAAACTGAGAGAAGAATTAGAGAATCGTGTTCGAAAGTTCAAAGATCAATCGAAAATTCGTTTTGTTTTTGAGAATTTGTCCCAACAAGATTTGTCTGTTTTGTACAAGAAAGCAGACGTTGCCTTGGTTACGCCCCTTATTGACGGTTTAAATTTGGTCGCTTTGGAGTACATCGCCTGCCAAACAGCCGAGCCTGGGGTGCTTATCCTGTCCGAGAATACTGGTGCTGCAGAATATATTCATGATGCTTTAAAGGCTAGTAGGGTTTGGGTTATTTGCAACTTATATGAACCTATCTAAATGTTCTAGGTAAAGGAAGTGCTTTCCAGCAGAGATTTGTTGATGTCTAGGTTTGTTATCATGTGACATCTTCGTTGACAAGTGACATCTTTGTTGACATGTGACATCTTTCTTAACAGGTTGACCCTGAAAACGAACAGGAAATGGAGAAAACCATGCACAAAGCCATCAACATGGATTTGAATGAACGTCAAGAAAGGATGATGCGATTACAACATGAAGTACAAGAAAATTTGACTTCTGAGCGATGGATCCAATTAAGTCTTAAACCGTTGAGAGAACCGCGTTGAATACAGTGCAAAACTTTGAAACTTTTTAGTCTGGCTATTTTAATCATTATTATGTATCATTAGGTCACTGAGTTTTAATCATTATTATGGATCATTAGGTCACTGAGTTTTAATCATTATTATGGATTATTAGGTCACTGAGTTTTAATCATTATTATGGATTATTAGGTCACTGAGTTTTAATCATTATTATGGATTATTAGGTCATTGAGTTTTAATCGTCATTATGGATTATTAGGTCACTGAGTTTTAATCATTATTATGGATTATTAGGTCACCGAGTTTTAATCATCATTATGGATTATTAGGCCACTGAGTTTTAATCGTCATTATGGATTATTAGGTCACTGAGTTTTAATCATTATTATGGATAATTAGGTCACTGAGTTTTAGTCATTATTAAGGATTATTAAGGATTATTAAGGTCACTGATTTTTAATTATTATTATTATCATTATTGATTATTAGGTCATTAACGATTATTAAGGTAACTGAATTTTAATCATTATCATGGATCATTAGGTCACTGAATTTCAATTATTATTATAGATTATTAGGTCATTTTTAATTAATATTATAGACCCCTCGCATGCGACGTCAAAGCAGCTCCATCTGGGGGACAAAACAAGAATTCCTATCTCCTGAGAATTGGAACCTATTGTTTTTTCCCCCAGATTGAGCAGCATTCCAAAGTGCTGCAAGAGGTCTATAGATTATAAGCTAGGGGTCAGTTTTAATCATTAGGTCCGTCATTTAAGGTCTTAAATAAAATTACTCAACTGCATATGTGAATTTTAAGATAAATAAATACTAAAAAAATTGGATAAATAACTGATTTTTTATTAAGAAATTGTATTGAAATACATTTTTCTTTTATCTTAGTTGTAACGAGGGAAGAAAACCGGAGAACCCGGGGAAAAACCCTCGATTTTGTTTTATTTACGGAACAAGCCATGCAAGATGTGCTCGCATTTTCCTGGTTACTCCTTCACGTATAGGTGAAAGACGAAGTGACAGGATAAATGGATTGAGTAGCGACTGGAAATGAAGACACGTCAACGCGATAGATCTTGAAATATATTTGAAATCTGCATTGTCCCCCTGTCCCTTTATACCAGTAATAATGTTGATGATTACGAACGGACAGTACAGCAGTGCCGACGCTAACACTATCGATCCTAAAGTGAAAGTTCGTTTGGCTTCTTTGATCCTGTCCAGGACGCTGTTGTTTGTCTGCTGAAAGGTGGCTTGTTGGATGCTGATAGTCCTTGTCTGGCGATGAGCTGTAAGGCTTACTTTTGTAAGACAGAAGACGATGATAACGACGCCTAAAGCTATGATCAAAACTTCTAGCAAAACTCTCGTTTTGTCAGAGTCTTTGAATATCACTCGACCAAATAATATAATGACAAGAATCACTGGCCAAATAATTGCCGTCGCTACTTTGAGTTTTTTAGTTGTGACGACAGCGGTATAGTACATTGGATACTCTATGTAAAGATATCGGTCAACGCATATAATAACCAAAGTACTAAAGGACCATCCAATACACATGATAGATGAAACTACAAAGGCCGAGTGGACACTACAAAGTTGTGTGCATTGCACAATAATGCACAAATGGTTAGTGACAAAAAGTGGCTGAACTACAAGCCCTACCAGCAAATCTGTCAGAGAGAGAATGGCTAGCAAGAGATTGTAGTTCAAAGAACGGAGGTTTTCTCTTTTAAAGATCGTCCAGATCACCAACAGATTGATGTAAAATGACAGTAGGGCAGAGATGCTGTTGATTGTGCTAACTGCGATCCACGTTGGTATGGCTGAGGGTGGAAAACTGCGGACGCTGTAAGGGTCAAATTGGAATTGCCTCCAATGAAAACTTATAGAGTAACGATTTTTATCAGCCAATTAATATAGAAAAGCGACAAAAAGATTTAATGGATAGGATTGTAATAAGAAATATTCACAATATAGCACAATGGATATCTCTATTAGTAGAACAAACGGTTGTATTTCAACAAAAGTCCAATCAGATTCGAATGCGTACACGAATATACGTCCATTAAAACGGCTTTGATTTCGTTTAAGAAAAAAAGAAAAGAACCATTTCCCGCTCACCAATGATAATATCCGTAAAACAATTTCAAACAATGAAGTTTTAAGAACGAATCCTGTTTTTATGTATAATTCAGGTTATATTGAGTAGCCGGAAATACGTCATGGCCGTACTCCCAAATCACCACTCATACACGCAAAGGCAGATTTAGGAACTCTTTTTGTTAAACTACTCTTCTAGTGTTAAAATTTATATTATATTTACAGTGCGACACTGCATCAACCAAGGCCACTCAAACAAATTTTAAATAAAATTCACAAATCCCATTTTTAACGCTGCATAACAGAGAATTAGTGAATTCTGGGTTTTAAACGTTTTAGTATTACTTCCGATCTGGCAAACTTTGAAAAAACCTCATAATCACCTGCTCGAGCAGTGATTATCGTCTCAGAATCACCGCTCGCTCGACCAATCACAGCGCGAGAAACTCTAGATTCAAGACTAAAATTATACTAAGTATTCATACTAGCCTTTGAAGTACACATTTTTCATATTTATATTATAATTTATTTTTTCAATTTTTGGTTTATTTTTACATCTAAATTTACGCCAAACATATTATGCCGCATTGTATTTATAAACAATGACCTATCTATCTTTGTTTGTTGCTGTTGTTGCTAGCACTTGAAACCTCGCTATTTTCTGATTCCATAACGTCAGCTTTATTCCAAAATACCATGGAATACAAAAATATATACATGTAAATGTAAGACACTTTACAGTATAGACTTGATCATGGCGCGAACGGTGTTTGATCATAAAGATGAACTTTTCAGTAGTAGAGAAGTAATCAGTAAGATCTAAACTAAAATCCTGTTAGGTTCATTAAGATTTCGAACACTTTCTAGAAATGACTGGAAACTGCTTCAAAATTATTTCCTGAGATGATTAATCAAATCATTCAGTCTTTGTAACTGTGTTATGTTGTAAAAACACCCACAGAAACCACAGTTAATGGAGCTCCATTAACTATGCCCAAACTGGTCAGTTTGAACAATCGAGAAGAAATGCGTGCAGTTTCCTTAATTTTTCAACCTTTTCATTTGGTTTTGATATCCGAGTGATTTTGTACTTGATGTTAAAACACACGCAACACCCGCAACAGCTGGCAACCAAGTCACGTTTGTCGTACGACATTTGCTTCCAGTGCGGTAAACTTTAGGAAATCCTTCAGTCACGCAACACCCGCAATAGCTGAGAACCAAGTCACGTTTGTCGTACGACATTTGCTTCCAGTGCGGTGAACTTTAGGAAATCCTTCTGTCACGCAACACCCGCAATAGCTGAGAACCAAGTCACGTTTGTCGTACGACATTTGTTTCCATTGCAGTAAACTTTAGGAAATCCTTCAGTCACGCAACACCCGCAATAGCTGAGAACCAAGTCACGTTTATCGTACCGCATAAGCTTTCAATGGGATGAAACCCTAGGAAATCCTTGATCTCGATCATAAATAATGACACGTCAGGCCCAGTGTCAAACCTTAAAGAATGCTGCACTTGGGGTCATAAATAATACTAATTAGCAAACATACACCTTTTATCGTGTCCATCTTTAAGCCCTGATGATGATGTCTTGGTCGATGAGCATAAGTTCATACCGTCCACTTTAAACATCTGAGAGGAAAAACCATAAAATGTATGTTTCAAATGTACGGATTGATGGATTGCAAGCAATCCCAAGAGAGTCAAAAGACAAAAACATGGCGGCCATTGTGGTGCCGTTGACAATGGATGCTAATGACAAATCTTTTGTTTAATGGCACCAACGCTCCCCCGAGAGGCCGCGATGACGTGCAATTGAACAATACTTTCAACAAAACTTTTATGCGAAAATAACTGTTGGACAACTGAAGTCTAATGATTTCCTAACTTAGGGTAAAAATAAGAATTTTCTTCAAAAACAGGGAGAGGAATACAAAAGCCCAGCCAAGCATAAATTTCATTAAATCATGAAACAACCTCAGAGAAGATCTAACTCAAAACACAGGTTTTGTGGAGAGGGGAGGCCTGGAGAACCAGACAAAACCACCATTGAATCAAGGGAGATGCGACAAACTCTTCTCACATGTGATACCAAGCCCAGGAAGAGACCCCAGAAGTGAGAGTTGAGAGTGCTTGTGCCACACCACCTTTGATTCCCACAGCAAGATCTCTCTAACTTTTGACAGAAGAAAATCTAGGTTTGGAGTGGTTCTAGACAAACAGTCTTTATATAAGGTATACAGTTGTATACACTCAATTGAATAATCGTTGTCGGGTTCAGAAACATAGAACATAGAACCTGAGACCGAAATGGCACATGGGAAGTACATTAATTAGATGCATGTTGTGACCGGTGACCCATGGCATCATCCACTGCTTTTAATACGTGTTTGGCATTCTAAACCGACTGCATGGATGGCAAAAATGAATAAATTATAATATAATTATGTCATTTCCCATGTGCCATTTTGGTCTCAGCTTTTATGTTCTATGTTTCTGAACCCGACAATGATTCTTCAATTGAGTGTATTACTAGCCTACAATATTCACTTAATGCCTAGTCTCAAGGGAATTTTTTTTTTTCCCTGAAAGTCTTAAATCTTCCCAAGACAAGGTCTAATTTCCAAAGATATTTGTTATATAAAAAAACTGAGGCTCAAACCCAGGCCACAGCAGTGAGAGGCAAGCGGTAAACCACAAGGCCTCCAATCCCTCCTGTCAAAATACTTAGCTATATAACAATACCTGGTATCTTGGTGGGTACCAAGACATCGAACACAGCAGTAGCGAGCTCCACACGATACACAGGTATAATTTGATGGAAATGTACACAGTATTAAGGAAAAAACACAACTACAGTACTTGTCATACAGAAATATTTCTCTATAAAACTTGTTCCAAAAACTTTGGTTAAGGATTTGTTGAATGAAACACTCGATACCAAACCTGGACTGCACTTTGGGCAATGTCAATACAATCAGATTAACTTGATTTCCATTATCTTTTTTGGCCATGCCAGTATTTTCATTCATGCTAACTTTATTCACATATAATGCATTTCAAACTTGGTAAGAAACATGCGGCATGCAAAGTGAAATCTAAACATGCCAGAAAACCTTCACCATCCTGTTTTGAAATAGCTGTACCAGTGGGTATATAAGTAAATAAGGTCAGATTTTATGAAGCAGTGGAAGTGAAATTTATTTTCACACAAGTGTAATAGACTTCTGTATACCTTGGGAGTAATGTTTTCCTATTTCAGACCATGTGTCATTCTCTAGAATATCATTTTTTTGTTTAGCAGTTGTGCATGAGAAAACACTTGAATATGAATACAACTCAATACCACCTCAACCATTTTTGAGTGGGATGACAAATAATTTATCTACTATCGACTGAATAATAAAAGGATATCCACAGACTGCACAGAAATGTCTTTCAGGAAATCTTGATGGAGGGACGTTAGCAGAAGCGTAACTTGGTTCACCTTCTTCTAGTTCTTGTTGCTTGAAATAAAAGAGTGATTATGAACCTTTGATGTATGTAAAATAAATAGATTAAACGAAAGGGAATTAATAGTGGCTAGATTCCATTTGGAATTTAGAAATTGGTTTAAGTGGAGGGAGTAAAAACCATAGTAACCGGGGAAAACCTTCAAAGCACAGGAGAGAACCAACAAGCAACTATACTAACATACGAGGCTGACTCTCAGAATATTGAACTTGGGTTGCTTTGTTGAGGGGTGAGCTCTCTAAATGCTACTACCATCCATGCTTCACATGTACTGGTGGGAAAGGGGTACAAAATTGTTGTTCTTTAGTGATCTCCAAAGCATGAATGGCAATCAGTGTGTGGCATCCTATTCAATAGCATATACAAATTCGTGATGACAGGGCTTAAAGAAACAGCAAATCAACTGTCGGTCATGATAACAGGACAAATTAGTTTTAGCTTAGTCAAACTCATTTCTGACTAAACAATACTGGTCAAAATGACCTGCAAGGCAAGGATTTGACCAGACAAGTCCAAGTTCAGGCCGGACATTTTGCTATGTCTGGCTGTTATCTTAAGCCCTGGATGGACAAAGGAAGTGAGCCTATTTTAAATACAGAATAATAGTAAGCAATGGCAGGAATTAAGTTTCTACTTACTGCTTCTTCAAGTAGTGCAGCAAATGTTCTTTTGAATCTCTACAAAAAGGAAAGGAAGTTGAAATGAAATAGCCAAGGTATATGATCAATCAAAATAGAATTTCAGATTAATGAAGATGTACCTGCTTAAAATGCTCTCCTGTTTTGGATTTTTTCTTTTTTTTCTTGTCTAAAATAGAAATGTTTCGTTAGTAAGATCTATATTAGTTACACAGGAGATGTGGATGGAGTGGTGAAGTGAGGCAGTAGGTCACAGCTGTCCAACAGTACTGGGCGATGAGGTAATAATAAAGGAGTTTATTTGCATAGGGAAATATTTAAAGCTCATTTTAGCTTACCATCCATAGTATCATTAAAAGCAGGGATTCTTATCTTTGTCTGTAAAACATTAAGATGTCCATGTGGATCTTCATGGGTGTTGTCCTTTTCAAGTGCTTCTAGCTGACGCTGCTGCCTTCGTTTTCTTGTCGCTTTATCGAGTATCCTTTTGGAAGCTGAATCTTTGATTCGACCTAGAAAATCATACAAGACATTCGCACATAAAGTATTTTTGCCATAATCCTTTTTCTTTGAACAACTTTTGACCAATTTTTTTACATCAAATTAAGACGTTGAAATATTCTATTTTGAGGCCAGAAAACTAGTACACTTTCAAAAGAAAAAGTCGTTATGTGTTTATAATTTCTTTATTTGTCAAGTTTCAGTCGTAAACTAGGTTTAAAAATGGCGATAAAAGTGCACAAACCTGACTCTCTCTTTTCAACCACCTCCATCTTGGATTTTCTTCCTGCAGTCTGTATAGCCAGCGGTCCATAACACAGGAACCCCACTAGAAGAATATTTTGTCTGTCCAAAACACCCCAAAAAATTATGTTTAGAAAGGGGTTTAGACACGAAGATAAAAAATAGTAGATGGAAGGCAGTCATATTAATCTTAAAAAATCCAGCCCACTACGTATTTTATGAAATGTTAATATAGTTTAAGCTTTAAGTATATATTTCACTTTAGCATAAATGTCTATATCGAGATAAAAATGTCCCCAGATATGTCCCCAAACTGTCTCTCGAACATTTTGTTATTAGAAATCCGCCATCCTCATTATCCTAGGATTCGTGTACTATTGCTTTATGATACAACCAACTAGAAGGATAAAGAATAACAGGCTTGTCTTGTGAATGAATGTTGCGTTTTGAGAAGAAGACTACATCGCGGGCGTAGAGTGCATTTCACGGCCTCCTCACAAGCCAAATTACATACATTTACTGTATTTTATGGGGGTCCTTCTCCGCCCGGGATATAGTCATCATATGTATCTTGGATGCTTTACGTTTAAAACCCATTTGGAAGCCATTTTTTACAATTACTATCATTTCCAGTATGAACCACTTATAATTGTCGTTTTCATGGGATACCTGTTGCTTTAGACGTTTTGGGCTTCCTTCGATTTCTGGGCTTCCTTTGTAAAAGACCAGGTTTCTAAGCTAGATTCAAGATGGTTGACAATTTTAAGTATTTCTTTGCTATAATATCTGCAGTTTTGATTCATATTTTCGACATTATAAAGCTTTAAATGGTAAAAAAATCCCCAAAAAGAAATCTGGGTTTACTTCCAAACAAGGTAAGCTTACCAAATATGGATATAGAAATGATAGCCACAAAAACGACAACTTTATATGGGAGAAACCTTGATATATAATCATAAAGGGTAGATTCCGTATGTGGCTGTTAAACACTCAAGATACAGAAGAATCCTTCCAGGGCCTACTTTGTAGCGCAAAGTCTGTAAAGCAGTAAAAATCCACGGACGTGCCTTGGCTGTGAGTGTGCCGTGTTAGAGTATCTAAGTGCAATGATTAATGATCGGGTCTTGTGCGCTGGAATTGGTTTAAAGGTTGTCGTCAATATTCATTACAGTGACCTTACCATCACCGCACCACAGGGATCGGCCCGCATCCCTGAGCTGTAGACCATCAGGTGATATGACAACTTTTCTATATATATTTATCTTTTGTGTTCCGATATGAAGAACCATTTCGTTTAGGGCTTCTTCTGAACTGAACAGAGCTGATAAGACTAGTCACTCTTTGAAGATTAGAGGTATACTGTAGTATATCAGAATGTGTTGGTAAAAAAGGCACTAAGTTTAAGCAAGAGAAAATAAACTAAGAAAAGGATTCCCCGCACCCCTTCATGAGCACTCTTTCATTCTATTTTTAGAATATCTGATGCCATCTTTGGTTCTTTTTTTTTTTTTTTTTTTTTTTTGGTTTTTATTTTTTTGATTTTAGTTAACTAAATAATACTTTTGCCATTTGAGTGTAAAACTGTTGAAAGCATTCCATCAACAACAAGCACATACAAATTCAAATAATTTTTTTATGATTACACACCTAATTTACAAAATGCAAACACAATTTTAAGCTTTAAGCATCTATTTCACTTCAGACATAAATGTCTATTATCGAGATAAAATGTCTGCAAACTTCTTCTCAAACTTGTTGTTCGTCGCTTCGTCCATGATGACTTTAGCGGTTAGAAAGCCATCTTCATTAGCCTCGGATTCGTGTACTATTGCTTGATGATACAACCAACTAGAAGGATAAAGAATAACAGACTTGTCTTGTGAATGAATGTTGCGTTTTGAGAATAAGACTACATCGCGGGCGTAGAGTGCGTCTCAAGGCCCCCTCACAGTCCAAATAACATACATTTACTGTATTTTATGGAGGTCCTTCTCCGCCCGGGATATAGTCATCATATGTATCTTGGATGCTTTACCTTTAAAAACCATTCGCAAGCCTTTTCTTTTCAAATCCTTCTATTTGTAGTTTGAAACAATCATAAACCGTAGAGTCTGTACGAAAGTGAAAAACTCAAGTTTTTGAGTAATGCAGTCCTAAACTAATTTTCAGTGCGATACAACAAGCTAAAAATTTCTTTCCCCCGCTTGACTTAGGAGTTTATTTATTTTGTAGTATCCTTTAACCTGATTTTCGAGTATCCCCTACCTGATTTAGGAACTTGTCCCCTATCTGATTTTGCAGAATCCCCTACCTGAATTTGAGTATCCCCTACCTGATTTAAAATATCCCTTAACCTGATTTAGGAGTTTGCCCTAACTGATGTCAGAGTATCCCCTACCTCAGTGATTTAGGAACTTGTCTCCCATCTGATTTCAGAGTATCCCCTACCTGAATTTGAGTATCCCATACCTGATTTCAGAGTATCCCTTAACCTGATTTAAGAGTAGTCCTTAACATGATTTAGGAGTATACTTTAATCCAGCTTGACTTGCGGAATAATGGTATCACTTACATAGCAAACGAGATAACGCACACTTGCGCGTTCCGTGGTGATTTAAGTTGCGTCACTGTCGTGATGCGCCCCATCATAGGAGTGGAGGGGAAGGATTGGGAATGGTCTTAGCCATAATATTTTGTACAGAAATATGCTTCATATGTCGCTAAGTTGAGGTCGATAAAATCACTAAACGAAACTAATAATTTGATCTACAAATGAATATTTGCTTTGAAAGTAATATTACTATGTGATCTTGCACTGTATTCATGGCTATATAGATGCCATAGTTTGCGTTCCACTCTCGAAGTATGTTTAACTATTGAAGGCGTTCAATCAAGAATAGGCACGAAATAAACTCAATGTAGTTTTTTACGGTCACACACCTTTTTTATAAAATGCTGATCCATTTTAAAGCTTTAAGCATCTATTTCACTTCAGACATAAATGTCTATTATCAAAGATAAAATGTCTGCAAACTTCTTCTCAAACTTGTTGTTCGTCGCTTCGTCCATGATGACTGTAGCGGTTAGAAATCCATCCTCATTATCCTCGGATTCGTGTACTATTGCTTTATGATACAACCAACTAGAAGGATAAAGAATAACAGGCTTGTCTTGTGAATGAATGTTGCGTTTTGAGAATAAGACTACATCGCGGGCGTAGAGTGCTTCTCAAGGCCCCCTCAACAGACCAAATTACATACATTTACTGTATTTTATAGGGGTCCTTCTCCGCCCGGGATATAGTCATCATATGTATCCTGGATGCTTTACGTTTAAAAACCATTCGCAAGGCTTTTTTCCCCAATCCTTCTACTTGTAGTTTGAAAAAATCATAATCTGTAGAGTATATACGAAAGTGAAAAACTCATGTTTTTGATTAATGCAACGACCTCAACAAAAATTTCAGTGCGATACGACAAGCTAAAATATTCTTTCCCCCGCGCCTGACTTATAGAAGTTTATTATTTTTGAAGTGTCCCTTAACCTGATTTTCGAGTATCCCCTACCTGATTTAGGAACTTGTCCCCTATCTGATTTTGCAGATTTTCCTACTTGAATTTGAGTATCCCTGCCTGATTTAATCCCTTAACCTGATTAAGGAGTTTCCCCTAACTGATGTAAAATATCCCTTAACTGATTTCAGAGTATCCCTTAACCTGATTTAGGACTATTACTTACCTGATTTACGAGTATTCCTTAACGTGATTTACGAGTATCCCTTAATCAAGCTTGACTTGCCGAATTATGGTATCATTTACATAGCGAACGAGATAACGCACACTTGCGCGTTCCGTGGTGATTTAAGTTGCGTCAACGTTGTGATGTGCCCCATCATAGGAGTGGAGGGGAAAGATTGGGAATGGTCTTCGCCATAATATTTTTTACAGAGATATGCTTTATATGTCGCTAAGTTGAGGTCGATAAAATCACCAACGAAACTAATAATTTAATCTAGAAATGAAGATTTGCTTTGAAAGTATTATTACTATGGGATCTTCCACTGTATTCATGGCCATACAGATGCCATAGTTTGCGTTCCACTCTCAACTTATGTCTAACTATTTAAGGCGTTCAATCCAGAATAAGCACCAAATAAACTCAATGAAGTTTTTTATTGTCACACACCTTTTTTTAATAGAATGCTGATACATTTTAAAGCTTTAAGCATCTATTTCACTTCAGACATAAATGTCTATTATTAAGGTAAAACTCTGCAAACCTCTTCTCAAACTTGTTGTTCGTCGCTTCGTCCATGATGACTATAGCGGTTAGAAATCCATCCTCATCCTCGGATTCGTGTACTATTGCCTTATAATACAACCAACTAGAAGGATAAAGAATAACAGGCTTGACTTTTGAATGAATGTTGCGTTTTGATAATAAGACTACATCTCGGGCGTATAGAGTGCATCTCACGGCCCCCTCACAGACCAAATTGCATACATTTACTGCATTTTATGGGGGTCCTTCTCCGCCCGGGATATAGTCATCATATGTATCCTGGATGCTTTACGTTTAAAAACCATTCGCAAGCCTTTTTTCCCAATCCTTCTACTTGTAGTTTGAAAAAAACATAAACCGTAGAGTAGATATGAAAGTGAAAAACTCATGTTTTTGATTAATGCAACGGCCTAAACTAAATTTCAGTGCGATACGACAAGCTAAAAATTTCTTTCCCCCGCTTGACTTAGGAGTTTATTTATTTCGAAGTATTCCTTAACCTGATTTTCGAGTATCCCCTACCTGATTTAGGAACTTGTCCCCTATCTGATTTTACAGAATCCCCTACCTGATTTAAAATATCCCTTAACCTGATTTAAGAGTTTGCCCTAACTGATGTCAGAGTATCCCCTACCTGAATTAGGAACTTGTCTCCCATCTGATTTCAGAGTATCCCCTACCTGAATTTGAGTATCCCATACCTGATTTCAGAGTATCCCTTAACCTGATTTAGGACTATTACTTACTCATTTAGAATAATTCCTCAACATGATTTAGTAGTATCTCTTAATCAAGCATGACTTGCGGAATAATGGTATAATCTACGAATGAATATTTCCTTTGAAAGTAATATATTACTATGGGATCTTCCACTTAAGCTTCCGTTCACCCCCTTTTGAAGCGTGAAACTATTGCTAACCGACCGTTCTTTTGAAGCGTCTGAACTAGTTCAAACCGACCGTCCTTTAGCAGCGTGTGAACTAGTTCTAACCGACCGTCCTTTTGAAGCGTGTGAACTAGTGCTAACCGACCGTTCTTTTGAAGCGTGTGAACTAGTTCTAACCGACCGTTCTTTTGAAGCGTGTGAACTAGTTCTAACCGACCGTCCTTTTGAAGCGTGTGAACTAGTGCTAACCGACCGTCCTTTTGAAGCGTGTGAACTAGTGCTAACCGATCGTCCTTTTGAAGCGTGTGAACTAGTGCTAACCGACCGTTCTTTTGAAGCGTGTGAACTAGTGCTAACCGACCGTCCTTTTGAAGCGTGTGAACTAGTGGTAACCGACCGTCCTTTTGAAGCGTGTGAACTATTGCTAACCGACCGTTCTTTTGAAGCGTGTGAACTAGTGCTAACCGACCGTCCTTTTGAAGCGTGTGAACTAGTGGTAACCGACCGTCCTTTTGAAGCGTGTGAACTAGTGCTAACCGACCGTTCTTTTGAAGCGTGTGAACTAGTGCTAACCGACCGTCCTTTTGAAGCGTGTGAACTAGTGGTAACCGACCGTCCTTTAGAAGCGTGCGAACTAGTGGTAACCGACCGTCCTTTTGAAGCGTGTGAACTAGTGCTAACCGACCGTCCTTTTGAAGCGTGTGAACTAGTGCTAACCGACCGTTATTTTGAAGCGTGTGAACTAGTGGTAACCGACCGTCCTTTTGAAGCGTATGAACTAGTGGTAACCGACCGTCCTTTTGAAGCGTGTGAACTATTCCAAACCACCGTTCTTTTGAAGCGTGTGAACTAGTGGTAACCGACCGTTCTTTTGAAGCGTGTGAACTAGTGGTAACCGACCGTCCTTTTGAAGCGTGCGAACTAGTGGTAACCGACCGTCCTTTTGAAGCGTGTGAACTAGTGCTAACCGACCGTTCTTTTGAAGCGTGTGAACTAGTGCTAACCGACCGTCCTTTTGAAGCGTGTGAACTAGTGCTAACCGACCGTTCTTTTGAAGCGTGTGAACTTGTGCTAACCGACCGTCCTTTTGAAGCGTGTGACGTGATAAACGTTACTATTCCTCACTAGTGGTATCCAGCTTATCACATAGTATGTTCACATACTAAGTATGCTTGAAAGTTTGCATTACTTTGTAAATAAGCAGAGATCAAACCTGTCAAAGCGGATTATGTGAGCTGATGGCGTGACAAACGACAGTTTGCGCGGAGCCGGACGTCACGTCGTTTGGTACAGTACGTTTTTTATTGCCTGAACATCTTGTGATTTGGCATAAACCAAAGAGAATCACTCATTATCAAGGGTTTTTTTAGCTGTCATATGTGTTCTTGCTTGATCGAAGTCATGTTTAAAATTGGTTACATTAACAGAACATTTTGAAGCAATTTTTCTTCATTTTATTTTGATAGAGAATATGTTGGACAATAGTTTGAATGCTTACTGTATAATGGGAACATAGGAGTCAGGGTGTGTTAATATGACGGGTCTTGATGTAAATAATTGGAGGTTTTCAACCATTCCCAACAGGATCAAAAGACAAAGACACGGATGGTGGCCATGCTGGTGGACAGGTATGACGTAATGATGTACCAGATAACGTAACGTGAAATCGATGTATACTAGTACTGTGCTTATTTATTAATGAATTTTACAATAATAATAATAATAATAATAATAATAATAATAGGTCACATGTACTATGTCAAGTCAACGTTCCCCCCCCCCCCCCCCCCCCTTCACGAAGGAGGTTTTATATCTGATATTGCTGGTTTTCAATCATTTTCAAGAGAATGTAATAAAAGACACGGCGGTCATGTTGGAGGATATAACAAAACAGACCAATGACGAATCTTTTGTTAAATTCATCCAACATGGCGGCCGTGAAAACTATCAATGCACTCGTCCTCATTTGCATAACTTTTAACCTGGATTTTCTCTATTCAACTTGGTTCATTTTGTAAATCGACTTATCCACCGGATAAGGATTTATCCATCGGAAAGCGCTATCCACTTTTCGTACAACTGAGTCCAGAACGCTAATAAATTTATAACAGTTATTCTATGTCATTTTTTAAAGTGGCAAATATTTACTATGATCATGGATGAAGTGAAATAGTTCTGAAATTTGTTGAATTCTCGATGTCAATCTAGAAACCTCAAAGAAACAAAATCTGTTCAAGCTGAATAAAACGTATCATTGAAGGAGGTGTGGGATATATTTTGATTCGGAAAGTTTTGCATACGCGGTTTTTCGGATAACGTGTTTTTCGCCATTTTGGGGTTTCGTCTAGAAGCGAGGATTCTTAACATTTTCAAATTTTTTTCCATTTTCAAATTCCCGGTTTGTGGCGTATTTTTGTTTCTGTGTGGGATTTGTGATTTTCAGCACATTTTCCGGAGATTTTTAAACAAAAATGGATTGTAACCGATTTTAAGTTACGGGGCAAAATGTTTTTAATAAGCATCAGTTTCTGGTCACCCATCCACGTACGAACTTCTTCAACCGGACTTGACTCAGTGCCATGAAATGAAAGCCCAAGTTTTTTCCACTGGACCACGGTTCTAGACAAATCAGCATAACAATAGCCTTGCAAAGAATGCACCGAATAGACTAGACTTTTTAACATTGTACTATCAACCGATTCCGTGCGTGGCAGAGATGCAAGGGATTAGCCGATATGGTCTGGGGGCCGGCTGGTCTCTCCCCTGATGCTTCGGCTAGAACATTTTCTTGCGTAATTCGTGCACCCAAGGGCAGAAGGATTTAATCGCCGTCAGGTCCGAAGTCCATACGACGCCTCAGCTCTGCGGATGTCTCGGGGGTATGGCAAAGTAGAATCGCTTTTTTTTTTTTAATCGATGGTTCGTTCTTTCTTTCTTTCTTTCTTTCTTTCTTTCTTTCTTTCTTTCTTTCTTTCTTTCAGTCCAGGTGTATAATATGACATAGTATTAGAGTAATATACTTGTAGTCTAGGTGCATAATATGACATAGTATTAGTATGGTATACTTGCAGTCCAGGTGTATAATATGACATAGTATTACCGTGGTATACTTGCAGTACAGGTGTATGATATGACAGAGTATTAGTGTGGTATACTTGCAAACCAGGTGCATAATATGACAGAGTATTAGTGTGGTATACTTGTAGTCAAGGTGTATAATATGACAGAGTATTAGTGTGTTATACTTGTAGTCCAGGTGTATAATATGACAGAGTATTAGAGTAGTATACTTGCAGTTCAGGTGTATGATATGACATGGTATTAGTGTGGTATACTTATAGTCCAGGTATATAATATGACAGAGTATTTTTGTGGTATACTTGTAGTCCAGGTGTGTAATATGACATGGTATTAGTGTGGTATACTTTTAGTCCAGGTGTATAATATGACATGGTATTAGTGTGGTATACTTGTAGTCCAGGTGTATAATATGACATGGTATTAGTGTGGTATACTTGTAGTACAGATGTATAATATGACAGAGTATTGGTTTGGTATACTTGTAGTCCAGGTGTATAATATGACAGAGTATTAGAGTAGTATACTTGCAGTTCAGGTGTATTATATGACATGGTATTAGTGTGGTATACTTATAGTCCAGGTATATAATATGACAGAGTATTTTTGTGGTATACTTGTAGTCCAGGTGTGTAATATGACATGGTATTAGTGTGGTATACTTATAGTCCAGGTGTATAATATGACATGGTATTAGTGTGGTATACTTGTAGTCAAGGTGTATAATATGACAGAGTATTAGTGTGTTATACTTGTAGTCCAGGTGTATAATATGACAGAGTATTAGAGTAGTATACTTGCAGTTCAGGTGTATGATATGACATGGTATTAGTGTGGTATACTTATAGTCCAGGTATATAATATGACAGAGTATTTTTGTGGTATACTTGTAGTCCAGGTGTGTAATATGACATGGTATTAGTGTGGTATACTTATAGTCCAGGTGTATAATATGACATGGTATTAGTGTGGTATACTTGTAGTCCAGGTGTGTAATATGACATGGTATTAGTGTGGTATACTTGTAGTACAGATGTATAATATGACAGAGTATTGGTTTGGTATACTTGTAGTCCAGGTGTATAATATGACAGAGTATTAGAGTAGTATACTTGCAGTTCAGGTGTATGATATGACATGGTATTAGTGTGGTATACTTATAGTCCAGGTATATAATATGACAGAGTATTTTTGTGGTATACTTGTAGTCCAGGTGTGTAATATGACATGGTATTAGTGTGGTATACTTATAGTCCAGGTGTATAATATGACATGGTATTAGTGTGGTATACTTGTAGTCCAGGTGTATAATATGACATGGTATTAGTGTGGTATACTTGTAGTACAGATGTATAATATGACAGAGTATTGGTTTGGTATACTTGTACTCCAGGTGTATAATATGACAGAGTATTATTGTGGTATACTTGCAGTCCAGATGTATGATATGACAGAGTATTAGTGTTGTATACTTGCTGTCCAGGTGTATGATATGACATAGTATTAGTTTGGTATACTTGCAAACCAGGTGAATAATATGACATGGTATTAGTGTGGTATACTTGTAGTCCAGGTGAATAATATGACATGGTATTAGTGTGGTATACTTGTAGTCCAGGTGTATAATATGACATGGTATTAGTGTGGTATACTTGTAGTCCAGGTATATAATATGACAGAGTATTAGTGTGGTATACTTGTACTCCAGGTGTATAATATGACAGAGTATTAGTGTGGTATACTTGCAGTCCAGGTGTATAATATGACAGAGTATTAGTGTGGTATACCTGCAGTCCAGGTGTATGATATGACTAGTATTAGTGTGGTATACTTATAGTCCAGGTGTATAATATGACATGGTATTAGTGTGGTATACTTGTAGTCCAGGTGTATAATATGACATGGTATTAGTGTGGTATACTTGTAGTACAGATGTATAATATGACAGAGTATTGGTTTGGTATACTTGTAGTCCAGGTGTATAATATGACAGAGTATTATTGTGGTATACTTGCAGTCCAGATGTATGATATGACAGAGTATTAGAGTTGTATACTTGCTGTCCAGGTGTATGATATGACATAGTATTAGTTTGGTATACTTGCAAACCAGGTGAATAATATGACATGGTATTAATGTGTTATACTTGTAGTCCAGGTGTATAATATGACATGGTATTAGTGTGGTATACTTGTAGTCCAGGTGTATAATATGACATGGTATTAGTGTGGTATACTTGTAGTCCAGGTGTATAATATGACAGAGTATTAGTGTGGTATACTTGTAGTCCAGGTGTATAATATGACAGAGTATTAGTGTAGTATACTTGCAAACCACGTGCATAATATGACAAAGTATTAGTGTGGTATACTTGTAGTCCAGGTGTATAATATGACAGAGTATTAGTGTGGTATACTTGCAGTCCAGGTGTATGATATGACAGAGTATTAGTGTGGTAAACCTTCAAACCAGGTGCATAATATCACAGAGTATTAGTGTGGTATACTTGCAGTCCAGGTGTATGATATGACTAATATTAGTGTGGTGTACCTGCAAACCAGGTGCATAATATGACATAGTATTAGTGTGGTATACTTGCAGTCCAAGTGTATAATATGACATAGTATTACACCTTTTGCTGTTCATTAACAGAAAATGTACATTCATTTGTGCTAATAGTTGTATCAATAACGTGTAATGTACTTTCATCAACACCACAAGTAACATCATTAGCGCGGATCAACTTTCAATAACGATATTTGAATATGCGTGTACATTCATGGGCATCATTGGACAATCAATAGCGCGTTCGTACATTCATATGCGCGGAATGTATTTTCTTGTGCGCGAAGTTCAACTTCAATAACACCAAATGACAAACAATTGCATTTATGGACAATCATTTACCCAAAAGTGAAAATTCATTAGTGCTATTAGCATAACCATTGACAATCTATAACGCGTTTGGACAATCATGAGGGTCAATGTTATATTCTATAGCGTGGGTCGACAAACATTCTTTCATGCTATTTTTAGAATATTTGATGCTATTTTTGGTTCTTTTCTTTTTTTTTTTTGGGGTTTTTATTTTTTTGATTTTAGTTAACTAAATAATACTTTTGCCATTTGAGTGTAAAACTGTTGAAAGCATTCCATCAAGAACAAGCACATACAAATTCAAATAATTTTTTTATGATTACACACCTAATTTACAAAATGCAAACACAATTTTAAGCTTTAAGCATCTATTTCACTTCAGGCATAAATGTCTATTATCGAGATAAAATGTCTGAAAACTTCTTCTCAAACTTGTTGTTCGTCGCTTCGTCCATGATGACTTTAGCGGTTAGAAAGCCATCTTCATTAGCCTCGGATTCGTGTACTATTGCTTGATGATACAACCAACTAGAAGGATAAAGAATAACAGACTTGTCTTGTGAATGAATGTTGCGTTTTGAGAATAAGACTACATCGCGGGCGTAGAGTGCGTCTCAAGGCCCCCTCACAGTCCAAATAACATACATTTACTGTATTTTATGGAGGTCCTTCTCCGCCCGGGATATAGTCATCATATGTATCTTGGATGCTTTACCTTTAAAAACCATTCGCAAGCCTTTTCTTTTCAAATCCTTCTATTTGTAGTTTGAAACAATCATAAACCGTAGAGTCTGTACGAAAGTGAAAAACTCAAGTTTTTGAGTAATGCAGTCCTAAACTAAATTTAAGTGCGATACAACAAGCTAAAAATTTCTTTCCCCCGCGTGACTTAGGAGTGTATTTAAAATAACCCTTAACCTGATTTAAGAGTATCTCTTAACCTGATTTAGGAGTATTACTTACCTTAATTAGGAGTTTTCCTTAACGTGATTTACGAGTATCCCTTATCTTATTTAGGAGTATTCCTTAATACGATTTAGGAGTATCCCTTAATCAAGCTTGACTTGCGGAATAATGGTTTATACTTACATAGCGAACGAGATAACGCACACTTGCGCGTTCGGAGGGGATTTTAGTTCCGTCACTGCCGTTTAAGCCAGAGTAATATATAATAAGTAACTTATTTCCCGGTCGAGGATACATTTAGATTTAACAAGTGTCACGTGGTCATCTTTCAAACAATGAGATTTGTTCTTTATAGGAAAATTTCGTAAGAGTATTGCGTTCAAAACAAAAAATCATAACAATAGAAAAAATAGATAAAAGGAAACATCCACTGAAAGGACCATTTTCATAATCGAAAAGGTCCTTTCGCTGGATATGAACTCCATTAGACCATGACTATTTCACATCCACTGAAAGGACCATTTTCATAATCGAAAAGGTCCTTTCGCTGGATATGAACTCCATTAGACCATGACTATTTCACATCCACTGAAAGGACCATTTTCATAATCGAAAAGGTCCTTTCACTGGATGTGAACTCCATAAGACCATGACTATTTCACATCCACTGAAAGGACCTTAACTTTTTATCATCGAAAAGCTATGCGTTTTTGTCAAGACAATAATCATATTATACCGATATTGATAGCTCTCTTACTGGTTTTCGTGGTTGCACTTTTATTTTTTTAAATGCTAATATATATATGTTTGGAATTTACTTTAAAAATAAATGTCTCTTTGGTATAAATGTATGAGAACTGATTAGCATATCAGTCATTCCAATTCAAACCTGCTGCGACTCGGAATTATTCCGAATGCCGTCCGGCTTTACCAAATCTAAGGTTTGAATTCAGAGAACCTTCTACAGCCTGTAAGAAGAATCGACAAATGAGTAAGGATTGTGTTGCTATTTCCTTTATTATTTCCATGTAAAGCTCTCGTTAAGGGTTTAATAGTGTTAATAATTGGTTTAAAAACGTATAAATATGCGTTCGTGGTTCTTTCTTGCACGCGTTTTGGTTGCTGCAAGGTTGAGAATTTTACGCCATAACATTCGTGTACATTTTCACTAATGCATTATTACGGGATTATTAGCATTCTTGTTTCACCGTTTCTTTCGCCCTCAAATATAATTCGTTCTGTAAGCGTTTTTATTTTCAGTGTATCGCCATGCTAGTTTTATTTATGCAAAACGTGCGACAGAGTTTTGTTTTACAACTCAGGTGTTCATCCTCACGTGCGTTACGTTTATTCACAGACGTTTGATTCTGTTTTGTTACCAGGGCCGTAGCCACCGGTACGGATGGTCCGGTTTCAACCGAACCAACTTTCGGGGGAAAAAATATATATTAGAAAAATGGAATAAAATATATAAGAAAAACCGAAAGCCGTCAAAAACCGAACCAATTAGAAATTTGTGACTACGGCCCTGATTACTCGTGCACTAGGAGTATTATTATTTAGAGTTCCGCATTTCGTTTTATACCCGTTTTGCAGACCCTTATAGGTTTTATTCCTTAAACATTTTGCCGAAGTGGCTCAGGAATGAACCCCAACTGTCTATAAATGATGGTTTCTCAGTAACAACATGCTCTGCTAATGGTTCAATGCAGTTTTCCTGGTACAGGACGTTAATCTTCACTCTTTATAGAAAACTATTATCGAGATAAAATGTCTCCAAACTTCTTCCGCTCAAGCTTCGTGACTGTTCGTCTTTTCGTCCATGATGACTGTAGCGCTTAGAAATCCATTCTCATTAGCCTCGGATTCGTGTACTATTGCTTTATGATACAACCAACTAGAAGGATAGAGAATAACAGGCTTGTCTTGTGAATGAATGTTGCGTTTTGAGAATAAGACTACATCGCGGGCGTAGAGTGCGTCTCAAGGCCCCCTCACAGACCAAATTACATACATTTACTGTATTTTATGGGGGTCCTTCTCCGCCCGGAATATAGTCATCATATGTATCTTGGATGCTTTACGTTTAAAAACCATTCGCAAGCCTTTTTCTCTTACAGAAATATGCTTCATATGTCGCTAAGTTGAGGTCGATAAAATCACCAACGAAACTAATAATGTAATCTACAAATGAATATTACCATTGCAAGTAATATTACTATGCGATCTTCCACTGTATTCATGGCCATACAGATGCCATAGTTTGCGTTCCACTCTCGACTTACGTTTAACTGTTGAAGGCGTTCAATCAAAAACAAGCACCAAATAAACTCAATGTAGTTTTTCATGGTCACACACCTGATAAAATGCTGATAGGCCTTTTGATGCAAAAAAGATTTTTAGTAGGCATAAGCTTCCGGTCACCCATCCAGGTACTAACTTGCCTTAACCGGACATGACCCAGTGTCATTGAAGCCCAAGTTTTTACCACTGGACCACAGTTCCAGTTTAAACAGCATAAGCTTAAAAAGACGGTCACAACAAGCCTTATGAACTAGCGCTAACCGTTCTTTTGAAGCGTGTAAACTAGTTCTAACCGACCGTCCTTTCGAAGCGTGTGAGCTAGTGCTAACCGACCGTCCTTTTGAAGCGTGTGAACTAGTTCTAACCGACCGTCCTTGTGAAGCGTGTGAACTAGTCCTAACCGACCGTCCTTGTGAAGCGTGTGAACTAGTTCTAACCGACCGTCCTTGTGAAGCGTGTGAACTACTTCTAACCGACCGTCCTTTTAAAGATTGTGAACTAGTGATAACCGACTGTCCTTTTGAAGCGTATGAACTAGTGGTAACCGACCGTCCTTTAGAAGCGTGTGAACTAGCGCTAACCGTTCTTTTGAAGCGTGTAAACTAGTTCTAACCGACCGTCCTTTAGAAGCGTGTGAACTAGCGCTAACCGTTCTTTTGAAGCGTGTAAACTAGTTCTAACCGACCGTCCTTTTGAAGCGTGTGAACTAGTGCTAACCGACCGTCCTTTTGAAGCGTGTGAACTAGTTCTAACCGACCGTCCTTTTGAAGCGTGTGAACTAGGTCTAACCGACCGTCCTTGTGAAGCGTGTGAACTAGTTCTAACCGACCGTCCTTTTGAAGCGTGTGAACTACTTCTAACCGACCGTCCTTTTAAAGATTGTGAACTAGTGATAACCGACTGTCCTTTTGAAGCGTATGAACTAGTGGTAACCGACCGTCCTTTTGAAGCGTGTGAACTAGTTCTAACCGACCGTCCTTTTGAAACGTGTGAACTAGTGCTAACTGACCGTCCTTTTGAAGCGTGTGAACTACTTCTAACCGACCGTCCTTTTAAAGATTGTGAACTAGTGATAACCGACTGTCCTTTTGAAGCGTGTGAACTAGTGGTAACCGACCGTCCTTTTGAAGCGTGTGAACCAGTGGTAACCGACCGTCCTTTTGAAGCGTGTGAACTAGTGCTAACCGATCGTCCTTTTGAAGCATGTGAACTAGTGTTAACCGAACGTCCTTTTGAAGCGTGTGAACTAGTTCTAACCGACCGTCGTGTCGTGTGTTTATGTTAATCCGTGTTGTTGTCCTAAGGGGCGGAGCTTTCGGTAGCTTTGATCTTTATTTCTACACTAAATATGCAAAAGTCAAGGTTTTCAACATGGGTTATAAAAACTGTCATTTTTACCAAAGATATATTTATCAAATGATAGTAAAATGTATCTATGAAAAAAGGTTTAATGATCAAACAAACATTTCCCGATGAAACCTAATTGATATTTTCGAGATTCGAAGAGAATTTAGACCTCCCTAATATGAACAACCATGTTTCCCATACAAGTCTTTTTAAAAAGTGCTTATTAAAAAGCGTATTTTTACATGGGAAAAAAATACAGAAATACTCTTGCTGAAAGCTAGAATTGTTGTTTGGTATTTCAGCAACAAAATCCAGATGAAACCTAATCGATGTAAGTTTTAGATTCTTCAATTTAGGATTTTATTAAGTTGGGTTTTGAGTTTTTCCAAGGAAAGTTCTTTGTAGAGGCTAATTTGCATCTCATTACACGGTTTGAATTTGGCGCGTATGGTATGATAATATCCCGGATGATGTCGCCTCATTCTGCCCATAGTATTTTAAAGCTTTAAGCATCTATTTCACTTCAGACATAAATGTCTATTATCAAAGATAAAATGTCTGCAAACTTCTTCAATGTAGTTTTTTATGTTCACACACCTTTTCTAATAGAATGCTGATACATTTTAAAGCTTTAAGCATCTATTTCACTTCAGACATAAATGTCTATTATCGAGATAAAATGTCTGCAAACTTCTTCTCAAACTTGTCGTTCGTCGCTTCGTCCATGATGACTGTAGCGGTTAGAAATACATCCTCATTATCCTCGGATTCGTGTACTATTGCTTTATGATACAACCAACTAGAAGGATAAAGAATAACAGACTTGTCTTGTGAATGAATGTTGCGTTTTGAGAAGAAGACTACATCGCGGGCGTAGAGTGCGTCTCAAGGTCCCCTCACAGACCAAATTACATACATTTACTGTATTTTATGGGGGTCCTTCTCCGCCCGGGATATAGTCATTATATGTATCTTGGATGCTTTACGTTTAAAAACTATTCGCAAGCCATTTTTTTCAAATCCTTCTACTTGTAATTTGAAAAAATCATAAACCGTAGAGTCTGTACGAAATTGAAAAACTCAAGTTTTTAATCATTGCACTCCTAAACTAAATATCCTTTATAACATATATAATATAAAATATATAATAGTATCCTTTGGAAAGGGTACCCTTAAATACGGTCATATGAAAAAAGGATGCTCTTAAATATGGTCAAGGATACCCTTAAATTTTGTCAAGCATACCCTTTAATACGGTCATGCGAAAAAGGATACTCTTAAATGTAGTAAAGGATACCCTCAGTTAAATATAGTCATTTAAAAAAAAAAACTCTTAAATATGGTCATTTGAAAAACGGATATTCTTAAATACGGTCAAGGATACTCTTAAATACGGTCAAGGATATTCTTAAATATGGTAAAGCATACCCTTAAATATAGTCATTTTAAAAAACGAGTCCCTTAAATATAGTCATTTGAAAAAAGATACTCTTAAATACGGTCATTTTAAAGGAGGATATTCTTAAATACGATCAACAATACCCTTAAATATGTTTGTTCCGGCATCAAAGGACAAATAAATAAATCCTGCTTCTTGATGGCATTAACCTATGTTATGCTGTCGAAAGTATGAAGCTTAATACCCTCACAAATGAATTCTCCGCGTAGATGGTATTAGAAAATAATTATTAGACAAAAAGAAAAAACATATCTTTCAAAAAGTGGCATTTCAACCTAAGTTCAACAACAGAAATTTAAAAAAAATCGATTCTAATGTGCCATACCCCCGAGACATCCGCAGAGCTGAGGCGTCGTATGGACTTCGGACCTGACGATGATTAAGTCCTTCTGCCCCTATGTGCACGAATTACGCAAGAAAATGTTCTAGCCGGAGGATCAGGGGAGAGACCAGCCGGCCCCCAGACCATATCGGTTAATCCCTTGCATCTCTGCCACGCACGGAATCGGTTGAAAATTTGATGTCAAAACTGTAGTCTGTCTTGTGCATTGTTTTAACGGCATTGTTATGCTGATTAACCTGGAACCGTGGTCCAGTGGTAAAAACTTGGGCTTCAATGACACTGGGTCATGTCCGGTTAAGGCAAGTTAGTACCTGGATGGGTGACCGGAAGCTTATGCCTACTAAAAATCTTTTTTTGCAGGTTTTTTGTTGTTTAAACTTTCAATCAATTTCGATCCTGTTTAATTGACAAATCGTTGAAAATTAAGAAATGCCAGACATTTAATACGTGGCTGGCAGTATGTAATCCTGTATGAACAATTTTTCTAGCATATCCTGCCTTCGAGAGAAACCTTCGTATATCCTGTGCCTAAGAAAGACAATTGCAAACACGTCAAGTTTCTTTACAACTGAGTCGGAATCGGCAAACCTGTTTTTTTATATGCCAATTCATCAAGGATTGAGATTGCAAAAAAACCTTGGAGCATGTTTGATATCCTTTTTTCGTCTTCACGTGCATTTTTCTTTAATTTCAGAGGAAAATCGCTTCATGTCCTGACGCTGCCATTATCAGGAGCGAACATCCAGGGAGACGAATGTCAAGTAATAACTTTTTCCCCCGGAGATGGATATTCCAGGGGATGGAGAAAACGTGAGTAGTGATTTTTATGTCCGTTCAAATATTGATGAAAAAGAAAATGCGTGTACAAGCTATGTGAAGTCATAAAGCACGCGGGGGTTGGCAGAACACGACAGAAGGTTTAGGAGAAGAAAGACACATAGTGGAGTGATACAAGCATTTTTTTAATCTCTTTATTTAAAATCCACATTACAATAACCGTTATTTTGGATAAGAATGATGCAACTAAAAATGCGCGCATAGGAGTGGAGGAGGAGGAGTGATAATTTAGTCTACTAACGAATCTTTCCCTTAAATATGAAACTACTTCTACTGTGTTTATAATGGCCATAGAGATGCTATAGTTTGCGTTCCACTCTCGATTAATGTAAAACTGTTGAACGCATTCAATCAAGAACAAGCACCATACAAATTCAAATAATTTTTTTATGGTTACACACCTATTTTACAAAATGCAAATAACACTTTTAAGCTTTAAGCATCTATTTCACTTCAGACATAAATGTCTATTATCACTAAGGTAAAACTCTGCAAACTTCCTCTCAAACTTGTTGTTCGTCGCTTCGTCCATGATGACGGTAGTGGTTAGAAATCCATCCTCATTAGCCTCGGATTCGTGTACTATTGCTTTATGATACAATCAACTAGAAGGATAAAAAATAGCAGCCTTGTCTTGTGAATGAATGTTGCGTTTTGAGAATAAGACTACATCGCGGGCGTAGAGTGCATCTCAAGGTCCCCTCACAGACCAAATTACATACATTTACTGTATTTTATGGGGGTCCTTCTCCGCCCGTGATATAGTCATCATATGTATCTTGGATGCTTTACGTTTAAAAACCATTCGCAAGCCTTTTTTCAAATCCTTCTACTTGTAGTTTGAAACAATCATAAACCGTAGAGTCTGTACGAAAGTGAGAAACTCAAGTTTTTGATCATTGCAGTCCTAAACTAAATTTCAGTGCGATACAACAAGCTAAAAAATTCTTTCCCCCGCGTGACTTAGGAGTTTATTTATTTTGAAGTGTCCCTTAACCTGATTTTCGAGTATCCCCTACCTGATTTTGGAACTTGTCCCCTATCTGATTTTGCAGATTCTCCTACCTGAATTTGAGTATCCCCTACCTGATTTAAAGAATATCCCTTAACCTGATTTAGGAGTTTGCCTTAACTGATTTCAGAGTATCCCCTACCTTATTTAGGAGTATCCCTTTAACCTGATTTAGGAGTATCCCTTATATAATCAAGCCTGACTTGCGGAATAATGGAATCACTTACATAGCAAACGAGATAACTCACGCTTGCGCGTTTCGTGGTGATTTAAGTTGCGTCACTGTCGTGATGTGCCCCATCATAGGAGTTGAGGGAAAGATTGGGAATGGTCTTAGCCATAATATTTTTTACAGAAATATGCTTCATATGTCGCTAAGTTGAGGTCGATAAAATCACTAAACGAAACTAATAATTTGATCTACAAATGAATATTTGCTTTGAAAGTAATATTACTATGTGATCTTGCACTGTATTCATGGCTATATAGATGCCATAGTTTGCGTTCCACTCTCGACGTATGTTTAACTATTGAAGGCGTTAAATCGAGAATAGGCACCAAATAAACTCAATGTAGTTTTTCACGGTCACACACCTTTTTAAATAGAATGCTGATACATTTTAAAGCTTTAGCATCTATTTCACTTCAGACATAAATGTCTATTATCAAGGTAAAACTCTGCAAACTTCTTCTCAAACTTGTTGTTCGTCGCTTCGTCCATGATGACGGTAGTGGTTAGAAATCCATCCTCATTAGCCTCGGATTCGTGTACTACTGCTTGATGATACAACCAACTAGAAGGATAAAGAATAACGGGCTTGCCTTGTGAATGAATGATGTGTTTTGAGAAGAAGACTACATCGCGGGCGTAGAGTGCATCTCACGGCCCCCTCACAGACCAAATTACATACATTTACTGTATTTTATGGGGGTCCTTCTCCGCCCGGGTTATAGTCATCATATGTATCTTGGATGCTTTAAGTTTAAAAGCCATTCGCAAGGCTTTTTTCCCCAATCCTTCTACTTGTAGTTTGAAACAATCATTAACCGTAGAGTCTGTACGAAAGTGAAAAACTCATGTTTTTGATTAATGCAACGGCCTCAACAAAAATTTCAGTGCGATACGACAAGCTAAAATATTCTTTCCCCCGCGCCTGACTTATAGAAGTTTAATTATTTTGAAGTGTCCCTTAACCTGATTTTCGAGTATCCCCTACCTAATTTAGGAACTTGTCCCCTATCTGATTTTGCAGATTTTCCTACTTGAATTTGAGTATCCCTACCTGATTTAAAACATCCCTTAACCAGATTAAGGAGTTTCCCCTAACTGATGTAAAATATCCCTTAACTGATTTCAGAGTATCCCATACCTGATTTAAGAGTATCCCTTAACCTGATTTAGGACTATTACTTACCTCATTTAGGAGTATCCCTTAATCAAGCTTGACTTGCGGAATAATGGTATAATCTACGAATGAATATTTCCTTTGAAAGTAATATTACTATGGGATTTTGCACTGTATTCATGTCCATAGAGATGCCATAGTTTGCGTTCCACTCTCAACGTATGTTTAACTATTGAAGGCGTTCAATCAAGAACAAGCGCCAAGTAAACACAATGCAGTTTTTTACGGTCACACACCTTTTTTTAATAAAATGCTGATGCATTTTAAAGCTTTAAACATGCATTTCACTTCAGACATAAATGTGTATTATCGAGATAAAATGTCTGCAAACTTCTTCTCAAACTTGTTGTTCGTCGCTTCGTCGATGATGACTGTAGCGGTTAGAAATCCATCCTTATTAGCCTCGGATTCGTGTACTATTGCTTTATGATACAACCAACTAGAAGGATAAAGAATAACAGGCTTGTCTTGTGAATGAATGTTGCGTTTCGAGAATAAGACTACATCTCGGGCGTAGAGTGCATCTCACGGCCCCCTCACAGTCTAAATTACATACATTTACTGTATTTTATGGGGGTCCTTCTCCGCCCGTGATATAGTCATCATATGTATCTTGGATGCTTTACGTTTAAAAACCATTCGGAAGCCATTTTTCTGAAATCCTTCTACTTGTAATTTGAAAAAATCATAAACCGTAGAGTCTGTATGAAATTGAAAAACTCAAATGTTTGAGTAATGCAGTCCTAAATTAAGTTTCAGTCCGATAGAACAAGCTAAAAAATTCTTTCTCCCGCGCTTGACTTAGGGGTTAATTTATTTTGAAGTGTCCCTTAACCTGATTTTCGAGTATCCCCTACCTGACTTAGGAACTTGTCCCCTATCTGATTTTGGAGATTCCCCTACCTGAATTTGAGTATCCCCTACCTGATTTAAAGAATATCCCTTAACCTGATTTAGGAGTTTCCCCTAACTGATGTAAAATATCCCTTAACTGATTTGAGAGTATCCCATACGTGATTTAAGAGTATCCCTCAACCTCATTTAGGAGTATTCCTTTAACATGATTTACGAGTATACCTTAATCAAGCTTGACTTGCGGAATAATGGTATCACTTACATAGCGAACGAGATAACGCACACTTGTGCGCTGCGTGGTGATTTTAGTCCCGTCACTGTCGTGAAAGCCAGACATCATACGCTTCATCATAGGAGTGGAGGGGAAGGCTTGGGAATGGTCTAAGCTATAATATTTTTTTACAGAAATATGCTTCATATGTCGCTAAGTTGAGGTCGATAAAATCACTAACGAAACTAATAATTTAATCTAGAATAGAATGTTTGCTTTGAAACTAATATTACTATGGGATCTTCCACTGTATTCATGGCCATAGAGATGCCATAGTTTGCGTTCCACTCTCGACGTATGTTTAACTGTTAAAGGCGTTCAATCGAGAATAGGCACCAAATAAACTCAATGTAGTTTTTTATGGTCACACCTTTTTTCAATAAAATACTGATACATTTTAAAGCTATAAGAATCGATTTAAATTCAGACATAACTGTGTATTATCGAGATAAAATGTCTGCAAACTTCTTCTCAAACTTGTTGTTCGTCGCTTCGTCCATGATGACTGTAGCGGTTAGAAATCCATCCTCATTATCCTCGGATTCGTGTACTATTACTTTATGATACGAGCAACTAGAAGGATAAAGAATAACAGGCTTGTCCACAGGGAGCCCGGCTTAGTGATGCTAAATCGGTAAAATGATCATGTTTCATATGTTGATGACATTACATAATAATCGTAACTCAATAAGCCCATATACAAACGGTCACAACGTAATAGAACTTGTAATGCAATAGTGTTAGACGCCCCGTAAGAAGAGAGAAAGGAGAGAAGCGTCTCTCCTTTCTCTCTTCTTAACGCGTGCGTTACACTTAGCCGTTACGTATTTGAATTTGAATTTATTACGATATTAAGTTACGCGTTACAAACACTGGTGTTCTATTACGTTGTGACCGTTTGTAATAGGGGTGTATTGAGTTACGATTATTAATGGCATCAACATATGAAACATGATCGTTTTACCGATTTAGCATCACTAAGCCGGGCTCCCTGTGAAAGCAATAAAAACCTTTACGGACGTGCATTGAGTGTGAGGGTGCGGTGTTAGAGCATTCTCATTGGATGATTAATGAACTAGATCGCTGAGATTGGTTTAAAGGTTGTCGTCAATTCAGTACCGTGACCTCAGCATCACCGCACCACAGGGATATCACGCACCACAGGGATGCTTGAGCTGTGTTCCATCAGATGGTATGACAACTTTTCTAAGCATTCGTCCAGTATAGTTTCCATAATTCATTTTATTCTTTTGCGCAGTTCAACTAAACAATATAACAATGTATTTACTGCCTATGTATGGCACTAGCGTAAGGAGGGAGGCACGTTTCATCCGAAAGTTTGCTTTAGGCATGAAATCGGTAATTAATCCATACGGGTTTCATGTGAATTTGGCTTGTAAATGGTGCATTGCCCCCCTTCCCCCACCGCACCCTGAATTCCAGTCCTCGCTACGCCCCTGGTGTATGGCAATGTATGGCTATGTATAGCTATGTATGCCCATGTATGCCTATGGGTAGCTATGTATGCCTATATATACCTTATGTATGCCCATGTATAACTATGTACATCTATGTACGGCTATATAATATGATAACTATGTATGCTCATGTATTACTTACTATACATTGCTATGTAGTATGTATGGCTAGAGACGTCCATGTAAATGTAATGATAATCAAGCATCGCTATTGGCGTCTCATAAGGCTACAGACGGCAGTGAATGGCTGGCGCAATACAAGACGAGCGTCCACACGGGCGACTATATGGTATTCAGCCGACTCTTCAGCCATGAAGTACCTTCCCGGGACCCAGTCTTTCTGGTCCACGTGTTATGTTACTGATGATCACTGCGCATGAATAAAGTAAGATTCAGCCAATCAGCGTTAGCCGCGTGCAGACGGTGCCGGTAAATGGACGAAAATTCTTCACTATTCTTTACACTATTTTACCAACTGTGGACAGGGTTTTGACACTAAAATATATCTACTCCTCAAAATAGAGCATCTTCATGTAAGTATCTCAAAAAATATAACCCATTTTCTTGTAGAAATGTTAGTTTTAATGCTTTGACTTCTGGAGGTTCGATTTATTTGACGATCGAAAATTTTGACCAAAAGTTGAACGAAAGAAAGAGAACTCGAAAATGGATATTGAAATAAATTTTCAGTGGTATTTAATCGACCTGGTGACCGTGAAAACAATTCCGTATCAACACTTAAGTGTTTGATTTTCTTTTATTACAAGATTTTTGTGTTTCTTTACTGAGTCAGTGTTAATTATTGTTGGCACTAGATTTATATAACTTCCTGCAACATTCAAACAACTTCCATACAAAATAGGATTTTTATTTAATAGATACTAGTATTTATGTAAATAGATTGCCTGTTAAATGTCTTGGCAATTTCTTTGTAATAATAAATCTATACCTAATTTATACTTGACTTTCGTTGATTTCGAAATATCAGATATTAGCTGGTTTAATGGTTAGGGGTGGTAACCATGATGAATGGATCTATGTATGTATTTACCATACTAAGTAATGCAAGCATAGAGTGATCTATTTATCCTTGTATTTACTTGCTGTGAGCAGATGTGATAGTCGTAATAAGAATGGTATTTTACCAATCAAACAGCTGCATCACAACATATTAAACATGACCTACACAATGAGTAGATGAAAATGATATGACCTCACAATATATCACATGAATAGGGTATCATGGACAGATATAATAGCAATTACTAGATGAGGTTGAGAATGATTTTTATGTATTGCTATTGACATGTAGTAAGAAAAGTAGGAAACTGGAATTGTGAATGCTTTGAGTTTTATCCAGGTTATTACTTCCTGAACTTTCTACTGTTTCAACCCCTTTAATCCAAGCATTGACTTCAAATGCCCTGGTTAAAAAAAAAAAAATCTTATTTCCAATCTATTGGCTCAATGGATGATTTATGGTATGCATTTAAAAAAGTGATAAAAATTTAAAACTGGAAGTGTTCAGAGTTCGAGTGTCCTCACTGTAATTCTCTGACAAATCAGAATATTTTCTGAAGAGTCATACACTTGTAGCAGTATCATGATTCACTTCATTCTCTTTGGAATGGTTGAAAAAAATTTTCCACTTATAAACGCTATCTGATTCTGTTTAGATATTAGATGATTAGCACCATGCCTTCTTGGAGGGCACCTACACTGATGTCCTGTCTTACGACCCTAGTTATACTATTACATGTTATTAATTTATCAGGTATGTGGCATTTATAATTTATCCAATATGACTGATTTGTATTATTTTCAGGGCCGTAGCCGTAACTAGGGGGGGGGGGGGGGGGGAGCACAGGGTGCAGGCACAAATGCAGTTGTTACCTTGTGGAATACAGTTTTGATTTCTCTTTTGAAACATTTTGTAGCCTACGTATCCAGTTGTTCCTTGAGGGGTGGGGAAGGTTGAAAGAAAGAAGGAAATGGCTCCCTAACCCATGAGGAATGCCTAACTATACAGGCTATGCCAGATCCTTGTTTAATATCAAATGTAGTCATCTTTATAAAGGTGGATCCAGAGATTTGTTAGGGGGATGTCCTGAAATTAAGAAATGTATACAGAGATATTATGCATTGTAAATGTTTCTTTTACTTCAAAAAAGCTGAGTAATTACAGTGTTGGGGGGGGGGGGGGGGGGGGTCCGGTGCACTGCTGGACACCCCCTGGATCTGCCCCTGATTTATGTTGGCTATTCATGACTAACCAAAGTCTTTTGTTGACAGATGGCTTAGCTGTAATGTCTGTAGATCTTGGTAGTCAGTTTATGAAAATAGCTATAGTCAAGGTATGTTGCAACTAGAAATTCATCTTTTTCAGTGCACCTGATTAGTGTACCACTTACACTAGAAGCTTGAACTGTTAATAAAGTATATATATACATGTATGTTTTCTTTAAATAAAGGCTATGTTGATGGAACAGTTTTCTCAGTTGCAAATATTGAGGGAGTCCCTTAAGTTTAGCCAGGAATTTGTACAATATTCATAAAGAAAAACTGTAGAACCCATAGAAAAACATCTGAGGCAGGGGAGAGAACAAAACCTCAGACATACTCAACTGTCAAATGTGGCTCAGCTGGGAAGGGAACCTGAGTGACCCCAGGCATGAACTACACAGTAGTGAAGGACAGCACCATCCAATCTTTTCCCTATCACTCAGGGCATCTTGCTACTCCACTGCTGTCTTATGCACATATTCCCCCTCTTATGCAAACTTACTTGGTCTTTGATTTACTGAAAAATTTTCTTTGTTTTAGCCTGGTGTTCCTATGGAAATAGCACTTAACAAGTAAGTAAACGCAGTATTGTAGCTCTGACTGATTTTTTCTACTGTATTTTATTGTAATATTTATAAAAATTTTCACTAAAACATTATGTTAACAAATTTAGAGAGTCCAGAAGGAAAACTCCAGTGGCTGTCTCCTTTAGGAATGGCGAGCGTTTATTTAGCGATGGGGCTTTAGGAGTTGTAAGTCTTTTCTATTTAGGAATAGTTTTATTTCTAGTGTCTTTATAGATGACGTTGTTTAGTGTCTTATATCAAATGCATTTTATGTTTCATTTGCAGTCTGTAAGTCATCCACCCATGTCTTATATTTACCTTCAAGATGTATTAGGCAAAAAATTTGATAACCCACAAGTACAATTGTATAAAAAGAGGTGAGATTACATATGTACACTGTAAAAAATAAGCCTACTTCCAAAGCTTCTATCAATGTCTTTCACTGTTTTGTGCATGGGATTCCTGTGGTAGGGTAAACAGAAGAGAAATTGAGGAGAATGAGTTATCTCTCTTTTTGTTCTTAGTCTCCCTGAGTTATTGTTTATTTTTTTATATCTATTTCTCAGCATTTTTATTATCAACCATTATTAATTGTCATTAATACTATTGATTTTTTTATCAATACTAATAATTATTGGTTGATGTCTTTGAAGGTTTCCATGGTATAATATGGAAGAAGACAAGGAAACAGGTAATAAGAAGAATAGCTTATGTTTTTGGATTATTTATATCTATGTGGTTCCTGTGGAATTAAGTCGGCAATTTGCAAATCTGGGACTTCTCGTACATGAATTGTACTACTGTCTAATCTTATCACTTACCATTCGTACCTTTAAGATTTTACTTCATCCGTATGTTTTTGGATGTTGATTCATGCAAATCATTCAGTTAATGTTATGCTAACATCTTTTATTCTTAAATTCATTTCAGGAACAGTTATTTTCAACCATAAAAGGTAGTGTGGTTTTTAAGCATGTTAGATAGCATACTTGTACAATAAGAGCAAAAATAACTTCGTTGAGTAGGGTGTTTGGTAGGGTGTTTGGTAGGGTGTTTGGTAGGGTGTAGGGTAAGTTGTCTGTAAGGTGTCAATGGGGTGTGGGGAGAGGTGAGATTAAATGTGTGGTATTATGTGTGGGCGGAGGTAGGTTGTTTTTTAAGTGTGTTAGGTAACAGTGGGGTTCCAGTAGTATAGTGATAGCTTTTTCTTTAACTGGGAGAAGAATTTAGAGAATAAATAATCAAATGTACTGTATTCTCTTTTTCAGTGGTAAGAAGTTTTCGCCAGAAGAGTTGATGGGAATGATTTTAAATCATTCTAGAGTGATTGCTGAGGAGTTTGCAGGTATGCATGCTGCTATTTATATATCCTGTTATTGAGTCAAGTTATAAAATATTGCAAATATAAAGCATGATGATTGGTTTACTACTGTTAAAAGGGTAAATCTTACACTGTGATAAGACGAAAAAACTGACTGAGGTTTCTGATGCTAGTCCTTCGTCGTAGTACTGCATTTATATGAGTCGAACAGAGAAATGTCTCACAAAATAAAAAAGAAATTATGAAAGCAAGTTTAAACATCTGTTCGTATCTCTGTAATAATGTATGACATTCTGGGAGCTGTAGAGCTTTAAAACCAAAAGAAACATTTCGCTAAACTTTGCTTTCTTAAGCTTCATGCTTCAATCCTTTGTGCTCTACATCTCTCAATGCATCTAGATCACTGTACATAGTTATGTCTACGTTTAATATATTACTTAGTCATAATTATAATAACTTGATATAATCATAATGCATAAGCTATTTTTAAATCATTTTCCAAACATATCTCTTCTCAGATCACCCAATAAAAGACCTTATCATCACTGTACCTCCATTCTTTAATCAAGCCGAACGAAGAGCCTTATTAAGGTATTAATCCCTAGCACAACCTCTTGTTTTTAATAATTTTATAAACTTCCATGGTTTATGTAAATTTGCATATAAAACGCCAGCTCTTTTTGAAATAAATTTTTTGCACCATCCCATGTCGACACCCACAATAAAGCTTGGACTGCCTGTGGTTAGATGACAGAACAATGAAATCCCTTTGCCCTCAGGAATTGAATTCTTTCTCATGTAAAACAATTTTATTGTTCCTGGTATCTAACATGGCTGCCATGATCATGTGATGTTGCTAAGCCACTGTAGCTGTATACAGTACATGTAGAGATGAATGTAGAGATAATATTTTCATGTATTTATTATTATCAGAGCTGCCAATTTAGTTGGTTTGAATGTACTGCAGCTGATGAATGACAACACTGCAGGTAGTTATTGACATTTTTTAATGGTATATTATGTTATACCCAATGCCATACACCTAACCAGCTAAGGTGTTGCTATGTATTTTACCACCCAAATCAAACCTTCTGTGAATAGAAGCATTTGTCTCTACGAATTCAAAACTGAAACCAAAATATAACAAACAATGAAACTAACTCCCATGTGGCTTGAATTGGGTGGAAGCGTTTATAGCAATTAGGACTATCGTATATTCATTAGTATTCTGGTATATCACTCTTCTCATTATGCTCTGAAGTTTTTTAGAGATCGTGGGACATAATAGTATTGATATTTGGTGTAATAAATTGTTAAACTTTGGTATATTTTTTCTGTTTTAGTTGCTCTTAATTTTGGTTTATTCAGACAGAAGAGTTTCAATGAAAGCTTAGAAAAAGTAAGAAATGTTTAAGTAATGAAACAACCTCATTATTTATCTATTATTAGAATGCATCTGATACTTATTGATGTTTATTTACTTTAAAGCACATCATGTTTTATGACATGGGAGCATCTAACACAGTGGCTACTATTGTTGGTAAGTTTAATCAAACAGCGACATACTATTCTTAAATACTTTATCTTGAAGTTTTATAGTTTGGTAGATTGATATCCATCCATTCATTCTATTCTTATTCAGGATACAGTATGGTGAAGTCAAAGGAGAGAGGAATCACTGAGAAGGTTCCCCAGCTCGTTGTTAAAGGTGTAGGGTAAGTAACACCACTGTCTTGAGCACTTTCTTGGGGCATGCATTGTTTTCTTAGTAGAAATTCAATATACAATTGAGGGACGTCCCTCAGCAGCTATTTTAAGGGCAAATTTAAAAAAAAGTTCAGTGCAATATTTTTAGATACTAAGTGGATGGAAGAAAAATAACCTTGTTATGATTCTTTTGTTTATTAATTTGTTATAGGTTTGATCGAGGTCTTGGAGGGCATGCAATTGACATGAGGCTCAGAGACCATTTAGTCAAGTTATTCAAGGTAAAACATGGAAAAAATTAAATTTGCAAAAGCACAAATCAAAATCTGGTCTTATATGTACAATACAAGTCCTGGCAAAGACTTGATATTTGAATGAAATACAACAGCAAGAATGAAATATTAGTGTAAAACTTCAATTTCTTTTTCAATTATTTCCAGAAAAACTATAAGCCCAAAGGCGAGGTAACAGAGTCTCCTCGAGCTATGGCGAAGTTCTACAAAGAAGCTTTAAGAGTCAAGCAAGTGTTGAGTGCCAACAGCGATCACTTTGCACAGGTATAAATTTGAAACTGGTCAAATTATTATTTCAATTGTTTTTTAAATTTTTAGCTCGAGGGGTGGATCCAGGGGGTAGTAATGGAAGTGTTCCCCCCCCCCCCCCCCAGCCAGCCCCATCATTTTGCACAACTTAATAAATAAATAAATTGTTTGTATTTATGAAAACATTTATTCAGATAAACTTTAATTTTGGTGTACTTTAAGCTCTCTATAGATGCAGCCATTTTGAATTGCAAGACTTTATGGGTTGACAGGGGGGAAAACACAAGAAAGAGGGCGAATAATATGTTGATTTTTCCCCTGTCTTTCATTTATAAAGTTGATTGATGTGTCTTCTATAGCTTTAATAATGACAGGCGATAATTATAAAGAAAACTATATATCATATAACCTCATTCAAATTTGGTTTATGAGAAAGAAATAGTTAATGGTACAAAAATCATCTGTTTTGTGTCTACTTTCTTCAACCTAAATGAGTGCCGAGAGTTTGAGAGTATGTGACTTACTTAGTTTTTTCCCTCCTCAGATTGAAGGAGTTTTTGAAGAGATTGACTTCCGTACCAAGGTAACAAGAGAAGAGCTTGAGGACATGTGTAAAGACCTGTTTGAAAGAGTCGCTGATCCTGTTTACAAGGCTCTAAAGTCTGCCTCCATGACAATGGTAAGTCTGGGAATATCATCGTATTGAAATAAACAGTGACTTTTTAACCATTCAGCAAGTATTCTTAAGTGAAAAGTGTGTAAGTCATAGAATTAGAAGATAAGTGTTCCATTTTCTTTTTCCGTAGAGTGATATTGAAAGTGTAGTCCTTGCCGGAGGAGGAACGCGTGTACCAAAGGTGCAAGAAGCCCTGCTCAAGGCAGTTGAGAAGTAAGTACAGTGTGATTTGTATGAAAAAGCATTAAGAGGAGTCTTATCCCTGTTTCATCTCCCATATTAATAAACAAATGACATCACTACAGGAATTCCTAGAGTTAGCCGCACCCTGACTTAGAGCAGCCCAGAGGTTGTTTCAGGGTTCGATGAAATTAAGGGTTTGATTTAAGGCACAATTACACGGAGCAATTTTCTCTGCAACTTGTCTCGCAACGGCATTGTGAGTGACACAAGTTTCATGGAGCACTGCACTGTGTAACCTACAGCGTAATATTTGAAAAATGTTGCGAGACAAGCTGCAGCAATTATTGTTTGCTTTTCTGTTGCACTGTGTAAACACTTATGCAACTTGTTTCACAATGCTGTGTCGCAACGCTGTTGCGAGACAAGTTGCAGAAAAAAATAATTGTTCTGTGTAACGGTGCCTTAAGTATTTGTTTATTTTTATCAAAGACCTGAACTTGCCAAGAACATCAATGCGGACGAGGCAGCTGCGATGGGTTAGTACAATCATGTGATTTCCTTCTGCTCTAGGAAAATTATTTTCAAGTGTTCTCTCTTGCTGAGGGGTAGCCTCCACTTTGTGTAGGATATCCACATGTTCCAATGAAGGTCCATGGGATTTCAAAACGTTTGTCTTATATTAGTGAAGTTATTCATTCTTTACTTTACCTTTGGTATAGACCCCTTGCAGCACTTTGGAATGCAGCTCAATCTGGGGAACAAAACAATAGGTCCCAATTCTCAGGAGATAGGAATTCTTTTGTTTTGTCCTCCAGATGGAGCTGCTTTGACGTCACATGCAAGGGGTCTATTTTTGAATATTTAGATGATGAAATAAGGCTAACCCTGAGTCTGTAGTCAAGGAACACAGCAGTAATTTGGACCTTGAAAGTGTTATTTTTCCTTTCTCGTATGAAAAGAGTGACTAGATATCATTGTTGTTATATTCTAGGTGCTGTGTACCAGGCTGCTAATCTCGGGAAAGGCTTCAAGGTCAAACAGTTCCTGATCCGTGACACCAACATCTACCCCATACAGGTATGGCATGATTGACTCCCAAAATTATACTCTAGAGTTTCCAGGAATAGTGATGGAAAAAAGAAAAAAAATGGTATTGACCCACAATCAGATGCCTCCCCTCCTGTTGGAGGGATTTTTTGATTGATTAGTGCGTATTCTCTCACTGCTAAGTCGCGTGTGTCCCTGCGCCCTTTTGTCAAAGCTCAGTCAAGGTCGCAAGGTTAGAATTTTAATAATCCTTTGAGAGTACCTTGGCACCTCGCTTGAGCGCTTTGTGCTTGACCAGTGAACCAATGTACGGCAAAATAATGGTGAATTATCTCTTCTTCCTTTAGAAAAAAATCTAATAATTTTTACCGTTTGAAAACTGAGTAACTTATTGACTATGTCTTATTTTTTGTGCTTGTGCAGGTATCGTTTGACCGCCATATCAAAGCTGATGATGGTAGCGAGTCAGTCCGGCATGTCAAGCGAGTTATCTACCATCATGCAAACGTTGTCCCTCAGAAGAAAGTCATGACGTTCAACAAACATACTGATGATTTTGACTTCCATGTGGCCTACACTGGGCTGGAAAATATCCTCTCTGATAAAGAAATACAGTGAGTAATATAGATAGAACACATGCTATGATTGGCTGTAGTAGCTATGGTCTGATTGACTGATAGTAGCTATGGTCTGATTGACTGAAAACATCCTAAGTGACAAGCTTTATAGTAGCGAAGTTTTAATGGATGAATTCAATTTCCAAATTCCAAATCTAGTCGATCTGTGAGTTAGCCGTACCCTGACTTAGATCAGCCCAGAGGTTGTTTCATGGTGGATCTGTGAGTTAGCCATGCCCTGACTTAGATCAGCCCAGAGGTTGTTTTAAAGTTCATTAAAATTGACCATGTTTTTACACATGAAGTTCTATTGAATGTCTTTTGTTCATATTTTCGCAGGATGTTCGGGTCTCTCAATATTTCCACCATCGGTATCAAGGGCGTGGCCGCTGCCCTCGACAAACACGCCAAAGGACAGTCCAAAGGAATCAAGGCGCACTTCAAGCTCGACGAGAATGGCCTTTTCAGCTTGGACAGGGTTGGTACTTTACATAATGTGAATTAATAAGCCATATACTATCTGTATAGACGTTTTGCACGACCATCACGTGCCCACGCTTAAAATACACCTTGGGCTGCCTGTGGATAGATGACAGAACAATGAAATCCATTTGTTCTTGGGAATTGAATTCCTTTTAAGTAAAACGATTGTATAGTTTCTGCCAACTAACATGGCTGCTGCCACGTGGTGGTGCAAAACCTTTATTCTGAAAGTGTTATTTGTTGTACAAATAACGACATCGGAGAGGATACCATAGGGAAATGTTATATAGTAAACAAAGGCTTACGCGCTACAAAATGTACTACATTTTAGATCTGGTATAGTAGTAATAAATTATGCGTTCGGTGTTTGTAATGAAATAGATGAATAGATGAATATTGAATAGCTATATACATTTTAGATCGATTTCTTCATTCGTTTGTGTTAAGGACACTATTTTGATCTTGAAAACAAAAGAATTCAATAAAGGCGATTTTTGCATTTATCTAAAATGGGGTCCCTGTGGTTTTTGTCGTGCAGGTGGAATCAGTCTTCGAAAAGACAGCAGAACAAGTAGAAAAAGAAGAAGAGTCTACATTGTCTAGTAAGTCATAAAAGCGACACTCCCTCTATTCAAACGTACATCAATAGACCGGATCGCTAGCTTGTGAAACAGCTCGGCACGAAGCACAGTGCTGTAACCAATTTGAACGGACAACTGTACGACTGTGCCTTATCCGTGACGGTATCGCATTAGAGCATTTATATTGGATGATCATTTATCGCGCATGCTGTGATTGGTTGGCTGTAAAACGACACGGTACGGCACAAGGTCGTGTAACCACTCTGAACTTACAACTATTTGGACGTGCCGTGCCGTGACCTTAACGATACCATATTAGTATTTTTATTGGATGATCAGTTATCTCGCTCACTGTGATTGATTCATTTCGTAGAGTGACTTCACCGCTTGTCGTACCGTTTCTTAGTCATACGCAATTTATCCTCTGAGCCAGATAGTGTGCGAGGTCATTGGTCAGCCAATAACAGTGTTCATATATACCATCAATGTTCTTACCATAACGAATACGAAACCGCGTGTCCGCTCCGCGACTTTTTCACAGTCATTCTAAAATATCTTTATCTGAGACTAAGATCTATAAAATGGTTTTTCAGAACTTGGAAGCAAGATATCCAGTTTTTTCGGTGCTGGTGGCGATGAAGACAAGAAAGAAGCTAAAGTTGAGGTAAAATATTTGTGTTGTATTTTTTAGAATAAAAGCATGTGCGTGTACTAGTTTAATGTTCTCTGCCTCTTGTTTGAAGGAATCTAAAGAAGCTGACAAAGATGAAAAGGCAGAAGAGGAAAAAGAGGCTAAAAAGGAACAGAAAGACGATAAAGATAAAGAAGAAAGTAAAGAGGAGCTGAAGAAAGAAGAAGAAAGGAAGGACAAGGAAGACGAAAAGGAAAAAGAAAAAGAAAAAGATAAAACCGAAGGTGAACCGAAAAGAGAAGAAAAGAAAGACGATAAGAAAGAAGAAGATTCCAAAGCTGAAAACAAGAAAACCTCCGAAAAGGTAAAAATATTTCACATTAATTTTTGATATGGCTATTTTCTCGGTCGGTGGATCTGTCTTGCGGTTTGCGCCACAGTCGGTCTGTCCGTCCGTCTGGAGGTTTTAGCGCCTCAGTCGGTCTGTCCGTCCGTCTGGAGGTTTTTGCGCCTCGGTCGGTCTGTCCGTCCGTCTGGAGGTTTTTGCGCCACAGTCGGTCTGTCCGTCCGTCTGGAGGTTTTTGCGCCACAGTCGGTCTGTCCGTCCGTCTGGAGGTTTTTGCGCCTCGGTCGGTCTGTCCGTCCGTCTGGAGGTTTTTGCGCCTCAGTCGGTCTGTCCGTCCGTCTGGAGGTTTTTGCGCCACAGTCGGTCTGTCCGTCCGTCTGGAGGTTTTTGCGCCTCAGTCGGTCTGTCCGTCCGTCTGGAGGTTTTTGCGCCTCGGTCGGTCTGTCCGTCCGTCTGGAGGTTTTTGCGCCACAGTCGGTCTGTCCGTCCGTCTGGAGGTTTTTGCGCCACAGTCGGTCTGTCCGTCCGTCTGGAGGTTTTTGCGCCTCAGTCGGTCTGTCCGTCCGTCTGGAGGTTTTTGCGCCTCGGTCGGTCTGTCCGTCCGTCTGGAGGTTTTTGCGCCACAGTCGGTCTGTCCGTCCGTCTGGAGGTTTTTGCGCCACAGTCGGTCTGTCCGTCCGTCTGGAGGTTTTTGCGCCACAGTCGGTCTGTCCGTCCGTCTGGTGGTCTGCGCCTCGGTCTGTCTGTCCGTAGGCCGGTAAAATCACTTTTCTGTCTGTCCGTCTGTCCATTTACTAAGTAGTTGATTTTTATTGTTTTAGTCTGCTAAAGCCAATGGGACGGAGGAAGCAGAGAAGAAGCCAGTCAAACCCGTGGTGATACGTGAACCCCTGGAGACTGTGATAGAGATACAAGACTTGGTTGATCCTTCAGAGAAAAGCCTGACTGAATCCAAGGAAAAGTATGTAAAAAAGCCTTATTATCTACCATTCATTGTTAGAGCAAATTCGAATGGCTTGTGAAAAGTTACGGCCGTTGTGTGACCGTGACCGCGTCACAATATAGTGTCTGAGGCTGTTTAGGTTCAAAGTACGTTATTAATCATACAATCATACAATACATGGTATTTTTATACCCCAGAATTCACCTGTGCAGTTGATAAGTTTTTTTTGATCGATATTTTTTATTCGTCTCTAGATTAACCAAGCTACAAGAAATCGATGATGCCAAGGCAGCCAAAGAGCGAATGAAGAACACCCTGGAGAGTCACATATTTGAAACCCGTGACAAGCTGTATAGCGATGTTGGTGAGGAACTGTCTACTGAAGCAGAACGAGATACTATTAACCAGGCCCTTAGTCAGGCCTCGGATTGGCTGGACGACGAGGGCTGGGACACAACTGCTGATGTAAGTATTGTGTATTTGTTGTTGCAGAAAGAATCGGAAGTTTTTGAATTCTTGTCTGGAAAGACGGGAATTTATTTCCTATTTTTCCTTTTTATTTCATTCTCTTTCTATTTTCTTTCACCCTCCCTATCTTTTCCTTCCTTTGTTCCTTCGTTCTTCTCTTTCCCTTCCTTTCGTTCTTTTTTCTTCCATTCCTTCTTTTCTCATTTTCATTTATTTATCAACTTTTCAATACCTAAAATAGAAATTGTACACAGTTTGATCTTTTAACAAGTACGTTTTTGTCTGTTTCCTACCCAAGGTTTACGAAGAGAAACTCAAGGCTCTCAAGAAGATTTCCATTGACTTCCGACGTCGTCTGAAAGAACATGAACTGCGCCCAAAAGCTGTCGCGGCGTTGTTACAAAGCCTCAATCTTTCCAGCACATTCTATAATCAAATACAAAACATGACTGACAAGAATGAGATCTTTACAGCTAAAGATCTGGAGGAGCTGTCAAAGGTCAACAACGAGACGATGGTAAGTGAAAATACAAAGTTGTAAACGAAAATGGAATGTCATGGAAATACGTTGATTAAACTACGATCCATCGAAATGGACGAAGATTCCGCGCGTGCTATCGAAAAGCACCGTAACTGATATTGTATTTTTTCAATGTGTTGTAGGACTGGTTGACGTTAATGATAAAAAAACAGAACGAGACCAAACCGCACGAGAACCCAGTGATTTTAGCTAAAGATATTGAAGCCAAACAAGCTAAAATAGATCGAGAACTAGTATATTTACTGAACAAGGCCAAGTACTTTGTACCTAAACCAAAAGTCAACGAAACTGGTAAGCTAGCAGATCATTAATTCGGGGGATGTGGTGGTGTGGAGGAGAGGCCGAGTGAAGTAGCCAGAATAATTGATGGAAAAACATTTCATACTTTTCGTTCGTTAAGAATTTTGCAACAATCGCTCGCATTTTTCCACCAAACACGAAATTACAGCTTTTGTTTTCTTTTGCAACGGATGTGCGCTGTTGCAGAAGTAGAATCTAGATTTCCACCACTTCAGTCCTGCAATGTCGCGTTCAACTACTTTCATCTTGTGAACACGATCTGCGACCTACATTTCTTGTTAGCTAGCTGCTTGTATTGTATTAAATGTATGTCTTTTCTTTGTATTTCAGCCGATGCAGGAAATAAAACATCAAATAATACAACAAAAAGTTCAAATGGAAAGAATAAAACAGACAAGAGCGACTCCGGTTTCAAGGCTAAAAAATCCTTCAAGAAACAAAATAAAAAAGCGAAAAACGACCAAGAAAAGAAAGAAGCACCACCAAAACCTGACGAAAAGGCTGAACTGCCTGATAAAGCGAAAAACGACCAAGAAAACAAAGAATCGCCACCAAAACCCGACGAAAAGGCTGAACTACCTTCAGCATCCGACAAGACAATTGAAGAACCTTTACCAACACCGAAACAAGAAGAAAAACCCAAAGACGAAGAAGATACGAACGATAAACCCGTTACCGATGAGTTATAATATCATAGTATTACGAGTTATTTCTTGTTGGTAAATATTTTTCAGCTTCGCATCAAATACCAGAATAATTTATTATAAAATTAGGCATCGCTTTAACGAGGATTTTGCGAGTCCGTGTACGTGTTTTATTTAGAGCGACTTCATTGGCTGCTGTATTTGACGTCAGCAGTGTGATTTTGAAGTGCTCAGAACTGTACAGTGGTTTTTCTGTGAATGGGAAGCGTGCGCATATAATTTGTTCTAGCCAATCAGAGTACGAATTACGCCTCTGCCAATCACGATAATGCTAGTATTTCCCATTCAAAATTTCTTTTATTTACTACTCAGTTTATGTACATTATTTGTGCATGTATTTTCGTTCTAGTAACTCAACAAAAATTGTCGTATGAAAATGAAAATGTCTAGAAAAAAAGAGTATAAAATTGGAAATGCTAATAGATACTAAAAAAATTTTACTTTCAATTCTTGAAACTTTGGAATAACTGCAACCCTTTGTATCGATTCATAAAATATTTATCACATTCGAATTCAATAAATTCTTTTAGATCTTTAACGTCTTTGATTCGGTGTGGTTAAATCCTTTGCACACCCACCCTACCCCCTTCTTTGGTATTCAATCCTACCTTGATTTTAATCCCTATTTTCTTTCCTCTTATTTTCCTCGAAGTCTCTCTCTCTCCCTTTCTCTAATCTCATTGCAATCAAGGCAATTTTCTTTCACTTTATTTATCGTTATTTCGTTGAATTTATTTACATGTTGACTTTACAAATTCTACATAAAATTCCTACCATACAGCGAGTCGAAATATGGCGACCACTTTGACTAACTATTGTTATGGACTGCTTCGCGATCGTGTTCACGTGGAAACATATTATGAGAGGCTAGTCAGTCTAGAAATAAAATATTGATCGCCATATTTCGATTCGATGTGTATTGTGATATCCCTTGCATAAGAAAGAGACATCACAATATTGTCATTTATCGTTTGTTTTCCTTTTGACATGAAAATTTCCCTCATTAGATGCCTCTAGTTTATTATAATCATCAGTGTTTTCTATATAAGAATATTAAAATTTCTTCATGCTTTTCATATGAAATTATCTTTGTACAGAAGATGCGTCCCCGTTAATTTATTTTTGTCTTTTGAAAAAAAAAATTTTTTTAATTTCAACGTTATTCATGTGCTATTCTCCGCACATTTTGGAATTTCTTGAAATGTTCCCCTATTGGAACTTTACTCTATCGTTATCGATTCAGTATAGCAGTATAGTGTTCTAAAGGTTTCTAACCACTAAAGTAAATAAAAAAACACTCTTAATAAGAATAGTAGCTATGAACCAATCACCAATGTGGAGGAAGTAAGCCAATCACAGTGCTTGGAAATATGTGGATTCCCCTGTCACCCAATCATAAACCACGAAGACTGCGACCAATCTCGGTGCTTAGAAATACATAAGTTTCGGAGCGTGTAAGCCAATCACACTGTTGGAAATACGAGGCTACCTTGACGACAATTAGGAGCAACGGAAGGTGAGACCCATTAAGAGCGCTTGGACGTACGTGAGTTTCCTTGTCGACTAATCATGAACCACGAAGAGTGTGAGCCAATCAAAGTGCTTGGACATACATGGGTTCACTTGTCGACCAATCATGAGCCACGAAGAGTGTAGGCCAATCAAAGTGCTTGGACATACGCGAGTTTCCTTGTCAACCAATCATGAGTCACAAAGAGGCCAGTGATATTGCAGCATAGATTATGTTAGCTGGAATTGATCATCGGGTTGATATTGGTAGTGGTGTCTTATTTGTTCTGATGAGGAGTGAATGGTGGATTCCATTTCGTTCGATACTACCGAGTTTTCTGACGTGGAACCTGATAAATAAAATAGACAAATGTCAAACAACGGGTTACTAAAACCAAGACAAAGACAAATGGGATATTTATTTGTATATATATCTTGGAAAAAGTGAGAAGTGAAAATGTAGAAAAAATGGACGGAACATGTGAATGGAAAACAATTCATTCGTCGTGCAGATTAGTTTTACATGACATTACAAATTGAGCAGAATAATCTTTAACAATTCAGTATCATGATAATCGCCACTTTGATCATCGTCACTAACAACATGCACCAGCACCCATCATCAGCGTCATGATCAATATTATCACCACGATAATTACTATTACAAGGGTACTACCTCTCGAGGGACGCCCTGTTTAAATAAAGAATACTTAACCTTAAATTAACATACCTGACTGCACCCCGGATTCAGCTATTGCTGCCTGTCTCCCCATCTGGTTTCGTTGTTCGTTTATTCCGGCTCGTAAGGCCGCCCTTTCTCTCATCACCTCGACTGGGACCCCCCGAACATCCTGTAAAGACCTTCTCTTTTTTTTCTTCTCTGCCTTGTTTTCCTGTCCCTTCGCAGCAGTTTCAGGAGTGGATTTTTTCCGCGATCTTCTCTCAAAGAACCTGTGCGTTGCGCCTTGTGGAGGCGGTATTATTGTCGGCGGGTCAACAGAGACCGTTCCATTATTTTCAATGCCTCGTATTTTATGTGACGGGTCAAGCGTTTGTTCGGGCAAATCTTCTAGTCTTTGATCGTCCGTATCTTGGTCGGAAGTGACGTCGTAACGAATGTTGACCATTGATAGCAGCTTATTTTCGCTGTTTATGATTCCTTGTTTATCTTTAGTATTTCTGGACGGGCTACGCGGTTTTGGAGGTAAGGGTGGCTTTGTTGGTGATGTGCTGTAATCCGGGTGTCCATCAACAGTAGTAGAGCCTGCAGGTTTAGGCATCAGCGGTGGTTTTGTTGGCGATATGCTCACATTTTGTTCACCATCAACGCTAGGAGAGCCGACAGGTTTAGGCGTCAGCGGGGGTTTTGTTGGCGATATGCTCACATTTTGTTCACCATCAACGCTAATAGAGCCGACAGGTTTAGGCATCAGCGGTGGTTTTGTTGGCGATATGCTCGCACTTTGATCACCATCAACGCTAATAGAGCCGACAGGCTTTGCCATCAGCGGTGGTTTAGTCCCGTCAGCACTTTTTATATTCTCAATTAAAACATCATTGTCTATTTTAGACTTGGAAAGAGGAGAGTCGTTAGATTTTTTGTCGAGCTGTGATTTTAATGAAGTTTGTTCATTCATGGCATATGATGTGGATTTCAGAGAGTCAGAGCTGAAATCAACCAACACATTACTTTCAGTTCCATGCCTTTAAGTCGCTTGTCTCGCACCCTCATTCTCCCAACCAAAAATCTGCTTAGCTGGTTGTTGTCACTTTGTCATCAGTCAGTCCCTCTCCTTCCCCTTCCCCTTCCCTTGTTAAGTGTTGGTACAATAGCTGGGTACAATAAGGACTATGGGCCATCCCTAATCCCTGTACCTTAATCCCCACCCCCCACCCCCACCCCCACCCCATCAAACCGGGATTTAAATGGCTTGATTACGATGCTTGCTTCAATAAACGATGCACAGCATGACAATAACTTACCTTCCTTGAAACTTCTTAACAAGAATATCGTTTAGGTTTGGTAAAGTTTTCCGTAGATTTGGAGTTGGAAGATTATAATACTGACGAAGCTGCAATTAAACAATTCCAGTAATGAGAGCAGGAATATTAGGTTTGATAACCACAGGTGCAACACATGTTTACCTGAGCAATATTTTTATTCAATAAAAATATTCCATAATAAAACTGGATTCTTTCTTTTCCTTTGGTAAACAATGGAAACCTGTAGGGGAAAAGAAATATTATTACATGAATAACTTATTACAAATGATACATATGAGACACTACCAGCAACATCCTAAATAGACTACGAGCCTGTATTTTCCTTGGTCAGTTATTGGTGTTGGCTGTTGATAATTTGGTTGAGCGAGGATTAGTAGCTAGTCTAATATCCCCAGGGGAGGGGAGTCAGGAGTAAGGAACAAAAGGGAAACACAGGGACAATCTCATACCTAGACCTCAAATTCCTCTTTGTCCCTCACTCCCCACACCCCTCCGCCAGGAATATTAGACTTGCTACTAATCCTCACTAAATCCCATGTCACCAACATCGCCACCGACACAGCAACTAATAAATAAATATATAAATAATATTTCACTTACTCCTTCTCCTTATCGGCTACTTTCTCTTTCTCTAAAGCATAATTCATGATAGATGACCTTGATCCCATTGGGTACATGGCATAACGCAAAGGTATCTCCATGATCTTACTAATCATGTATACTAAATGACATGCGTAACCAAGGGAACATGACAATGTTTCATCATCTGTTGCTGAAATTACAAACAAGATTTTTTTAACCTGTGAGGGCTACTGACTTTGTATTAGCTTTAAGAAATAGGTTTTTAACTTCCAAGGCAACTGTTTAGTGACGTTAATATTTCAAAGCAAAATTGTCATAGTACATTGGTGTTTTTATTAAGCAGACACCTTTAGGCTCTTGCCTGGTGTCTGCCCAATAGAGGTTTTTTTTTTACACTAAATATTGAAATATATTTAACTGGCCATGCAACTATATTTCATTTAATGAAGTGCATCCACTAATAAAAGTATCACTGTTAAACTGACAGTAAGAAGAGTACACATTCAAGTGAGTTATTTACTTACAGGAAAATTCATTTGATTCAGAATTGGGTAATCGAATACCACAAATATAATTTTCTTCAATAACCTGCTGCAATTAAAAATATAAAAAATATGAATTCAGCATTAAAATAAAGTTGTAAAATAAGAAAATACAGTCCCTAAACAACAATGTCCTAAATTAAGATTCTTACATTTCCAGATCCTCTGATTACCGTGGTAATAGGATAGATATGTGTCAGTTCACAGGCCAGCTGTCGTCTTCTCATGTTTAACTGGGCATTTAACTTTAATAGTGATTCTCTGTGAAGCACAAAGAATTATTTTCTTACTTAATAATTATACTCAGGTAAAGTATTCGATTTTGTTTTTGTTTATTTATTTGTTAATTATTGTAGTTTATTTTGTTCGTGAAATAAATATGCAATAAGTAAATAATGAATATAAAAATAAATTATACTCTAGCATAACCTTATTTTCTTTAATAAAGATTTTCTTTACCTTTTATCAACATGTGCTTGTTTATGTTCTCTTAGTAGAAGGTTTTTCTCTACAAAGTCCTTTCTCTTCTTTGCTAGGTTCCGTTCTAAAAAATTGAAGTGAAATGTATGAATAAAACAATTTGGTCCAAAAATGATCATGAAAATTAATTTAAAGATATTGAAACTAATCTTCTTACCTCTTTTTCTGATGGTTAGAGACATTCTTTTCTCTTCTTCTTTCTCTATAATAATAATAAAAAATCCTTTTTAGTAAATCTAAATTTTATTGAACCATGGAACAACCTCTGGGTTGATCAAAGTCAGGGCATGGCTAACTCAGAGATCAAACCCTGAAACGACCTCTAGGCTGATCTAAGTCAGGGCACGGCTAACTCACAGATCAAACCTTGAAACAACCTCTGGGCTGATCTAAGTCAGGGCATGGCTAACTCACAGATCAAACCCTGAAACAACCTCTAGGCTGATCTAAGTCAGGGAATGGATAACTCACAGATGAAACCCTGAAACAACCTCTGGGCTGATCTAAGTCAGGGAATGGATAACTCACAGTTGAAACCCTGAAACAACCTCTGGGCTGATCTAAGTCAGGGCACGGCTAACTCACAGATCAAACCTTGAAACAACCTCTGGGCTGATCTAAGTCAGGGCATGGCTAACTCACAGATCAAACCCTGAAACAACCTCTAGGCTGATCTAAGTCAGGGAATGGATAACTCACAGTTGAAACCCTGAAACAACCTCTGGGCTGATCTAAGTCAGGGAATGGATAACTCACAGTTGAAACCCTGAAACAACCTCTGGGCTGATCTAAGTCAGGGTATGGCTAACTCACAGATCAAACCTTGAAACAACCTCTGGGCTGATCTAAGTCAGGGCATGGCTAATTCACGGATCAAACCCAAGAACCTAGAGGTGAAAGGCAAGTGTACTAAGGCTATCCCACCCTTGACTCCCATATGAGACATCAACTCTTTTTGGGCTCACCTTTATTAACTACTTTAACCTTGACCAGAAGTTCCTCCTGCAGTAGTTTTACCTTTAGTCTTAAGCTTTCCCTTTTTGCAAGCTAAAGAATAAGATATCATCATACTAAAGATATAATTAAATATAAATATCAACATCATCACTTGGGAATCTTGATCATAACAAATACCATAACCATCATAATCTTGATTATTGATATCATGATCAGCACGCCACCGTTATTCTTGATCACCATCATTATTCACCACCATCATTATCATCGACATCATTGATTACCATCATCATCATCATCAGCATCACTATCATCCATCATTATTTATCATCATTGATCATCATCATCATCACCATCAACATCATCACCACCATCATAAATCATCATCATTGATCATCATCATCATCACCACCAACATCGTCATTCACCATCTTTATCATCCATCATACCTGTAACATAGACTTCTCTGTGGTGAGTAGCCTGTCTTCAATCTTTTGCTGACATTCTTGCATTGATATCTGTGTTTGTCTTATAGCTCTTTGTAGAGAACCAAGTCTAGGTTATCAGAAAATAAGTGTAAATCTTAGTTAACATCAAGATGCCTAAAAGCACCATTACAGATAATGATTTTTCATGTGAAAATAACTTATTCCTTTAGGTGTAATGTTTTCAAGATAAATAAGGTCAATAGTCTTATGAAAATAGAGATGCAAGTTACACATGGTAATTCTGTCGTAACTTGTCATGTGCAGAAAATTTCTGTAAGTTGTGAAAAGTAGAACGTAGAGAAGGTAGTTCCTCTTATCATGCAACAAAAAAATTAAATTTTACAAGATGCGTTAAATGCACACAAAAAGTAGTGCATTTGGCTACATTTTTAATGACACAAGTTCAATGACAGATCACTGCATGTACCCACAGCTAAGGCAAAAGTTAAATATGATCTGTTCATTAGACAAGGATTTTCTTTACCTCTCAAGAGATGCCTTGCTGTAGCTTGGTGTGACCTGATTGAAGTACAAAAGTAACAAGGATATCAGTTGGTTTCTCATAGACATGATGGGAAAACTATTAAAAGCTAGTATCTTGAATAGTCTAGAAATACCTGGTCCAACTCAACTTTAATGGAGGAAATGATGCTTGGAAAAGAAACACTGTCACCAGTCTAGAAATAAAGTAAAATTGTTATAATATAATTATTGTTTATTGAGGCTGCAAAGGTAGACATTATTTGACACAGAAAAACTTTCCCTGAAATCTAGGATCATATCAGCTATTACTACTGAAAATGATTTAAGTTTCTGTATTTGTAATGTTCCAGTTTGTTTCTATTAGCCAATGCCAAGATAGGGGAAAAACTGGGTTGAGTTGGTATTGCATTGCATTGTGGGATTTTTTATTGGACATATTTCAAAATTTGATACCATATTGTCCCCCGAAACATTCACACAATGCAATGCAATACCAACTCCACCCAGTTTTTTCCTCGGCCTCAGAATGGCAAATATCAACCAACCAAGTAATGCTAGCAGCTGAATAATATAAATATGTTTAAATTCTGAATTATAAAGTACCTTGGGAAAAGGATTGATAGTGACAGGAGCTCCATAGTATCCATCGACCAGACCAAATATCAGCGTGTTAGGTGGGTGGTGTGTTGTTCTGATCTGTAATGGAAATGAGCTGTCAGTGTAACTTGCCTCCACTGGACCAACAGTAGTTAATACTGTAGCTGTCTATTTGCTCCATGATAATGCAGATACATTGAAGCATCTGTTGTTTGGGTCAAGACTTTATTCAATATAGATGTGATTCAAAGTAATATTTGTTTTACCTGATCTCCAAGATACTGCAATAGTTTCAAGTCCACTTTCCACTCTATTAGAAGCCTATAGCTACTCTGATGTCCTCCCCATAACTTGACGATAATCACTGATGAACTTGTTAAGGCTTTTAATGTCATACTTAATTATATAGTGCACAATACTGCTCGCAAATGCCAGAAACCTGGAATTTTGACTTCAATGTAACAATGTTACAATAGTCCCTTTCACAGTTCCCTGTGCCATCTTGAAAGGTAACCACGTCTTTGCATCGAAGCGAGACCAACGGTGAGCTTGCAATGATAGAGACCTTTTTTTTAAACCCTTGGACAAGTATTCACTTGTCTCTATTGTTCCAAGCTCACCGTTCATGTCGCTTCGATGCAAAGGCATGGCTACCTTTCAAAATGGCACTGGGAACTATGAAGAGGACTATTGTTATTTTGAATGTAGGAGCTAAAATTCCAGTATCTATATTGAATAATGTAAAAAGGATACATGAGGTAGAGGTTTGGAGGATGTCATTCAATGTGTTAAGTTCAAAGCTGGACCATGTTGGATTCTATAGACACAACATGAGAAAAAACCATCAGATGTTGACAATTCAAGTGTGTATGTTCAGTGAATAAATATTAGCATCATTATTGAGATTTCATACTTTCTCGTGACACAACATAAAATGTTTCCCTTGTCGCTTGAAGGCTGGTTTGTATATAAGAAAACACAAGTGCCTTGTGGTATATTGCATGGTGTGCCACTAAAAATCATTGTAAAAATGGGGAAACAAAAATGATTATCGCACACCTACCAAGGAATAAAGAATCTTCTCACTTGTGTAGATGGCTGAAAAAATTAATGGAAAAAAATTTATATAAGACCTAGTATAGGTAGGAACATGAGTTTGTCATAGAAGTGGTTTTGGGAAGGGATGGGCTTGGGGGTGATAAATCACATATTGGACTCATTATCTAGGGTAGAGATGGAGAGATGCTTCACATATAGGGCTCATAATCAGGGGAGGGGTGGGTAGGTGACAAATCACATATAGGGCTCACCATCAGGGGAGGGGTGAGTAGGTAATGAATCATATATAAAAGACTCATCAAAAGGTGAAGGGGTGGGGTGGCGTAGTTCACTTATCACCTAAATAAAAATATTTTAAAAATAAGTAAGATTAAGATCATCATACCAGGAGAGCTAGTATCTTGTACATGTAGAGTGAAGAATGTCTCTAGAAGATATTCTAACAATGTAGCACCAGACAATGGAAAATTTGGTTTAATATTTCTTGCTGATATGCTGTGAAGATGTCTCAGCCGTCGCTATAAACAACAAATACACATGTCAGATTACAAATACTGGTGTAAAAAAAATAAATCACTTTTATTTAAGTGTCTAGTCGTTCTAGCGCTTTCGCACTAATTGGGGACACTTTTCACTCACACGCACTACCACTACATTTAATATTCTATGCACACAACGCTCAACTCAGTAATGTGTGAACAGTTATGTTTATTTATGAGTGAACATACTCTAGCTTGCATTAGTGAAACAAATCATAGCATCAAAAAAAATGTTTTAAATAAATTCAAAAAATTGATAACAAATACAGGGGCTGCGGTGGAGGTGGGGGAGGAGGGGAGGAGGGCTCCCCCCCCCCCCCCCCCACATTTTCCAATACTAGTCTCATATATTTTCCAATCTTAGCCCCCACTTTTTAGGTTGCTCAGCAGCCCTTAAAATAAACGAATACATTATTTTGAATAGTAGATCAAATACCAGCAACGTCTTTATTATTATTTTGCGTAAATTACACCAAAACCTTCTAGCTATATAGCCTTTTGGATTTTTACTGTATTTAGATCATGCAATCTGACACTTCTTGTGGTTTCAGGTCAAAAATTATGGAACATAATTTGATTTCTTGGGAATATTTTATTGAAAATAAAAAGCGAAAACTTTTATTTAACCGCGACAAATAATCATAAGTAGAGCCCTTCAATCATACAATTGTACTTTTTGCTATATCAGTTAATATTACAAAACGTGGCTTTAGATGTCTTGAGGGTTGTCGACCGATTAAATAAGAATCGAAACACTTGCAAATCGCGTCAACAACCCTGCCTCATTTACCTGCTGTGTAGTAAGATTAATATGCTTTATCCTTCCAAGATTTTCTTTACTAGCCATATCAAGTTCCTATGGAGCTAAATAGTTCATTTTGGCCACCAAATCAGTATTTTTCCGCGTGTTTTGCTCGAATTTCCCCTCCGTTTAACTCGGCGGCCATCTTGGATCATTTACATAACGGATGAGACGCATGTGTAGTTGGGTGAAGACGAGCCAGCGAGATAGCTTCCGGTCAAGATGGCGGCCACTGAAGATGGACAGGGCAGCAAGATCAACCTTTCAATGCTCATAGACTTTCTACTACAGAAGACTTACCATGAATTAACCGTCCTTTCTGAACTGTAAGTCATTTTTCTTCCTTTAGAGCCTATTTTTTTATATTTCATTGAAAGTTTTTTTTCAGAAATCGTAATAGAAATTTGTAAGGTTATTCCAGTTCGTCTAAACCTCAAACTAGTCTTGTGTACAAAAATGTCTTTCGAAACTTAATAGGGTTTAAAATGTAGTAAAACCTGCATAATAACTTAAAAATCCCAACGAAAACCTGAATTTTCGGGAGGTTTTTAAGACTAGGTAATAAATATAAACAAACACCTTAACCTGGCAACTTGCTAATGAAGTTAAGCTTATTATTGTTCTTTTACATTACAGTTTACCAAGAAAGAATGACATAGAAAGGTAATATTATACTTTATCGTACTTGATTTTTCTTGTATGTAAGTGTACATATACTAGTATGAAAAAGTTTTAAATAAGTATAATATAAGTAAATAAGTATAAAAAGAGATAACTACCTAAAAACTAGTGTGGGCTGCGTCGGTGTTTTTAATGAAATAGTAATGATAAAAAGGTAAATTATACACCGTGAAAAGATGAAAAAACTTACGCTACCTTTTTATCATTACTGTATAAATAATTATGTTGTGAGTCATTTGTTGAACACCAGTACAGCACTAACATTACTCAAGGTTGTAAACTGGATGACACCATTGAAGCAGTTCATAAATGACTCAAAAGCATATCGTGCAAACTAGTGATTTTGGCTACTCATGTTTTCACTTGACTCTGGAGATGACTTTCATTCAAGTTGTTGCATTGTCAGTCCCAACCAATGAAATGTATTTCTGAGGACTACGAAACTCCATGAATGATATCAGACTCAACACATTCTTGATATGTCTGTTATGATGATCAGTTGTTTCCTAGAAGAGACATATCCTTCAGTTACTGTATTTGTTATTTTCTTTATAGAAAAATTCAAATTGTACAGTTTGCAAGTCGTACTCGACAGCAGTTTGTGAGGCTCCTTGCTCTGGTCAAATGGGCAGCAAGTGCTGAGAGGGTTGACAAATGTCAGGTATGGAAAAAAAATCACCCCTTTTTGAATTTTGTTCATATCCTTGATCTGAAAATTGGTTATCTATATCCCGATCCTGGTGGAGGAGGGGGGCTGGGGAGGACTCCTGGGTAAAAGTAATTGTGCATACTCATTGGAAATTTTCAAAAATACCCCTAAAATATACCAAAGGTTTTTTAAAAGGGTGTAGTTAGACAATGTTTAAACCCTAAGACATATATAAGTACCAACATATTTCGAAATTCTAAATTTCAATTTTAACACCCTAAAAGATACCAAATTGCTGATTTTTACCCCTAAGAGATACGACAAGCATACCTGTTACTTTTGCCCAAGATTCCCCTCCCCTGAGATCTATATACATTAATCTTGATAAATAATTGTCCCAATCTCTAGCTTGTTGATATTGGAGCAGAGCATCTATTGTTGACAATTATTTCTATATAGCCTGTTTGGTATATTTCAGGTAATATCCACATTTCTGGACCAGCAATCAATGGTTTTTGTAGATACTGCTGACATGCTTGCGAGAATGGCAAGGGAAACTTTGGTCCAAGCAAGGTAATGATGATGATATATTTTTTGTACTTCCTTAAAGTTTCCTTTCCCTTCACCCCATCTAAACAACCCCACCCCCTCCCCCTACCACCAATATCCCCCTTCCCCTCCATATGCAATAATATGCAGATGGGAATTAATATTTCCAAGGGTAACATAATCTAAAGAGGGTTCCTATTTTAAAATGAAAAAAATATCCATCGGCATCCCCCTTTTTCCTTCCCTTAGGGGGAGAGGGGTAGATAAAGAATGCTGTTTGGAAATTCAGGTAGATATATTACAGCAACTGTCTATTTAGCCAACTACAGGTCTTACTTAATATGTTATTATATGCTATCATCACTTATCTGTCTGTTCTTTTGTCTTATATCAAGAATTTTTTTAACCACATTTGGACAATTAGCATTTTGGCCAAAGTTGTGTCTATAACAACCCATGTGTAGCAAAATAAATCTATATTTAGTATTTTATTACATTATAATTACTTAACCCCTTACCATTGAAACAAGGTAGTTTTTAATTAGTCTTACCACACTAACGCTCTTTTAATGAAACACTGGAGTATATACAATCACATCCAAATTCAACGTCAATCAAGAACAATAACATATGATATGTTTCACATACTAAAGAAATGCTCCAGCAGATTTGATTGTCTTCTATATGAAATGTTCCTTATTCGCGAGCACCAACCGTGTCTGAATATTCAAAGTGACTCTTTAAAAGCAAAACTCTTCACCTAATCTCTAGGGACTTTGAACTTGAACATAAATATTTTTGTTATCTGTTAATTATTTTATTTTGACCTGATGATGGTGTCATGAGGACACCAAAACATTGTCTTATTATGATATGTTACTACCCGTAATATTAATCGTCAAATCAATACCTTTATCATGCCTGACTGGAGTAATTAAAGGTACATCATTTTTTAACTCAACAATATGCAGTGAGTTTGAGCAGAGTTTGTCAGGACTCTCCCTTCATTGAAGGGTTTTTCTCATTGGATATATTTACTCCACTTTCAAATTCTCAGTTGCTCAGCATCAATTGTGTGTATAATATTCAATACAATCATGTGTTTCAGTGAAGGTCTGTGCAATTTTGCAATGCATTCTTTATACTTTATCATTAGTATTTGTTGATATATTGACACTGAAATGAGGATAATCCTTAAATAGTAACACAGCAGTAATTTACCAATTCCAAAAAGGATCTATTATGATTCAATCTGCAAGTTATCCTTGGCCTGACTTCCACAGGCTATATCAGGGTTTGATAAGATTGAAGTCTATTTTTTCTTGTTTCATAATTATCAAACTGATTCTAGCCTTGGTATTTTGTTATTTTCAGGCTGCCAACATTTTGTCTCCCTGCTGCTGTTGATGTTCTCACTACAGGAACATATTGTAGGCTCCCAACATGCATAAGGGTAATAAGATACTTAAATATACCTTCTTGTCTTGGAATGTCAGCTCCAGGCATGACTTTGCTCAGATCTACTTAATATCTCTCCTTTTTTGATTTTTTTTGAACCTCTTATTACCAATGTTTTTTTTTCTCATTTGGTTGCCTGGAAATCTTTGATTTCAAGAGAAAAAGTGACTACAAAGTTTTGCAAATTTTCTCTCAGATCAACTGAATACAATTGCTTTCTTCTGTATATAAGTTATATATGGTCAGTCAAGTGAAGGTTAATATGTTTAAAACATTTTATTGCAGGATAAGATAGTACCTCCAGATCCTATTACCACATCAGAGAAGACAATGACGTTACAGAGATTAAACCAAGTTATCCAACATAGATTAGTAATATCAGAAATACCACCACAGATGACAAACATTAAAATAGGTAAAAGACTGACAGATGATGATGATGGTCATGATCATGATGAGGTGGTAGGATTGATAATAAGAATTATAATAGTGATGATGGTGATTGTGATGGTAATAAAAACTGATGATTGTGATGAAGATGATGGTGATGACAGATGAAGATAGTGATGGTGCTAATGATGATAATGGAGGAGAAGATGATGATGATTGATGATATTAAGAATTATGATAGTGATGATGGTGATTGTGATGGTAATGAAAACTGATGATTGTGATGACGATTATGGTGATGATAAATGAAGATAGTGATGGTGCTAATGATGATAGTGGAGAAGAAGAAGAAGATGATGATGATTAATAAAAATAGGGATTAGGATGATAATGATTGTAATGGTAATGAAAACTGATGATTGTGATGAAGATGATGATGATGACAGATGATGGTGGTGCTAATGATAATAATGGAGAAGATGATGATGATGATTGATAACAAAAGGGATTAGGTTGATGATGATGATGATGATTGTAATGGTAATGAAAACCGATGATTGTGATGAAGATGATGGTGATGATAGATGAAGATAGTGATGGTGCTAAAGATGATAATGGAGAAGAAGATGATGATGATTGATGATAATAGGGATTAGGATGGTGATGATGGTGATTGTAATGGTAATGAAAACTGATGATTGTGATGAAGATGATGGTGATGATAGATGAAGATAGTGATGGTGCTAATGATAATGGAGAAGATGATGATGATTGATAATAATAGGGATTAAGATGATGATGATGATGTCATGTTGATAATGAAATTAATATTAAATTAGATTATGATAATAATTGTTCATTGACCATCCAAATCTCATTAGATAGTGGAGTTAAAATAACGGGTTTAAAAGATGACCATGGTCATAAAAAAGGCTGCAAACTTGTCGACAAATGTAACTGCCCACCCTTAATCCTTTCTGCCTAATGGAAATAAATGGCCCATATATCAATGGGGATCTGGAAAGATGGATGATGATCATCTTGATGATGATGATCACTTAATATTAATATTTTTGTTTTAACATAGATGATGGAAGGGTTACCTTTCATGTGGACCATGAATTTGAGGTGAGATACGATTGTTTGTTAATTTGGGTTGCCTGTGGTCAGCAGAGTAACCACAGGAAGCCCAAAAACAAAATGGAAGATTTCCAAAAGAAACTTGAAGGAAGGAGTCTTGTAAAATTGTTATATGAATCTCTAGGTATCATTAACTTTAATGGGAGATGACACGTCGTTACCATGGAGATTGCTGTCTATCAACATTCTCGTTCAGGACATTGAAACAGGAGGTAAACCATCTGACAATATCTTTTTTTTCCATTTCCTTTCCCCCCCTTATTTTTATTTTTCTGTTGAATGAATAGAAAAATGATAAATGAATATAGAAAGGAATGAGAGAACACTTACTGTTGGAAGAGGGGGTGCCAGCAAGTTGAGTAAAATGATTGGATAGGGACGGATTAAAGAGTTTGAGTTTAAAGGCACATATCTAATTGGTTACTTTTTTTGCTCTCCAGATGGCATGTCACTGGTGCATGATCTACAGGTATTGAAATTTTGCATTCCTTTACATACTTTATTCTCACTAATTTATGAAATTAAAACACTAATTAGAGTACACTTTTACTTAAATTTTTCTCTCAATCACGAAAATTAATACTCCCAACTTCAGAACCTGATCATGAAATAAATGGAAAGTGACCATAAATCTAATTGTTTCCCGTACTCTAGATTAACTACATTCACCAGCTTGTCCAGTCACGACTTTTCCAGGAAGAGAGCCCTTTGGTTGACCTTTACAACTGCTTGCGTATCCTTGAATTACACTATTTGATTTTGCCATGATCATATTACTTGTTTGAGGAAGAAATTTTAAAAGAATTGCCCCTTAACTCTGTCTAGATACATTTTGTTTGTCTCTCCAGCTTCAAGTCCTCCATTTTCAGGTAAATATTTCAAGCATAAATTTTCCCTCCTTACACCTCCATATATCTGCTGGCATGTGTCTGTTGCTCTTCTACTCTGCTCAAGTTATTCTCTCTTGATTATAATAAAAACCTCCAGCAGAAGATAAGAGAGCTGGACTTGCAATTGTACAGAATTGCTTCCATTTTCATAAACATGCAAACTAGGTAGCTGCAAGCTGCATGCTGGAATTTTGTTTTTCGCTGCTGACAGTCACAACTAATCAGTCTGTACCTTTCATATTTTTGACTGGCGGAAGCAAAAAACCAAATTTCAGGGTGCAGCTCACAGCTACTGAGTACGCATGTTTATGAAAATGGCAGAAACAGTTTGTTTCTATCCTTTCTCTACAGGCAAAGCAACTGATTACTGAACGTTGGCATGAGAATGTAAAGATTGACAGCAGTATTTCCGAACAAAGTTTTACTTTATACTATTGGAGGTAGAATAAGATTTAAGTTTATAAATCAATTTTCCATTGATAATAATTTGTGTGTTCCAGTGAAGGTGTGCAGCATTCCAAAATCATGTTTGTATCAACTAAGGTAGTTATGTATTATTTACTTAATCTAATGTTGGCATACATGAATATTATGACCTGATGAGATGGGGCAAACCCTAAGTGAATGAGACTATAGAGGCATTAGACCATGATATGATGGCAGCCATGATGGCAGACATGATGGTACAAAGCCTCTATAGACCAAAAACAAAGCTGCATTTTTGAACAGGTCCTACCATATTTTTGAACTTCAAGGAGGTCTATTTAGCACCCTTTTTTTCTCTCTCTAACAGGAATACATCAGGACAACAACAACAACAACAACCATTAACAGTACAAACACCAAGTATGTGACTACTTATTTAAGGTTTAAACATGGTCTAGTACTGTGTATTTACTCTGACTTTCGAATACAAGCTACAATACAAGATGTCAGCTTCTAGATGCTAGTCTGCATACAGTAATAAAAATTATTGTTTGTTTTGTGAGGGAAGCACTTGATAACCAGCAGCTAACAATTAACCTCATTCCATGAGCAAATTGGAGTTGATTGGAGTTTATTTTTGTGAAGAGAAGAAAACAAAAAGCAAATAAGAGAACCACCTACATGTAGCATCACTAAACACCATAAAGCACTGAGTACACCGTGTATGGGAACTGAACCATAGGCTGCATTAGTGAGAGGAGAGCAGCCATCACCTCTGGTTCCATGTGAATCTCATCAACCTACAGTGAAGGGTGAACAATTCCTATCTACATGCTCTATTAGTTAAAATTAGTTTAAACTGATGCATGATAGAGCCTGTGAAGTTATTGAAAAAGTTGTCAAAAAATGAAACCCTATTTTCCCTTTTACAGCTCAGGCAAATAAGTTAACAATATCATATAAATCTGAGAACACACCTCCATCACTGAGAATAATCCATCAACCAGAAATCAGCCGTGACATGAAAAATGACATGAAAGATGTTGTCTTTGTAAGTAATACCTCATCTTTTTTCACTGTTTTTTGAGGGGGAGGGGGAGGTGGGATGGATAATTTCTGGAACTACGCAATTTGATGTTTTTGCGGTGCATTATTTCTGCTCATAATTTCTCCTATTGCTAACAGCCAGGAGAGCTCTGTGTAGAGAAGCTGTTGATGCAGACAGTAAGAATCCAGTCAAATGTGAAGCTAATCGTGAGTATATACTATACATGTCAAGGACCGTGGACCAACCTAAAAAAATGACCAACCATATCACATCACATGTCAATCCATAATTGACCAACTGTTGGCCAATCTTGGGTTGAATCTTTACCACCACTTCACATCACATGTCAATCCATAATTGACCAACTGTTGACCAATCTTGGGTTGGAACTTTACCAACACTGCACATCACATGTCAATCAAAAATTGACCAACTGTTGACCAATCTTGTGTTGAAATTTTACAAACACTGCACATCACATGTCAATCCATAATTGACCAACTGTTGACCAATCTTGGGTTGAAACTTTACCAACACTTCACATCACATGTCAATCAACAATTGACCAACTGTTGACTAATCTTGGGTTGAAACTTTACCAACACTGCACATCACATGTCAATCCATAATTGACCAACTGTTGACCAATCTTGACATCTCACCAAATCATCCATAATAGCTGATTGCAATTACTAGCCATTCTGAGGTTGTAGAGGAAACTGGGTTAAGTTGGCATCGCAGTGCATTGTGGGACTGTTAAAGGGACATATTTGCAAGATTGCGAGCATTTCCTCCCCCAAGACAGTCCCACAATGCATTTCAATGCCAACTGGATCACATTTTTTCTCATCTTTGGAATGTCAAATACCAGTATGAATGTTATCTTTCCATGACTGTTTATTCAAGTCTTTTTTTTATTCAAGTCATACCATATTGATTCAATCTATCTTTTGTTCTAGAACCTCCTTAATCTGCTCTCAGAAGACCTTAAACTGAACTCCAAAGGTATTCCCATTCAGCATTTGAAAAAAAAATTGTTTTCCATTTCAGACAGCATGTCATTCTTTTGAGAATACGATCATTCATTTGAGTTGTATCCATATTATTTATGTGTCTTCTCACGCATCTGTATTGTTTTAGTTCTGTTAGACCATCAAAATTCATGCCTTGCCATCCACACCTGTAGTGATGCCACGCCCAGCGAGGTGCTTCTCATAACAATCGATACTCGTTCTGGCCAGTTTAGAGTTGCACTTGGTGGCGGTGAAGGTAGGATACTTGATATGATAAGTGAGTAGTGAGTGCAACCTTATTTTAAAATTCTCAATTTCCCTAAATACATATTAATCTGTGTTTCACAGAAAATGCAATTTGCTCTGCAATGGAGAAAGCATTGAATGCAAACCCTAAGCAGTTTCCAGTTCTTCTAGGAGATGTCAGGTATGAAAGCCATTTTAGGTTTTTGGTTTCCTGCCTCTGCAAAACCAACATGTCCTGTTTTAAATCAGCCAATCTTGATGGGGTTTCACGGTTCTATGAAATTGAGGTTTACTCTTGTTGGTATATTAGGTGTCAGCTTCATCTCTGCAAGTGCCGCAGATCAATTGCTATGCTACCTGTGATTCCTCGCTCATACTTACCGATAAGTGAGGCATCCAGAGGTAAACTTGGTCAGCTCAGTAAATGTCACTTTTATCTTCACTTCAAAAATCACAAGGAGTACTACTTGGTAAGTCTGTTATTCTTCCCCTTATCTGTGAGTGACAAAACATTTGATTCACTGAAAGCACTGTTGCAAATGTCAATCTCTTGTGCAGTTTGTCTTGCATAAAACTTAGATCATTATTATTGATCACACTTCACGGTAAATACAATCAGAGATGAATCCAGGTTTGCTTTTAGTCAACACATCAAGCAATTCTCCATAAAAAGATTGTCAGCTCTTTGGAAGGGGGGGGGGGGGGAGGGCTTGCACAATTCCTTCACCAATTCCTTAGATCTGCCCCTGACTTGCTGAAATTGTTGTAAATCAAGAAAATCAAGGATAATTCATTTTTTCTTTCAAATAAAAAGAATGGACTGAAAAAATGTCTAGCATTGCAAGCAGTCTCTGTTATGTGTTTAAGAAGCTTGTCCAACCTGCAAAAATGTTTTTGCAAGACAGGTTGTGTGATAGAACTTCACATGTTACAATATCTTGATTAATGTTTCAATTTATCTTTCTTATTTGCAAAAGGTTATTGAAGTCATAAGTGAAGAAAACAGTGACAAAGTATCAAAGAGGTATCATCTACTCCACACAAAAAACCTTGATGTTGACAGTCTTGAAGGGACAAGAAAGGACCGATCAACAGAGTCTAAAGATCCTAAACAAGCGATAAAGAAGGAGGCCGAGAAGCAACCAAAGACAGGTTGTCAAAACCAGTCACATGACAAGCAGTCCTTGTTTCTAGAGGTGGATCATTTGGTAGAGATTGGTGCTCTGCCTTTGACTGACTTCCCTGGATCACCAATCAAAGGTATGACAACCATTGCTTGGTACTTTTACACTGTGTTTTTTTATCCAGAAAACATTTCACTTAAAAACTGAAAAGCCTTTCATAGGGAAAACTGTCTAAGCCTTATAGATGTTCCAGGAAAGTTTATCCATTAAATTAATGCACAACATAAAAGAAGGAATTAGGAATTTTCTTGTTGAACAAAATTTGCTAATGGAGGAGGTTTGGAATGCTGTAACCATGGTTAATGGTTACTGTGGTTAAAGGAGTTTTCTTGTTGAACAAAATTTGCTAATGGAGAGAGGTTTGGAATGCTGTAACCATGGTTAATGGTTACTGTGGTTACAGGAGTTTTCTTGTTGAACAAAATTTGCTAATGGAGAGAGGTTTGGAATGCTGTAACCATGGTATTGGCTACTGTGGTTACGCCATTCCAATTGCCTATCCATTGGTAAATTTTGTTTGTGTCTAAATAATAAATAGTTATTAATTGTCTGTAATACATTATATTTTAGTTTATAAAGTGTTTGTAAGTATATACTTCTAAGTTCATTATGTTACACTTCCCTTTTAAGGCTTTGATCAGAAGACTAGTGGGTCAAGCAGCAAGAGAAAGGTGATATCTGCATGTCTTTCCTTTATTATAATGCTTAATCCTATGTGGTTGTAAAGAAAAATCACATGAAAAACAGTTATGATCAATCAGAACTCAAGGTCACGTGCTGCTGTGATAATGTGCAATTACCAATATTAAGTGTGTTGTTTTTTATTTACAGTGCATTAATGATGACCAACAACAGAATAAGAAGCCCAGAACGACCAGTGATCTCTTTAACGAATGTTCATCAGTGTCATCCTACCAAGCTGACTTGGGCCATGTTGTTTGTTTGTGTGACGCAAGGATTCCTTTCATGCAGTTGTGCAATGAGGTGATTTGTAATTTAAATCCATTCATCTATTACTCCATTATAGTCTGATTTACTCATTCTTTCATTCTTTCATTTTACCCCTTTCTCTCATCTATTGCGTTTATTCACTGACCTATTCACTAACCTAACCCATCTATTTCACTCACATTCCATTTTCATCCCATCCATATCCATCCATTCATATCTTCGACCCATTCACTTACTTCCCTCTATCCCCCTCCTTCCTCCCCCTTGCCTTCACACTCTCCCTTACTTCCTCCCTCTCTCTCCTTCTCCCTTTCTTCTATCCTCTCTCCATTGATCTCTCCCTCCCCTTCACCTTTCCACTCTCCTTCTCTTCCTTCTTTACCTCCTCCCTTCATCTTTCCCTTTTCTCTTGACCAATATCTTCATTGGTTTATTTATTCACACCTCTATCTATCTATTCACATATTTATAAAAAACTTTTTTTTACCTCCTTACAGTTAAAGCAAAATGAAGTAGTCCATGATGGAGTGCAGTCAGAAGCAGGGATTGGTTTATGTATTCCAATCCTTCATCTTCCCTTACCAGCAGGCTGCAATCCTGACCTTGTCAGCACTTTACAAGAAAACATTCTTAGCTGCACCTTGAGATTCACTTGTCAGGACTACAGGCAGTGTGTCTTTGAGCTGATCTTCTCATCAAGCCCCTTACAAAGTGAGTATATTTCTTTTCCTGGGAAAGCTTTAATAATGACCTGATAATGGCCTGAATAAGGTAACATCTAAATTAAGGGAGAAGCTATATATATTGGTTTTTGAGGTAACATCAACTCCTATACTTGAAGTCACCCTGTATCTGCACTGCATTAAAATTTTTCATTTCATTATTTGCAGGTAATTCAGCTCCCTCTAAGGCTGAATGCAAGAGAGTAACCCTAACATATGATAGCATGTCTGTTATAAGTGCGCCTGATGGTAAAATCATTAAACAAAGTGCTGTCCAGCTGTTCCTGGAGGACTGGTGTAGCATGTGCAAACTGTATCCTCATACCCTGGAGCTCGATCTTTGTCTCAAAGGTACAAACTTGATTAATGATGACAAAGATAATGGTGATGATATGATGATGATAGATAATGCTGTGTGTAATGATGCTATGTGTGATGGTGATGGTGATGATGATGGTGATGGTGGTGATGGTGGTGATGGTGATGGTGATGGTGATGGTGATGGTGATGGTGATGGTGATGGTGATGGTATGTGGTGCTAGTGATGGTGATGGTGATGGTGATGGTGATGGTGATGGTGATGGTGGTGGTGGTGGTGGTGGTGGTGGTGGTGGGGATGGTAATGGTGATGGTGATGGTATGTGATGATAGTGATGGTGATGGTGATAGTACAGTATGTGATGATAGTGATGATGATATTGGTGATGATGGTGATGGTGATAGTGATGGTGATGGTATGTGATGATAGTGATGGTGAATGTGATGATGATGATCGGTGTGTGTGGTGATGGTGATGGATGATAATAAAACAATCTTGACTATCCATTAGCTGTATATAATGCATTAAAAAACTTATCTTTTATTCTTCAGACAACACAAGTCATGTGCGCCACATGTTTCACATTGAATCTTATACTTATAAACAACTAACCATACAATATGAGCCTGACAGGCAGAACTTGGTAAGTATTTTAAACTGTTACATGGAATTCCCCTTTTATTTTGATTTTAAACCCCCAAAGCCTCCCAGAGCAAGTTATAGTGCTATCTGGGTATCTGGGTATCTGTATCTGTGTATCTAGTCTGGGTATCTGGGTATCTGTATCTGTGTATCTGGGTTCGTTTCAGTAAATATTTGAGGAAAATTGGAGCCATGCAATGCCCCTTAATAAGGGGTCTGCTTAATAGAGGTATCTCTGTTGTGGTTTCTGTTTTTCTATCCTCATTTGTTTACTTTACGTTGCTAGGTAACAGTGCAGTGGTCAGTGACAGAAAAGCAGTTTGTCCTTTCCTTTGGTCATGGTGGTTCAAGCGGGATGGATAACCCACATCGTATAATGGCTGAGCATTTACAAAAAGACTTTAATAAACGACTTAATCTGCCCTACCTGATACAGGTATATCACACTAACAGCTTATTTTTGTCTTTACTAATTTATTGATCTTTCCAGCTGAGCTGTGAATTTTGTTTTGGCATATCACAGCATGTTTAGTTGTTTTGCGGCTTGCCCTCATTCCCAGGCTACTGCAACCCAGCGGTTTTTTGCATATTTTTCTTTTTCCTTTTCAGTAGCTTTTGAATAAAATAAAATATACGTGCCCACAAGATGAAGAAATATCAGAAGGAAGAATAAAAACAATACGAACTTTAGACCCTTTTCAAGTTCCAAATTATTGCTGTGTTTCTTGATTACAGACTCATTTGCACAGGCTTAGCCTCGACTTTGTGTAGAATGTTCACGTGTTCCAGTCAAGGTCTGTCAAGTTTCAAAGTCTTTGTATTGTTGAAGTTGTGCATTCTCTACTTTACTGTTGGTATTTGCAAGTAATTAGACACTGATTCGAGGCTAAGCCTGAGTAAATTTGCTTTGTTCTTAAAAGCTCCAAAAATGGTTAGGGCAGATCATTTTGTCCACTCATGCTTTGCGCACCTCGTTCACCGCACAGCTGGTTTCTGATATAGTGATCATTTAGGTCTAGTTTGGGTATCAACATCTTTTGTTCATCTTCCCTTACATGGTGTATTTAAACCCAAGGTAGACCACAATGCATCCTGTTATAAGGGCTTCAGTAAAGGCCCTTGACAAATAATATATTTTGTATTTTTAGATCCTACATGAGACGTGGAAGCCTCTATCTTCAATTAACAAGCTAACCACTATGCCCCAGCTAGGGGTTATAACAGTAAGTTCACAATACTCACAAGAGGTAGGGGACAGAAGGGTTTTACATCTGTGCACAGTTCTTATTGAATAATTAATTAGTGCGAAGCAGTATAAATAAACTCTACACACATGCCTTATTGCTCAATGTTGTTCGGAGCATCTGAAGCTGAGTATTGCCTTTTCCCCCCCGCCCCCCTTACCCCTTCGCCCTTCCCACCCCCTTACCCCTTCGCTCTTCCCACCCCCTTACCCCTTCACCCTTCCCACTCTGGTGGCGGCAAATTTTATGTTTACGTCATGTCATGAGAGCCGCAAATCTCACCCATAACTTAATTAGTGCGATGTGATAAAGAGTATCCAGTGATAATATATTACTGCATATTGTTGCACAACTGTACGAGTTTCTGGGAGAGGGAAAGCACATTAATATTTCTGCATGTAACAGTCCAATCTAACTACTTGTTTTTGTTCTGTCATCTAACAGCGTCCTCATATGGCTCAACGAACATTCTCTGTTCTACCTGTATCTCCAACCTCTGTCCACATCATCTACAGATCGTATCCTTTTTATCTTATGATTTTACAAACCAGAGATCTAATGTGGCCTGTGTGGACAAGGGTCAGAAATGGTTACAAAAACTGTTATCACCCGTCTTTCTTTCCCTCCTCCTCCTTTCCTCCCTGGAGCCTGGCACTTATGAGGGTTATATATTATTTTTGTTTATTTTTCTCCTTAACTTAATTAAAGAAACGCTCTGGAGGTTCACTTCAAAGCCAAAAATTTGGTGTCCATAAGAGGTAAGACAATTGGCATATAGCATTTGTGCGTTTTTTGTTTTTTTGTTTTTTTTGTTTTTTTTGTGAGCTGTGTAGAAATGTCTTATTCTCAAATCTAAACTGTTTGATTTGATATTTAGATGCTTCTTTGAGTTTCGTGGACCCGTCAAAACCAAGAAACTTGCTGTCATCCATTCCCAGCCTCAAGGTAAGTGGATTGAACTAATAGAGATTAACTATATGGTATGATACTCGTGAATAAAAACTATATCAAGCTCTTAACATGTCATAACCTCTATTTGTCGATTTGTTTCTATATTCCAGCAATTTCTACAGCTGTTTGTTGATGATATCGCCATGGCTGGAGGGATTCCTTCCCGGCGTACCTCAGAAGCTGACGACGAGGTGCCACCATCACCAGTAGGCATGGATACCGAGCCAACAGAAATCCAGTTCACGTCACCACAACCTATGCCTTCACAGAGCATTTATGTCTCTCCAAACGTACCTTCATCGTCTTCTCGGGGCGGCTTTACTCCATCCCCGAACCCCATCAATGCGCCAAGCCCTAGCAATCCCTATTCCAGCCCCTCCCCTGGTGAGTATCTAAGATTATTTCCTCATATAATGCTGTGCAGTCTATACTCAATTTAGTATCTTCTTTCTCTTTCTAACTTGTGGTTTCAGCTACTTCTTTTCTGGGCCACTCTCCTGCTCATAGTTTTATGCAGTCTCCAGGGCCTTGGTCGCCACTTCCTGGCGGAAGTCAAGTCAATAAATACAGGTATTGACCTTTAGACATCCTCATGCTTGTTCTAGTTTGTCTCTAATCTGCATACATCGTACTCTGGTTCTTGAGTCTTTATGTTATCAAACAGACTTAGCACTGGAGGTTTTACGAAGGGTGTATACCGCTATCGGATGGATAAATCTTATCCAGTGGACAAAAACTTATAGGATAACAGCATCACATGACTTATTAATTGGATAAGGATTTTTTCGTTGGATTGCACTATCCACCCTTCGTACAATCCGGCCTAGGAGTATTAAATAATTGTAAGTTTGTGCTTCCTGTGGTAAACGGTTTTATTAGTTCACCCAAGGTGGCCGGTAGCTGGTGACGAGAGAGTCAACTGTACCACAGGGAGCCCAATTTAGATTAAAGTGAATCACACTCACTCACTTGGTCACCCGAAGGCGGGAAACCACTAGTCCTCTCCAAATCCTCTTTTCATCCATCAATAAAGCTAATTCGAAATAAAAGTGAATGGTGAAAATAAAATCGGAAAAACTAAATAATAATTTTTTTAAATATATACTATGTCAGAGTCTCTGGAACCAGGGTGCATTTGCTAGAGTATACTATGGCAGAGCACTGATATTGATTATTATTTCTCTTCCTTCTAGACAAAACCCTGCAGTGAGTGGTCCATCAAGACAACCAACAACCCCACCCCGTCCCCTGATAGCAAAACCCTGGGCGTCTACGACCCCCACCATCCTCTCGCATACGGCATTCAATCGTCTGTGCAGCCCTGTTCATCGTTATGACAGAAACGTTAGTCATCTGGAGATGTTTCTGGGTTCTATGTTTCTGAAGAAACACCTTTGTCGGGCGATACAGGGAGATGAATTGGTAAGCATCTTACTCTAGGGTTTGCTCGGTGTGGTTCAGGTATTTCTTCATGCTTCCATAAACTAGAAGAGAGACACTTTATTTAGGAAAGACATCACGTGACTAGAATGCCCACTTTGATCAGTGGAGGAGATTGCTGGAAGTAGTATAGGGAATGGGGGTTCCAGCGCAATCTCAACACGGGCAAGACCCGTGTCAAAAATCCACCTACGGAAACAACCCACTCCAAGTGTGGTTGGGGGCAACAGCGCAAATATGTTAGTCTATATATGGAGTGCGAAGATTGTAAGAGAACTTTTAAGAAAGAAGCGGATTTGAAAAAGCATTTGAAAATGAAGACGAAGTGTATGAGCAGTTATGATTGTGGATGTGGTAAGAAGTTTGAGACTAAGGTTAAATTGTTTTGGCATTGTCAGGACTGTGAGTACGACTACGACGACCTAAAAAGTGCTTGGTATTAGGTATAAAATATTTCCTATTATATAGATGGAATCCCAAAGCAACTTCAGCACGGTGTCAATACCCGGTAACGGTGAGATTGACGTTAGACAGTTTTGGCGTCAGTCAGAAAGGAAGGTTAAAAGGACTCTCCGAAAAGGTATAGAAGAATTAGGAGCCCTGAAAGCGAGCATAATGGTAGAAGTAAGTTTGTCAAAAGACGAGGTAATGACGACAGCAATGTTGCGATCAAAGTCGTTAGTGATATTAGAATCCACGAATCTGGATAGGTCACTCAGTGAAGCCTTAGAAGCAATAATGGAGTCGCTGTCTAACTACACGAAAGAAGGATCGGGTTGGACAGTAGAGGAGGTTGAAGGAATAGAGATAAGTATAGCCAGGTACGTACCCATACGAGGGGGGAGTTACGTACCGCTACCAACGTGGGTAGAAAGGAAGAAGGCTATTGTAAACGTGAAGAATGAAGACAATCGATGCTTTATGTGGGCAATCAGGTCTGCACTGTATCCAGCAGAGAAGGATCCCTGTAGGACAAGTAAGTATCCCACAGATGATTTAGAGTGGGATGGTGTGGAATTTCCCATGCAGTTGATAGACATCCCCATATTTGAGGAAATAAACGATCTAGCAATTAACGTTTACGGAGTCAGAGAGCAGACGATAGTACCGTTAGTTCTGTCAAAAAGTAAAGGAGAGCGCGTACATTTATTCTACCACGGCGGACACTACTCATGGGTTAAACACATTAGCAGACTATTCTACAGACATACTAAGCACAAAGGTAAAAAGTACTTCTGCGACTGCTGCTTGCTGTCATTTACATCCTTAAATACCCTAAAGAAACACGATGAGATCTGCCGCGGAGTCGAAGAAGTGGCGCAACGGATCCAGATGCCCACCAACAAAGAGCTTTCATACGCAGACCATCAAAAGCAGATGCAAGTGCCTTACGTGATATATGCAGACTTCGAAGCGTTGATAACTAAGGAAGAGCAGAAACGTGGCGCCACGAATAAGGTAGGATTACACGAGATCTGCTCCTTTGGTTACATAGTAGTCAGATCAGATGGTAAAGCAAACCCTCCTGTGATTTACCGAGGTAAGAACGCAGCTAATGAGTTTCTAGAAGCATTGCGAGAAGAGGAGGGGGAGATAAGAGAACAATTAAGACGTCCAAAGAAGATGGAATTTACCAAAGAGAACCAGGAGGCTTTTAACAAGGCAAAAAAATGCCACATTTGCCAACATACGCTTCTTCAGTTTGGAAGACGAGCCAAGAAAGCGTGGGATGAAGATGGAAAGTATCTAGGAGAAGCTCATTTTAAATGCGGGAAGTATGCTAAGAAAGGTGAGAAGCCGGGAAAGCCCTCCACGCACTGCATTCACTGTCACAAAGCATTTGTTGAGGATTTCTATGTGGATAAGGTTAGGGATCACTGCCACATCACGGGTAAATACAGAGGAGCGGCTCATTGGAAATGCAATATAAACTTCGAAGTAAATCCAGACATGGAGATTCCGGTGTTCTTTCACAACCTCCGCGGTTACGACTCCCATTTGCTACTACAAGGAACAGACGGCTCCGACGTCAAATGCATACCCAACAACAAAGAGCGCTACATGTCCGTAACTGTGGGTAAGCTAAAGTTCTTAGATTCGCAGCAGTTTATGGCGGACTCCTTAGCAAACCTCGTAAAGTATAACACCAACTTTCCCATTTCCAGTCAATACGGCGCGGAAAGGAAAGGAGTCTACCCATACGAATACATGGACTCCTGGGATCGATTCAAAGAACCCCTACCACCCAAAGATCGCTTCTACAGCACCCTAAACGAGTCTGGTATAAAGGATGAGGAGTACCAGCATGCGTTAGACGTGTGGGAAAAGTACTCCTGTGAGAACATGGGTGACTACCACGACATCTACCTAAGGTCTGACGTAGTGCTGCTCGCAGATGTTTTCCAAAGCTTCAGAAAGATGGCTATGGAATATTACGGATTGGATCCCGCTAATTTCTACACGGCTCCTGGGCTCAGCTGGAGTGCTTTGTTAAAGAAGACAAATGCGCAGTTGGATCTCCTAACGGAGTACGACATGTATCGGTTTATGGAAGACGGTATTCGTGGCGGCGTATGCGGACCCAGCCGACGTTACGCCCGCGCAAACAACCCCTTAGTAGAGCACGACCCAGAGAAACCAACCACATACATTTACTACCTGGATGCGAATAACCTTTATGGTTGGGCAATGTCACAGTACCTACCTGTGAGAGACTTCGAATGGGATCCAGTGAAGCCGATAGACTTCTACATGCAGGTAGGAAAGGAGGAAGACAAGGGTTACGTCTTAGAAGTGGATCTGGAGTACCCAGAGCGCCTGCACGACGAACACAATGAGTTCCCCTTAGCACCAGAAGCGATAGAGATACCATTTAAGCAGCTAAGTCCGCTGCAAAAGCAAATGTGCCCTGGTTACAAACCGTACAGGAAACTAACTATGAACCTGATGGATAAGAAGAAGTATGTGGTACATTACCGCAACCTGCAGTTCTACGTGCGACACGGAATGCGCGTAGAGAAGATCCACAGAGTCCTAAAATTCACGCAGGAACCCTGGATGCGCCCCTACATTGACTTTAACACGCAAAAGCGTACCGCAGCGAAAAATGACTTCGAGAAAAATCTCTTCAAACTGATGAACAACAGCGTGTTCGGAAAGACAATGGAGAACATCCGCAAGCGCGTAAGCGTAAAAATAGTCAGCACCAAAGAGGAAGCAGAAGCATACGTGTCACAGCCAGGCTTCGTTAGATACGTAGAAATGCTGAACTTCTACGTGATTCACATGAAAAGGGCAAACCTCTTACTAAACAAGCCCGTTTACACAGGCTTTACGGTGCTGGATCTATCGAAGCTGCTTATGTACGAGTTCTACTACGATAAGCTTAAGCCAAAGTACGGAGACCGCTGTCGCCTCCTGTACACAGACACCGACTCCCTAATTCTAGAAGTGCAAACGGAAGACGTTTACAAAGACTGCCTCCCCGACATAGACGAGTACGACACCAGCGGTTACCCGAAGGAGCACTTCCTTTACTCTGCGAAGAATAAGAAGGTAATTGGGAAGATGAAAGACGAAATGTTAGGAAAACCCATCGTGGAATACGTGGGTCTGAAACCAAAGATGTACAGCGTGCTAAAGTTAGACGGCGTAGAAAAGAAAGCTAAAGGCGTAAAAAAGTATGTGGTTAAGAAGGACATTACGCACGAGTCCTACCTCAACGTATTACGAACACGCAAGGAACAGCGGCATAAGATGAACAGCCTGCGCAGCTATGGTCATCAGATACATAACGTCACGCAGGAGAAGGTGTCACTGTCTGCATTTGACGGTAAGCGATGGATGTGTGATGACGGAGTGCATACGATAGCATTCGGACATCACACGATAAGCAGTTCTTCTTTGACGAACCCACGCGTGGGACCATCATGAAGATAATACAAGATGGGCTGACCCTTCTTAGCTATCGCACTTCGGATCTGGTAAGTTTCCAAAGACCAATTAGGATCCGTAGCTCTTTTGGATCCTCCTTCTAATTCACCCGGCTCATAGAGATATCGAACCGTGACATTACCTAATTTCTTTTCATGGGGGAAGACCGCCCTCGAACTTCTGACGTAGGACTTGTGCTCCACGTGTTTCTTTTTTATGGCATCCCTGGGTTTCATTCCCGTAGCCCTGGCCGCCTCGTTGTTCAAAGCCGCGACGACCTGGGGGAGCCGCTGTGTCCATTCCCTGTTGCGTTTGGAGGGATCTTCCAGCTCTTTCCAATACTGGTATCCAAAGAGACGCTCGGCCAAGGTCTTATTGAATCTTTCAACAATGCTTTGACCCCTGTGGTACTCTGCTTTAGCTCTTCTAATCTTAGTGTCGTGGTCTTTCAGGGTCTTGGTAACCACGCCCATAAACTCCGTCCCCGCATCCACTTGCAGCAGCTTAGGCCATTTCAAGACGCGCTTATAAACCCTACCTAGGGCTTCTGCGACTTCCCCAGAATCCTTGCTGGTTATAGGTTCGGCGTCCTTGTATCTGCTTGCGATATCGACTACGGTCAAAGCGTACCTATAGGTCTTCTTTCTCACCTTATCGTGCGGCAAGAAAAGCAAATCCGCCTGATGAACTTCATTGGGGGTATTTACGGTGAAGCTGGGCCTGGGAATGTACTTAGGCACGGGAAGATAAACCTGCCAGAGGGTTTGTTTTTTCAACCAGTTCTTAGCCGTTTCGTCTGATACCCTGGCCGCGGTCGCGAGTTTCTTGATAGCTGACGCTCCTTTCCAATAGCCTTCAGGTCCATAGTAAATCCTTTTGAGTTTGTCCTCTACGCGGCCCATTATATGAATTCCAAAACAAGATTGATCTTACGTCCGTTAAAATCCACCGTCTTTCCGTCCACTTTAATGGTGATGTTTATGCTTTCTACCAAATTAGATAAGTCATAGCTCAAAGAAATGGGAGTGTATTCTACTGGGTCAAATGGATTACCTTGGGGCAGAAACTTGGACATAAGAGAAGACTTTTCTCCATTGTTGTAACTATGAACCAAGTCGCAATAGACTTCGTAAGAGGATGCGACTTTCCATTTCACATCATATGTATTGCCGCTATTTATTGTGGTACTAGTAAGGCCCAGGAGTTCTACCAATGAACTGTCCTTTAGATTGGCGCTCCCATTATTTTTCTTGAATTTCATTTCATGGGGTAATCCTGTGGTAAGAGTATATCCATGCTTTGCTAGCTCCTTAGCCAGTGTTATGGGGGTGTAATGGGAATCTGGTATTTTTGGTTTGGTGCCGGAAGTTCCGATGACAAAGCCATTAATTAAATTATACCAAGAATTGTACAAAGAGCAACTAACCAACCGAACCTTACAGGCTTTGATGGGAGGATTCAAATACGTGGTAAAGTCATTCTTGTCGCTTTCCAAAAAGACGATCATTATATTAGATACGCCAAAGCCACGCCTCCGGCCAGCCCTGCGACTCCTACAAAGACCAATTCATTGTCTTTTTGTTTCTTAGAAGGCTGGTAGTAATTCTTGAACTGAGGCTTTTTCATTCTAAAGTCGGGGTGTGCTTGCGCATAAAGTTTGAAGGCGTAGTCTGTGTTTTCGAAGTTCTTGTCTGCCTGCATTTTGTCTTGGTAGTTCTTATCCAACCAATCCCTGTAAGCTTGTCTTTTTTCATTCCAAGCTGCAACGTCCCTTTGATATTTCTCCAGCGCTAAGTCGTGTCTCTTTCTTTCGGCGGCACCGCTTTTGTCGCCTCTAACTAATCTATCCAAATATTGACCGCCATAATTAGCCCCTGTAAATGCTAAAGCTGCAATGACTCCACCTGCGACTAAGCTAACCATTATACATTAGGTAGGTACTTTTCCTTTCGTAGGTAATCCTTTAGCATGATAGCCCCGCCTACGGCAGCGGTCATCTTAGCAAAGTTAGCGAAGCTCTTGCTTGGGTCTTCAGTAAAGTCTTCTTTGAGCACTTTCTTACCTACCCAACCAATACCCGCAACAATAGAAGTAATGATAGCTGCTTCTTCAACAGTTTTCAACAACGCGGTCGACATTATATTACAAAGCGAGAAGGTTATTCCATTTCAGGGATCTTACTTTTTCTAACCTCCACAGGTGCGTGATATGTTGCGGCCTCCCACTTTACTTTTGGCTTCGTAGCCCGCCATTGTAAGTAGAGGCTGCCTGCTGCTATAGCGACTCCTAACGCGCCAATGACGTACCCAGGATTGATAAAGGATTCCTCTTCTCTTTCCTCCACCTTTTCCTCCTTCTTTGCTTTGTTCTTTTTATTCATCTCCGCGAGCTTCTTTCCGGCAGCGACTCTGCCCGGAGATTTAGCCTTGGTAATCTTGGTATCTTCTACGGGTGGTTGTTCTTCGGTGTCACTCATCTTATATTAAGGGACTTGAAGGACTTGACAAGTAACTTGATGACGACTTGACAATGACTTGGCAATGACTTGACAACGACTTGACTAAGTACTTGAGAATGACTTAAGGACGACTTGACAACGACTTGACTAAGTACTTGAGAATGACTTAAGGACGACTTGACTAAGTACTTGAGGTGACTTGACAACGACTTGACTAGGTACTTGAGGCGACTTGATCAGGTACCTCAGCATGTGCCGCCTGGAAGACCTTTTCGACTTCTCTGTCCTTCTTGAAGTCCTTCCAAGATGTTCCGAAGGAACCTAGTACCTCCTTCAAGTCGACGTGCTGAGCTACGTGAAGTGCCGCAGAGGCGACTGCCATTAACTTACCGCACTTCAAAGACAACCACCCACAGGTTATCTTAAGTTCTTGGGCGATGACATAGTCCTCGCTAATGTCCTTCCGCAGTTGCTCCACGTCGTCTATGGGCAGCGCAAGTCCAAGCAATTTAGTGGCAAGTCGGATAGCGGAGTCTGCTACGGCGTCCGTGGTCTTACTTGCAAGGGCAGCCTCGTACCTCTTATGGAACTTCTTAACCTCCTCTTCTGACAGCTTATTAACCTGCTCATGGGTAAGTTCCTTACCTATCATTTCTTTACACTTCCCCGAAGACACAAGAATGTTAAGTTGTTCACTTAACTGTGTGGGGACTTCATCTATGAGCTGCTCAATGTCCATATATGTTAACGTCATACGGAAACCTCAAAGAGAAGATCATCTTGGAATGTTGGTGCGTTTTTAAATGCCGCATGTATTCGTGCAGCTGTTCCTTGCTTATCTCACCGCCGTAGTCGCTTAAAATGGTTTCCAGGTCAGACTTGCTCGGAGTATAAAATACTACGAGAGAGCCTATGTTTTCCCTAAAGGGCTTAGAGACGCTGGTAAGCTGCTGGGAAAGCAACCAAACGCTAATGTTGTCATGTCTGCCGCTAAAGGCGAGCTTCACTAATTCGGAGGTGCGCCTTTTTACGTCGTCCCCACAGGCAATGTCATCCAATATGAGGAGCGTCTGTGTATCTTTAGGGAATTGCTTGTGCCAAAACTTCAAATGGCTGGATAACTCGTTAGGGTCTAAGATATCTACGAAGAAGTCGTCATCATTCCTGCCTATGCCTTCCCAGGTAACATTATTCCTGTAGGTGGGGCATAATAGCACGATATAGTCGAAGCGGTATCTAAAGGGTCCTAATAGCTGCTCCACGACAAATTGTGTCTTTCCACAGCCGGTGGGTCCTACTATCAGAGCATTGTAAGGTATGTGATCTGGGTTCATATATAGATGGACTCAGTGGAAGCAGTGCAAAAGATCATCGCTGAGGCAAAGGATAAAAGAGACACCATAGAAATGCAAAGGGAGGAGATAGACCGGTTAAAAGAGCGCGTGCAGGAGTTGTACGATGAAATGTGTGGTCTGAAGCGCGCAGAACGGTTTGGCGCGCTTTTGACAATGGCGGGCTGGGCTAAGGAGTCCATTAAGGACTTCATTCGATATCCCCCATAGATATATGGATTACATTTGCATGGGGTGTGGACAAGCATTCGAAACCCAAAGCGAGTTAAACCATCACTTAGATTGGCTGTAAGACCTTCAATATATGGACTGCATTACGTGCGAAATACCTACCGACTGCATTTTCCCTCCTAAGGAGCCTACTGAACCATCCGGCATAGTCGCTACACCGCGTAAAGAATACGCCTGTCGTCATTGTAACAAGGTATTCGTCGAAGGAGATTTCGTTGGGCATCGGTGCTTGGTGGATACTAAAGCACAAAGGACTTTAGAAGATGCTCAATGAAAAGGTCGGAAGGTCTTACTGATTTCCACCAAAGGAATTAGCATAGACCTCATCTTTTATTTTGTTAAACGCCGCAAAGAGGTCTCGAGTAGGGATCTATTTTTTATTGTTATTTTGTTAAGGCGGCTGCAGGATACTCTAAAGGTAGGTCTTGATAATTATTGTTATTTTGTTAAATGGCGTCAAGGAATGGTTCATGTCTTTCATCCTACTAATAAAACCTACGTAATTACCTCTTAACAATTTAACAATAAAAAATAAGATCTATATAATGAAGTGCCTGCAATGCGATAGAACTTTTAGTAGCAAGCAACGATTACAATACCACCTTTCCAAGAAAGTCTGTCAAAAGACCATCAGCACTGTTTGCGGTGACTGCGGTAAGAAACTGTCCACTGTACAGGTCCTACGATATCACCGCGAGCATAGAGTCTGCCTTAAAGACCATTGCCACCGTTGCGATGAACCCCTCTTTGAAGAGAACTGGCATAAATACCGCTGCCGGCGTTACCACCTCGAAGAAGTCGTCTGTGAAACCCACGGCGATTTAGCAGAGCGATGTTGCCCCCTTGAAACCAGCCGGGCGCTCACGCGGCGTAAAAAGGAAATAGACCAAGATTTCGTATGCTTTGACAACTACGAAGGAGTAAAATGGGAGAATAGGGAACACTGGGGCGGTATTTGCGATAAATGTGGTTGTCAACGCAGCGACCAACATATTTGGTGTTGCCTGTATGACGGTCCCAAGCCTTTAGACCATTACCTGGCGATACGAAAGGCTTGGAAAAATGAGAAAGATATATGATTCCTCAAATCGCAGCATTCATAGGGGGAGCCTTGATTACGATATCGATTGATTTCATGTCAGAAAAAAAGAGGTCCGCCGAAGCAGACCAATATCTAATCAATCACATAATGGATTAGCTTCCGGGCGACGTTCGATGTCAAACTTCCATCGGCCGTTAACCTTACCATAGGTACGCAGGTGTGTATATTCTTCACCTTGCAGTACGTACCGTACGCAGTCGGGAGCCCATAAACTGTACTCTTGGCTGCCGTCTAAGAGGACCAACCTTAAACGGTTAATGTCCTCGAAGACGACGTAATTTTTTATTTCGTATGAAATGCCGTGTAGCAAGTCGCGCCAGTGAGTTTGTTCAAGAATCATTATATCTATGAAATATCTTTTGGTGCGTTCGTAAGTTCTCATGCGATTTGAAAGCCTTAACACACCAAGGGCAAGGTATGCGAATGCCGTCGACGTAACGGTCGATTTCCCTGCAGATCAGATCGTAATCGTTGCTTACCATCGTTAAGTATCCATTCATTTCATATTGCGTCAATACCGCTTTTTGTTTGTCGGACAATACGCCGTTACCCTTTGGCGTCTTCAGTTCCAGACAGAACCCATTGTATTTCTTATGGGAGTTAAGAATTAGGATGTCGGGTTGACCTGCCTGGTAGCCCTTTTGCCAGCACTTTATCCTTTTACTACTGGTATCTTGCAACTCCCCGAGTCCAGGTGCTAATATCAGCGTGGGGTAAAACCGGTGTATGCGATCGATGACCTTCCTATGTAAGTCGAACTCGTCCTCGATTTTGAAGGTTAACTTATTTGAGCCGTCCAACGAGTACTTTCCCGTCTTCCTTAACGTAGGTAGGACGTCTTCGAAGACCCAATCTTGGAACGACTCTGCCGTTGGCATTTTGGAGCTAAATATCAATTGATACAAACCAGACTCCGTCACATACAGGGATTGCGGGTGCGAACCAGAAGGGAGGCGATTCACCTCCAACTCGTTAAGTCTCTTCTTATGCTTGTCCCGCACGTGGACTTTAATAGCATCTTTGGTGTCTGCATAACCTAATGCCTTTGCTACCTCCTTTGCTTTAAAGTATAAAGTTTCGCCTTGCACTATGCATTGCAGTTTGGTGTCGTTGTTTTCAAATACGCGAAGCATATTATACGTAAGGAATATTTTATTTTTTAGAATGGCTGAGGCAACGAAGTCATTAATAGGCAACGCTCTTTAGCTGATTCATTTCCACGCTCAACTGGGCGTCAGACACCACGAAGATGTATGCGTTGATCTTGTCTGAGTCGCCTGCGCTAGCGTTTAAGTCACGCTTGATTTCCAGGGTAATGCCGTCCTGGGTATTTACCAGACGCAATCCCTGCCCATGTAAATCCTCGTCGTTGGTGGTTCGCATGTCAATCCACAGTGCATACTTATTGGTAAAGAACTCACCGGGTGCAACTTGATCCCCAAACTTTCTTTTTATTTCCCTGTAGATGTCTGAGGGCTTCATTCCCTGCGAATACACCTTATTTGGAACTCCATTGATACTAATCCCGACGTTGGTGATGCCGGGGTTATGAAAGGCTTCAGAGTCGCGCTTACCGGCTTCATAAGGCTTAATAAATACCAACATCAGCCCCGTAAGACTGCGACGTGGTAAATTAATGCTCTGAGTAATTACCGCGTCTGTCTTATCCAGGAAACTAAAGGTTTTGTACATTACCGCGTGGTCGTACAAGAAAGCCTTTCCAGCACTGTATTCCATGCCAGCGCTACGTGCTAGATCTTCGGAGTGTATGGTTTCATACTGCAATTCCAGGTTGGTAATGGCGTATGGATGAATACTTCCCGACAACGCAGTGCTTAACCCGCCAATGATGTTAGCCATGTTGGCTAAGGTCACTTCAAACTGCAACTCACTCAACTGTCTAGGATAATAAACCCCGTGGCTGGTAATAGCCTCAAAGTCCAATGGTATTACGTATTTAGTACCATAGGCCGTCTTGATGGCCTTTGCATCTGCCACGTCAGTTGCGTCGCCAGAATCGGTAGGTTGTGTCTTGGTGGGAGTCCTAACCTTACGTAATATTGCGCTACCGATACCCTGCTCTATTTTTTGTGCCCTTTCGAATGCAGTCAGCCACAGATCTTTGTAGGTGGTGTACAGGTCATAGTTGTTTAAGTCTAAGAGGGATTCCCCGGCGAACTTTACGCGCATCTTAGAAACAATGTTGCGACCAAGGTTGTTAACGATAATCCTTTCATCTGTGGGGCTTGACTGCACCGCTAGGTCGAACCTTAAAGCCAGGGTGCCAGGAACCAATACTAGGTTATCCGTTAGGCGGGGCACGCCTACATACAGCGTCTCACCTGGCTTAGCGCTAGAAGGCGTGAATGTAACCCGGTGAAAGGTGCGTTCTGCTTTCAGTCCGCCAACCTGCTTAGGTAATACGTTGGGGTTTAACTTTGAGCTTATCATATATAATGGAAGTAGAAGGTGATTTTGATCCCCTTACCGAAGAAGGTCAAGTCGACATTAACGACGAAGAATACGACGCATGGACTAAAGGCGCGGAAACCGACCCCCTAATCTACGACATGGCTCTAGAAAACACGTACGGTAGTAGGTGGAAAAGCTTCAAGGCAGCCTTGAATCGCATGTGGCAATCAAAAAACCACGGCAGCCCCGTCCCTGAGTACTTGGAGCTTCAAAACATGGGTGAGCAGGGAGCAACCGCGCGGGAAACTGTAGAGTGGGCAACGCAAGAGCTAACGCAGCGCTATTCCCACTTCGAGGCCGACGACGTAAGGCTCACAGAACGCGGAAACAAAGTCCTCATAAGCGTCCAAGACATGAGATATCCCGACAAAAACCGCTGGAGCAAACCACAAATCCTCTTCGACGAAAATGGCTCGGTCAAGGTTAACGTGGCAAGATTAAGAGGCTTTCAACTAGCTACCAGAAGTGCGTTAGAAAGGTTGGGGGCCCTGAATGAAAGGGTCGCACTAGAAAAACACGCCGAGGAACTACAAGAAACGTTAAAAGAAAAGGAAGCAAAGTACGAAAGACAAATACGGCAGCTAACCGATGCTCAAAAGAAAGAAATCAAGGGCAAGAACGAAGTCGTACTGCAATTCAAGCGAGAAGCTGAAACGGCTTTAGACGAAAGAGACCGAGCCAGACACGCCTTCAATCTTGCTCTAAAAGACCTGGATATGAGCAAGGAAGAAGCTAAAAACTTGCATATCACCATAACCGGCTCTTTGGAGGAACGGCGGCAGTTGGTTGCCGAAATCAACACTAAAGAGGAGCAAATCCGGCAAAGAGATCAGGCTATCGAAGACCTGGAGGGGCAAATAGAGCGGCAGCAAGAAGTAATCGAGGACCAAACTCGTACTGAAGAGGAAAGGGAGGCAGCTCAAAAGGAAGTGGAGGCCCTTGAAATACGCCTTGCGGAATTACAAGCGCAAAAGGAAAACCTGGAAAAAGAGCTGGGGCTTACCACCAAGGAAAAGGTAAAAAGAGCCCTTTTGAAGTATGGCGTTCCGCTGGCGTTTGCGGTCGCTATTAGCACCGTAGTAGGAGTTATCCTATCCGCGCTTAAGGCTACAGGCGCGGGCGTAAAGAAATTAGGCAATGGACTAACGGACTTAGGAAAAAAGATGGCAGCCGGTCTTCCTGGGCTGCTGGGTTCGGTTGTTTCCTTGGCACTTAGGGCCGGCGGAGAACTGTTAAAGTTTGTAGGGAATAACATTTGGATATTAGTCGTAGCTATTGGGGTGGTCCTCCTGAAGAAGATGAAGGCTTAATCTTCTCATCGGACGGTGTCCTGCTTTGAGGATAATGAAAGACGGTATTAGCACCGCCCTGGTAATTTGGAACCAACGGTAACACACTCATGGTAGAAATGGGCTTATGACTCCAGACTGCATTAGCGGGCCTGCGACCTACGCGATTTATTCCAAACTTGCCGTCATCAGAAGTGACTTGCAACTTAGCATATTTACAATTGGCTAGCATATGAAAAGTTACTGGCGTTAGGTCTTCAGTGGACCTAGTGTAGGGCTCCATCGAAAAATGGGTAACTTTCCTGGTGTTCGTTGAAGTTCGATAAGGAGGCAGGGGCTTATTATTCTCATCGATAAGCCTAAACCCCACATTCGCATGCGTATTTGCATTAATGCTAATAGTGCAAATGACCAATGCAGTGCCCCCAACTTCAACCCACAGTCCAACGTCATGCCAAGCGCCGTTGTCATATCCTTCTTCATCTAAGCGGTGGGCATAGCGCGTTTCCCTCACGTATGGATTCATATATTACAGGGAACAAGTTCCCTTCTAGAGGCTCATTACCGTCAAAGTGCTGATGGTCATGTGGTTATAAACAGTATCCCTTTGATTTTCTATGCTATTTATGCAAACGCTCCCGGTGTCATCTACGCGCATTTGCAGCTTCACTTTCCCATGGCAGTCGGCAACTAGGTGAAAAGTCCAAACGGAAAGATTCTCGGCGCTATTCGTTGGCGGCTCTACTGAGAAATGCGTGGGCTCTCTGTTGTTCGTCTTCGCGCGCATGGGTTGCAATACTCCATTGTCGTCGCAGAAACGAAATCCTATGTTTGCATTACTAACGGCCCCCAAAGAAAGACTGCATAATATCAACTTCTTTCCCGAGTAGTTCAAATTCACGGACATGCCCGTGACATCAACCCAAGATGCTTGGGTGTATTTTTTCTCACCTGTGTAAGTCGTATAGACACAATCTACTCCAGCTACGTAGGGGTTGTTCATCGCCATATATAATAACTCAGACCAACACCCGCGGCTGCTAAGCCGGCTTTTAGTAAGTTATGGTCGTATTCCTCGGGTATCGTAGGCATAACATGGGCCTTCTTCGATGGTTTCTTAACTACGGGTAGCTTCGCTTCGTGTGACTTTTTTGGCTTCTCTACGAAGTGAGGAATGTTCCTAAGAGTGTCAGAGTTCACGTCGTTCACCCCAAACTTCATATCCTTAGTAGCTCGCTGCAGCTTGTTGTTATAACCCACAACGGAATTGGTGTTAATAACTAAATTACTTGGCATTAACCAACAACCAGGCGACAAAGCGTAATCCAGTCGCACTTTAGACTGCTGCACCGCTAATTGATATCTCTGCACCGACTTGGATATGTTGTTCTCTATTATTGCAGACTCAAATAAAGTTAGGAATTCTTGTTGCGTTTCCTGTGAAGCGCCTTGGGATCCAACAATGGGGTTGCGGGTATTTACCTGCGCTCCCAGGATGCAGTACACGAATGCTTCAATGCTACGGTTAATCCTGGCTAGGTTCCTTAAACCTTTTCCTTTCATTAACACGAACGGATCCCAAGTGCCGGGGTAGTTTGTTTGAATTCTAGTAATTAATGAATTATTACCCTTATCGCCGCCCATATCACCGAACTCTAACTCATTACTTGGGTATTCCTGATGTCCGTAGTCAGCCGGCTTCTCACCATTGGCACCCCAAACGTAAACTATACCCAGCCCATGCGTCTTACCCTCCTTATAACGAAAGTCTTTTTGCTGTGGTTTGAACTCATTAATTAACCTTTCCAGGGCTGCGGCGTCATATCGGTTATTCATTGGATTAAATGCCTTATCTCCCGGTAGGGGTACGTTAAGCTCCTTCAACAACCTCCTTACCGTAAAGGCAACGTGAAACTGCATAATTGGAATGTGAAACATGTCCGCGGCAACACCACAACCTTTAGTGGCAGCCCAAATAGCAAAGTCTAACTGCTGCGGCCAATACCGCATATTGGGCCCTGCTAACCATTCCCTGGCCTCTTTACCCGACGTATGCTTCAACATCGTATTCTTATAGATATTTCTTAGTATTACGTTAAATGATTGTTTACCCACTGAAATCTTCAGGTGCGTTACCAGCTTTTCGAAGTTGTTTACACCACCTTCAGCATCGTAAAATGGGTAATCTTCCGTGGTTAACAATAAGTTTCTAGGAAAATTAGGTGCTTTATGCTCGGGTTTTGGTGGCCTTTCTTTATGAACGGGGCGTACAATCGTCAATCGCTGCACCTGATCACCTACTTGCTCCAGCTTTGAATGTTCCAAGTCTGCATTGCTGTACATCCTGGAGCCGTTAAAGTAAATCCCATCGGGTCTTCTTTCAAACTTACTGGCGTCTGCGTGTGGAAACATCTTCCTAAACGCTCTCCAGTTCCAGTAATCCCTGTTGTCAAGATGTGGCTGCTCCTCAATATCATTCCCAAAAGCGTCGTACATTAGTATATATAATGGATGTTATACCATCAGCACCTCCACTTTATCCTGAACTTCCTAAGGAACCTAACGAACTAAACGCAGAAAACTTTAGGCTCAATAAAGCAAACTTAATCCTGGCTTACTTGGAAGGGCAGACAAAACACTACGAAAAAGTTAGGAAGAAATACGTTAGAGCCCGGAGTACGCTACATAAGATTGCGATAACTTCAGGATCCATATCTGTCGTGTTAACGGGCTCCGGCGTTGCTACTTCGCTTACTGGACCGGGAATAATTGTTGGGGTTCCTTTGGCCGGCATTGGGGCAGCCTGTGGTATTGTTTCTGCTGTTGCTACGGGCATTATGAAACAGTTGTCAAGCAAAATATCCAAGCATGACACGACAATAGCTCTGTCAAGGGCTAAAGTAAATACTATCACTGACCTTGTCTCAAAGGCTTTGCGTGACAGAAAGATAGACGACGTAGAATTCTCGCTTATCTTAGCCGAAGAGGAAAAGTACGAGAAATTAAAGTCGGACATAAGGAATAAAAAAACAGTCGTAAAAGATCTTTCCGAGGAATCTCGCAAAAAGATCTACCAGGAGGCAAAAGAAGAGCTTCAAAGAAAGCTTGCTCAGTAAACATCTGCTTTGAAAAGAGCGTGACGGGATTCTATTTACATATCGAACGTCAGTCTAGAAATTACGCGTAATATGAATTCAGTGAATTATTACGCGTAATATGAATTATTTGGCGAATTATTACGCGTAATATGAATTATTTGGCGAATTATTACGCGTAATATAAATTCATCGTATGAATTACGCGTAATATGTTATTGTCGCCTCGGAATCCATCCTAACAGGGGGTGGTTGGGGTCAATTTTGTAAAATATTTCGTAAATTACGTCAGGATAATAAGGAATATCCTTATCCAGCCGACAAAACATCCACTCGGCTTTTGTCATATCAGAAACCTCGGGAATAGACTTACCGGTAATTTCAGACAAAAGATAGGGAATAGCTTTGTAATATTTCCCTAGCTTTAATTTTTTCAACGTTTTCCGTAGACTTTGTGGGGTTGGCTCTTCTAAATGGTCTATGATTTTCTTCTTTACTTCGTTGTCTAAATATATCGGTCGATAACCTTGGATATGACTCATCCAGTCCCTGAAGTATTTTATTCTTTTGTATGGCGTCTTCTTACGACCTCCGTTGGAATAATATTGTTCCCTGGTAGCACAAGGCACGGCATTACGAATATTTTTACCGCACTCGTAACACTGTGCTGACGTGTCGTCTTCTATTTGCATTTTCTTACCACAACAAATATACTTATTTGGTTTAGTAGGTACAAACTTGGGTTTCAAGCACTTTACACAGAAATCATAAACAAACTCTTTACAATCTTCGCACTCCATATATAGACTAACATATTTGCGCTGTTGCCCCCAACCACACTTGGAGTGGGTTGTTTCCGTAGGTGGATTTTTGACACGGGTCTTGCCCGTGTTGAGATTGCGCTGGAACCCCCATTCCCTATACTACTGCTGGACGACATTTGAACGCTTCGTGTATTCCAGGAAATGTTATTTAATGTCACCATGAAGTCATGATTGAAGCGCTAGTAAAAATGAAGGATTCCCATAATTCATTGCTAACATTTCTTTTCGCATCGTTTATTTTCCAGATACAGTTTCCCAAGATTGATTCAACCCTGGTAGCATTCAAGACCAGTTCATTACAGTGTGTTGTGAAACTCGATACGTCAACCTACACGTCACTACGGTTGAACGTCAAGCCGATCCAAGGACAAGGTAGGAGTAAACTCACTTGACTAAGAATTAGTGAATCCGGGAACCCTGTGGTTTTGAGTTCATCGCACACTTTGACTAAATTAATACTAAGATATAACTAGCTAAAAACTAGTGTGAGCTGCGTCGGTGTTTCTAATGAAACAGTAATGATGAAAAGGTAAATTATACACCGTGAAAAGATGATGATGTTTTTTCATCTTTTCACGGTGTATAATTTACCTTTTTATCATTACTGCTAAATTAATACTGGTTTCCAATTGTTTCTTGTTAAAACAGAGGCAGCATGGATGCGTGATGAACTGACTAGTCTGGAAAGATTCTTCGAAACCAGAGTGAGTTGTCTGTACCTCATGCTTAACCCCTTTGTGAATCCAATCTCTGGGGACGAGATTGTCTTGAATCACCTTGAATCATACGAAAATAAAACATTGCGCATGCGCAATCTCTGGGGACGAGATTTTTTGAAACATCTTGAATCATACGACTGTAGTGCGTTCTTCACTCTTTTGTTTTTATAATATTTAATGTATGTGTGTTTTGATTCAGGTCGCGTCCGCCCCGTACAGGGCTAGCAGCATGACTTCATTTGCACGTTGCATTACATTTCCTACCAACATTCTCAAGGATCTTATCAAAATTATTCGCTTAGAAACGGTGAGAATTCGTTATGTTTCATAATTTTCTTCGATTGATTAAAAATTGAGCCACCAGAGTCTTCTTTGTCATTAAAAGTTAGTTCCATTTACCTAACGAACGAACTCTGTGATATATGTTTAAGTAACTCGTGTGAGTAGATTTTGTTGGGTCTTAATCTCCGGTTTTCCTTCCTCCACAAAATCTAACACGCTAAATTCCAATTCAATCTGTGAGTTAGCCGTGCCCTGACTTAGATCAGCCCAGAGGTTGTTTCAGGGTTTGATCTGTGAGTTAGCCGTGCCCTGACTTAGATCAGCCCAGAGGTTGTTTCAGGGTTTGATCTGTGAGTTAGCCGTGCCCTGACTTAGATCAGCCCAGAGGTTGTTTCAGGGTTTGATCTGTGAGTTAGCCGTGCCCCCTGACTTAGATCAGCCCAGATGTTGTTTCAGGGTTTGATCTGTGAGTTAGCCATGCCCTGACTTAGATCAGCCCAGAGGTTGTTTCAGGGTTTGATCTGTGAGTTAGCCATGCCCTGACTTAGATCAGCCCAGAGGTTGTTTCAGGGTTTGATCTGTGAGTTAGCCATGCCCTGACTTAGATCAGCCCAGAGGTTGTTTCAGGGTTTGATCTGTGAGTTAGCCATGCCCTCAGTGACTTAGAGCAGCCCAGAGGTTGTTTCAGGGTTTGATCTGTGAGTTAGCCGTACCCTGACTTACGTCAGCCCAGAGGTTTCAGGGTATCGATAACATTTTTAAGGTTTTAAGCGACCTCATATTTTTGATAGTGTGATTTTTATTTGTGCACAGATTCCTGATCAAAGTCACAAGTGGCGTGTAGAGTGGTGTTTGAGTATCCCACCCGATGCACCGGAGATGCCGGCTACTCCAGGAACACCAGCGGTTGTCTTTAAAGCTAAGCTCTTCATATTTGTAAGTAATACTGATATTGAGCTCTGACCTCAGTGTATTGTGTAGAGTTCAAAGAAAGCGTCTTGTAATCCCTAAATACATACTCAATCTTCCTTTATCTGATGATTTATCACACCAGATTCAACTAAAAAAAGCCAGCTCCCAAGGTACTAGTCCCTTAGATGATTCAGTGATGATCCCTCTGTTATTCGACCCAAAGACTAACACTACTCAGCAAGTGGATGTATCACGACAAGCCAGCGCGCCGACCTCATCTGCTGAGGCTGCAGTTAATGCTCTGCTGAAAAGATGGAATGAATCTCCCGCCTCTAAGACCGGTAAACTATATCACTTATTAGAGACCGACGTTCTTGCTAGGTACCGCAAACCTCAAACTGCAGTTCGACGACAGGCGTTTTTCGTCAAATTTTCGACATTTAGTAAGGCGTCATGACGAAGTTGTTGCTGGAAGAGCCGCCATATTGAATTTCGTTGATGCTCAGTGTTTCTCCATGTTTGCACGCTTATATAGCTTCCTTGCCTCAAGGCATATACTTACAATGCAAAAGTTAGCACTAGACGGACGAGTAATATGTATAATAATATTTTCTTTTTCTCTATTTTCTCACCATTTACCATTTTGTTTTCACCAGGAGACTGCACGATATTTCCTGCAGTGCTTGAGTTGGCCAAAAATCTTGTCATCCCGACGTAAAGCTACAGGCAGTCTTTCTAAAAAAAAACCTACCTAAATATGTATTAGGTATCTACTAAATTCGCAAATAGACAGGGAAAAAATTAAAGTATTTGTCATTTTGTGAAGAAAAAATTGTACATAGAGGTAAAATAAGTGTGAGCAAACTGTAGTATTTAAAATGAAAATAAAAATGCAAATAATTATTGAACTTTGCTATCCATTTTTTCATGTCTGGATATACTTCTTAGTAAAGGTGCTCGGGAAAAAAGCGTGCATCTTCATGTAAGTATTTGTTCCACAGCGTGCTTGAAAAATAAAAAGATAGGAATTTCTGCTTCATGATGAACGGCCAAATTATTCTTAGCTTAGTCATACCTCGCTTCTGGCTTAACGTTACTGCTCAAAATGAGCGGCAAAGATTTGAACGGAGAAGTTCCATATTCCAAGCCCCAAAGGGACCTTGAAGCGGTGCTCTCACCTCAGCTGGGATCAAATGTGATCCATCCCTTGATTCGAGGGTTTTTTTCGGTTTCCCTGTATCCGGAAAACTTAACACGTGCAATTCCAAGGCTTTGATCAGTACAGATGTTTCAGAGCATCGATAAAATTCGTTAAATGATATTAAATGACTAGTAATGTTTCATGATGGATTGCAAGTCTAGGAGAAGGTGTGGGTTACCTGTGGCGGAGGAGAACTGGTAAGTACAAGAATCCAAAATGGCGAGCAGTGAAGGGAAGAAGGCGGTCAAAGGCAAGGGTCAATTATCCCAAGAACAGATCATACAACAGTTCAATCAACTAAGACAAGAGTATACTAATATCTTAAACAAAATACATGAGCTAGAGATGGATCAAAACGAACACAGGTGAGGCTTAAAAACCTTGAATTTGGCAATGAATCCAACCTGAAGTCTAACATGTCAAATTGTTAAAAAAATTCAAACTTATTATGTACAGAGAACTCCAACCACATCATCTTACGATTATTGAGGCATTTAGAAAATAGATAGTGCTTTTGAATCCAATAATTTTAAAATATCTTTACTTTGGTGCAGTTGGTGAAATGGTGTTTGAGGCATGACACCACAGGAAGCCCAATACATGTGGGTTTATTGGCAATCATTGCCTGTTAATCGTGCCTCGTTTTAAACCTCTTAAAAAGAAAATGGTGGCAGTTGATGTAACTGAATTTCCTGGTGAAGTGAACCAATCAGTCTGGAAGCTTCCCCATGTTGACTGTCAGTCTTTGGGAGGAATGTTAAATACTGCTAGCCATCATTATACCTTGGTGCTCAGCATCTCTTCACATGAGAATAGATGATTAAAATACATGGCTCCAATGTTGGCTTAAATAAGAAAGATAGAAAAATTAATGTTTGCTGAAGTTAGCCAACTGATATCAACTGCACCTAAAGAATAAGGATCATTTAAGAGGGTAGTGTCCTGCAACCTCCTCAGGGCAGTAGCCGCAAATTTCTGATTTCTGATTGGTCCGGTTTTTGAGGGTTTTTGGCTTTTCTTACATTTTTTAATTTTCCTTATATTTTTTCCCGACTGTTGGTCCAGTTGAAACCAGACCAACTGAAACCAAACCAACTGTACCAGTGGCTATGAATTATCTCTTGGGACTACTACTTTGTTTGATGTGGGTGCAAGGACTCTAACCTTGTTCATACCACCTACTCATTAGGTTGTCTGGCTACGGAATTTATGCAATAATAATAATAATATTAATAATAATGGAACTTATATAGCACACATATCAAAATTCATGGCACTTCACAATAAAAGAAATAATGAATATCAGACATGTTAAAAACAATATTAATGAAATGTCATATTTAAACAATATGTTACAATATGTTTGCATATCGAGCTGATGATATTTGTAATAATATATTTAACCTTTCTATCTTTTCTTGGTTTAGTGTTGTCATACAAGCTCTCCAGAATGTTAATTCGTCTAGAAAATGTTTCAGGATGATAGGTGGGGTTCTTGTAGAAAGAACAGTAGGTGATGTCCTGCCTGCTCTCGAAAAAAACCGGACACAGGTAAATCATCAATCAATACCTTTGACAATAATTTTTAAGTTAATATGTGTCTTAAACCTAGAGTGCTAACCATGTATCTGTGAAAAAGTTAACTAAAAAAGTCGTACAAATTAGTGCAAAGTTTTGTTGTTGTACGTTCTACTGAGGTCTACTTAGATTACTAATTTGTGCAAATTTGTGCAATTTCTAACAAGGTTTTTCACGGATATATGGTATGCACTCTAAACCATAGACCGACAAAACTTTGCACTAATTTGTACAATTTTGTTAGTTAACTTTTTCACAGATATATGGTAGTACTCTAGCATTTTCAAGGGAAGTTATGTGAAATTGTTCTTTTAACTTTGACAGCTCTAAAATCTCTGTGAAAGTGTGAATTCCCTCTTTACTTTTTGTCGTAGCATTACGAAATGTGATTCTTTTCAGATTGGACTCGTCTTGGACCACTTAAAGGAGCAAATTATTACCAAAGAACAAGATCTGACTGCATTCAAAGAGAAGCACAACATAAAAATGAAAGGAGAAAAGGATACTAATGCTGCAGCCGATAGCTCAAAAAGTCCAGAAAAGTCATCAGGAGTACTTGTTGCTGAAGAAAAATCCAAATGAAATAAAAACTCTTTTCACACTTAAGTTATACTTAGTATTAAACCTGAGTATTAGACTCTTCCTTTCTAATAGACCTCTTTAACTAGGGTGTAATGTTTTACCATTTCAGACCAAAAAATTCTGTGTTTGAGTTGTATCCATATTCATGTGTCTTCTCATGAAAAGATACTCTTCGGAATGACATGTGGTCTGAAATGGAAAAAAAACATTACGCTCAAGCTAAAGAGGCCTATTCCTAAACCCTCCCCCCCCCCCCCCCCTTAATTCAGCCAGGAAAGGTAAGGCTAGTCCAAGTAAGAGTCTGATAGTCAGTTTAGTAACCTAGTATTGTACTTGTAAAATATACAATTTGTTACCAAAATTAGCAAATGTACAATAGTTAGGAGTAAATAGGATTATGTGAAATGTATTGTTAAAGTACTTTATTAGGAGTGTTTCTTGTTTTTGAATACCAAATGTGGTACGTTTTTTTACTTTATCTATATACTATTATAACTATTTAGGGTGTAATATTAAAATCAAAAGAGAATAAATTCAAGAAAAATATTTTTTAGTTTTTTTCTTCTGTGAAGCATGAGATATGCATTGCTAGTGCTCCACTATTAAATCAGCATTTGTAGAAACAAAAATTAGGGGAACAAACTTATTAAACTGGAAGCAAAATACTGGTTACCATACTCCATCTCTCATAGCTGTATATATTATTCAATCCTCAATTCTGCCATCATTCTGCTTTCCTATTTAGGTTTTATGCAATCATATGACAGTAGCCATTTTGGATATGGAAAAAAAGATTAATTAAAAAGAATTCAATTCCCTGGAGTAAAGGGATTCTGTGGTTCAGTCCTGACCATCTAACATTGCTGCCAGTCAGTCTATGTCTTCACTCTTGGGACGCATATTAAGTCATAGCCACTATGTTGGTTCACAATAACAAAGTCAGTCCTCATTAGCCTCTCTTGTAAGATCACTCTACATAGAGGTGGTTTCATTGTTAGTTTCACAAAAAAATTTAAGTCATGGTTGCACACCAAGAATTCCTTTGAGCTGACACCAAAAAGCATTACCCATGTCATATCCCCTCCCCCTACCCTAGGACAATATTTTGCTACAAGGAAGGGGAAGGTAAGTAGAACATTGGACCCAAAACTCGTGATTAGTTTCATTTATAGGTTGCATAGTAAACATAATATATTTGTTTTTAATAGTATAACAGAGTTATTATAAATTGTTACCATAATTAATACTCTTTAAACAAATACTGCTTGAATAATTTAGCTTTCCAAGAAGCTCTTGGTCTAAAAAACACATCAAAAACTGAATTTAATTTGCTAGGATAAAGAACATTTTCAAGAACTTTCCTTATCTCTGACATATGAAATGAGCTCTCTTTGAGCAACATCAACAGCTCTTCTAGTAGTTCTTTTGAAACCGTTTCTTCAAAATCTCTTCGAAATATAAGCATTTTGTCCAGCTTGCTGAACATCTTTCTGCTTATTCTGTTGCATCTAAGAAATGAAACCGTAAGATAAACGAGGTCTTCTGTTGGGTATTTCTTGGTTTCTATTACTGAGTACAAAGCATCTTCCATAGCTTGCATAACATGGTCTGCCAATGAATCAATTCTGGAAAAAGCCAAACTCATGTGTGTAATTGCTTTTGGTTCAAAAAGACTTAAATCTCTTGTTAAGAGTTCACTGCAGATTTCTTTTAACAATGTGTCTGCAGGAACAGACAGTTCACTAAAAGACCAGGCAATGCGACAAAGGTCCATGTTTGAAAATGTAACCAGCTCTCTCTGATAGAGTTGTTTCCCAATTTCTTCCATCGTTTTGTATGCATTATCGTCTGCCAATACACCTAATGCCCAACACAGTAATCCAATCTCCTCTGCACTTAACTTTTCAAAGCCATGCACATGGATTTCCCTAACCATTGGGCCAAATATTGAAAAATGCTTCATATCCAACCATGTAAGGGCCACTATGATGTCAACAAGTTCTCTTGAAGTACACTGATCGCATACATCTGACACATTGTTGATGAGCTCACACACAAGTTTTTGATAGGATATCCTCTTGGACATCTGAACTCTTTCATCCTGATATTTTTCACATTGTTCTGCTATCCTCTTTAGGGTTATGACTTGATTACTAACACTTAGCACTTTGCTGTCTTTGGTAGCATTGTATATGCTGAGTAATCTGCGAATAGATCTAGTATTAAGCAACCTTTCACCTAGCTGAATATCTTCGGGTATTTTGTTCTCGGAGAGACCCTCTAGCTTTTTCCTTCTCAGTTTTTTAAGCGCTTCTTGTGATCTGGCAACAACATCTTCATTCTTCTTATGGATTCTTTCTAGTCTTTTCCTTGCTCTGGTATGGAGCTGATAACTTGTTTCTTTTCGAAATACGGTGGTCAGTTTGAAAGATTCCAGTCTAAATCCATTGATTCTGTATAGTGCAAAGGGATTTGTAGTAAAAAAACGCGTTAAAAAACTCTTAGAATTGCAAGCGACATTCATCTTCAATCCATCATTTTTTGCAATTTCAACAAGGCGTTCCTGGAGCTATTGCGTAAGAAAAAAGAGCTTGGGTACTAAAGGAATTTTTCAAAATCATTTGAATATTACTGAATTTATGGAGAAAACGATCAATATTCTTCAATACTAGGATTAAAAAACTATGCTTGTATTTTTGGGAAAAATTAATTGAAGTAATTGAAAATATCATCGATTTTTTAAAAGAGATGTGACGTAATTCAATACCAATCTTTCTCGCACCTTCCTCCTCCTTTACTTCCGGTCTGGTTTTCCGGTCATGTATTCCACGTGCTCGGTTAGTGACGTCACTGGGAGACTGGTTCCTCAGCTGCCCCCCAGCACAAGTTCAACACGACAAAACTAGTGTACCAAGTAAACTGGCCTAAAAAACCTCTTTTTTTCTTCAATATCGCCCTTTCTTCGACTCGATAAGATTCAAGACAACTTCAGTTATGAGTTATGTGGCCCATGGGAACCAACAGAGTCTAGACCAGCAGGTAAAAGCCCTTTTTAAAACGTGAATATTTTCTCGTGTTTTATTTCTCTTTTCGCCGGTGCATCGCTTTGATTCAGTGAGATACACCGGTATTTTTTTGGTGGAGTCAAATTTCTTTTTGCCTTTACTTAGTTGTTACTTGTTTTAGAAGTATTCGTCGTTGTATGGAAGGTAATATGTATTGTTTTATGGTTTCTTTTGCAGTTAGCTGGACTAGACTTAAACTCCGGTGTCGCACGTCATCCCGGCGCTGGAATCAACCAAAGTCAACCACCACAACGTAAGCGACGAAACTGTCTCTTTTGTTGTCCGTCTTCCCTATTCCCTTCCTCAGTTATTCTTCCTAAGATTTGAGACATTTCTTTAGATTATCCAAGTGTAACTTAGATTATTCCTCCTAATGAATACTTAACAATCAAGATGAAATGAGTTGTAAAAGCATGTGGCCTTGTCAAATGTTATATTATTTATCTGCCAGGTCGCCATCCATTTTTTTTTTTTTGCCCGCGAAAAATATCGTTCATCTTTTGTGACTCCCTTTTTTAACACTACAGAGCGTTATGTCCCTCCTCATTTACGAAGGAATCCTCAACAGAATTTTAATATGCCGGATCCGAGAAATCCCGGCAATTACCCTCCGCCGGGTCCACCAAGAGACTTCAGAGGAAGAGATGGCGGCTATAGAGGTTAGTTTTACAATGGTCTTTGTTGGTTGTTATATTATATAACGCGATAGCACAAAATTTCACCCGGGGTAGACTTATGACTCTGTTTTTGTAACTGTTAAATTCTTCCTCAATATTTTAATTCGTTATAATTAAGATTAGTAATTATGATATTCAAAAAATAAAATAACTTGTAATGGTTGATAAATAGTACATTAGATGAATCTTGAATGAATCCCTAGTAGGGGAAAAATATATGTCGGGACGAACGACTAACCTTTTGACGTTTCTGTCTTTCTTGGCTAAAAAATGATAACTTGAAGATCTGGCTTCAGATAGACATCAGATTAACAATGATAGTTAAGTCCTGGTCAGGCGTTGGACTTCTTATTTATAAAGACAGCTTTTTCTGGTGAAGGGAAAAAAAGTTTGATGCCTGAACTTAGTACGTAAAACCACTCTAGAAAATCTAAATGGGAAACCAAATGAGATTTGCGACCTGGGTATTATCTTGGTGTTGAAACAAAAGATCATCTTAATTAGGGATTAGAAATTATTTTAGTAATTTTTTATTTTAAATGCTTAAAACAATAAAAAAAGTGAATAAAATGTGGGATTATAATGACAATTGCGTTTTGGCACATTTCACTGCTTTCCCTGACAATGTTTATAAAAATAAGATAAGTCATACTACTATTGAATACGAGATAAAACACCTAAATTTGGTAAAAACATGACATTTGGCTTTTACCAAATCTATGTGTTTTATCTGTAATCTTACATTCAATAACATGTCTAAATGCAAAAGCCTTAAAAATAGAGTGCTTTTAGTCTCACTGTTGAATAGTTAGATAAATTTATTTAACTTAGATAACGATTTAGTTGACGTCACCTAAAATAGTAAAAGCGCACCAAATAATGGTCATGCTAATCCGGGGGGTTGTTTTACCAGAGAATGAGTGAATAGACATTCATTTGTATCATCGTTTCTTCCCCTGATCTCAGTAGCTGTTTACTCGTAGTTTCAAATTTAGGTGACGTCAGCTAAAATAGTAAATAACTTATCTAATTTAGTTGACGTCACCTATTCAACAGTGAGACTAAAAGCACTCTAGCACAGTTGTAATACTTATTAATTACAATGTAGGTTTAGTGGCCCATCATAAAACATGAGTTTTTTAAATCAATAGATGAAGTGTACAATGCTTAATAGCTTCATAGTATCAAAAGTCGCTTTCTGAGAAATATACAAGGAAGGTAGAATATTTCAATTGTAAACCTTCATTCTTTTAAAGATATGAATTACCGTGGTGGCCGAGGAAATTATAGCGGAGGCTATGGTGGTGGTGGTGGTGGATACAACCGCAGAGGTGGAGGGGGATGGAGAGATCGTTCTGGTGGTAATGATTACTGGTATTCAAACCAAGGAGGATACAATGATAGAGGTAAGCTTTACTTTTTTAATGTAATAATATACATATATAAATACATTAACTTCTTAACAAATAAATAAATATAATATATTTAATGCAATAAATTTTACTCATAAAAGATTATTTTTTTGATGCAATCTAGATATGATGTCAGGACGTCATGAGGACTGGTCTAAACTGCAGCCAAAAAATGACCGTTTGGAAAGGTAATTATACCACTATCCTTATTCGCCATATTCCATTTAATACCCTGGTCAAGTCATGGCCATGCAGAGCAAAATATGCCAGTTTATCTGGCCAGCCTAAATTGTTTTCTTTATTTCTAAGGGAACTATTTGTTGGAAACAACTCTGGTATTAACTTTGAGAAGTATGATGACATTCCTGTTGAGGCCACTGGGAAAGATTGCCCTACCAACATTGAGTCAGTAAGTAATTCTTCCATTTCCATTATTTGCCATTCATATAATGGTCCACTTATGGAAGATCTTGAAGGTCAGTCATACATATGGCAGCTATTTTTCCATTGATAGAACAATAGATTTTACCCAGCTACAGGGCTTTAAAAAAAAGCCAGTGGACATTGGGTTTGACCAGAATTGAAACTTATCTGGTCAAATCTTTTCCTTGCTGGTTACTTTGACCATTAACATTGAGCCAGTCATCATGACCGGTGACTTACCGACCCTTATTATGATCCACAGACTAGTCTCGCATCTTCAACCCGAGCTTGAACAGAAAGAAAGGCTTTAATTTTCATGGGAATAAGTGTAGCTGCTGTGCCACAAAGGTTTTTTTTTTGCTGATCTAACAAAAATAATTTGATTACTTACACAGTTCAATGATGTTGAATTAGGAGAAATCCTGATGAGCAACATCAAGGTGAGTGAAATAAATTTTTTTTAGGGCATTCATGGACAAAAGGATTTTTTCGAATTTTACATGATAAAACTACATCATACTAGAAGTAAAATAAGCAAATAAGAAGACTTCGTTTAAGTTGCAGAATGCACGGAAGTTCACCCTTTTTATGGTAAAAATGTGTGAACAGTGTAGGCATGGAAAGCTGTCAAAAATAAGCCATACCTTATGGAAAAAATAAATTGATCACCCCTATTTCTCCCAGAACTTTAGAAACTTACCAAATAATTAGTTAGCTTTTAACATCTGTGTTAAAAAGTTATAATATAAAATGTTATTGGGCTACAAGTGTGGACTTGGAGCCATCACATTACATGAAATTCTATTCTAATTATGCCTAAAATATGTAATTTTCCCCTTAAAGTTCGGTATCATAAAGTACTTTCAAAAAACAAAATAAAAAAGAGGGGTGCCGACTTTGTTTTAGAGCTCTAAGAGATTAAAGAAGTTTTCATTATATTTTGCTTATCAAAACAATGGAATGACATCATCAGGATGACTGCAAATGCTCACTAAATTTGTGCATAGAAAGGATGCAAGCAAGCAATGTCCATGAAAGTCTTTAAAAACAGATTGCAACTTAATTTTGTCATTAAATGTGTTTATTTTACAACTTTGAGCTGATAGTTTATTTTTAACTAACAGTTAGCCAACTACTCCAAGCCAACCCCAGTCCAAAAATATGCTATTCCCATCGTCAAGGGCAAAAGGGATTTGATGGCATGTGCCCAGACAGGTAAGCAAAGTATGCTCTGTAAATAAACAACAGATGCCTGTTACTGTTATCCTCCTTCCCCTCCCCCCATGGTTACATATTCTTGGTATACCTACAGTGATGTCACATAAATAGTTGGAACTGACCTAATACTATGCAATCATAGTTTATTTCAAGGTGTTCAAGTTACTCATATCATTTTAATCATTTAACTCTTATCATACAGCAACACAGCTTAAATTAGTCAAGATGCTAGCTTTCTTTCATAATACTTGTTATAATTATTATCGACTCACTGAGTTTTAAAGCTTATTGCTTTTATACTTAAAATCTTTCTTTCCCCTTTTTTCCTTAGGTTCTGGCAAGACTGCAGCATTTTTGATTCCTATTCTTAGTAGAATCTTCCTGGAAGGACCTCCTCAAATGCCAGATGTAAGTTCCCAGACATGTTTTGGACAAACTTTTCAATATTCTAATTGGCTACCCACTATGATTTCCAATTATCTCACTGACTTTAAAGCATCAAAGCAAATACTATAGAATATGGTTCTAACTCTTATTTGTAGGCCAAGCACACTTCCAGGAGAAGACAATACCCTGTAAGCCTGGTTCTTGCACCAACGAGAGAACTGGCTGTGCAGATCTTTGATGAAGCAAGAAAGGTTAGAATAATGCTACTTCTTTGAGTAAAAGAAAAGTAACTAACTGAACTGAGCAATTTGACTAATAAGTGATAGCATCTCAAATATTTTATGAATACATTTTAGTAAGTTTTATATTAGGCCAAACAAAAAAATAAGTGTGTTTCTTGTTGCATGAGAAAAATAATTTGGGTTGGTAGGTCGGATCGGATTTTTTTGCTGATACAACAGTGGAAATGAGCTTACTGGGAACCCTGTGGTACATTTGGGAATGAAAAATATATATTAGGGTCCGCAAAAATCAGCAAGAAATTTAGGGTCAGTCGCACAACAGGAAACACACTTATTTTTTTGTTTGGCCTTACATTTTTCATTCTATTCTATTTATTGTAATTTTTTTGAAACAGTAATGTTTAATATTCTTTATATTTTTTGTATGTTTAGTTTTCTTATCGCTCTCTCGTACGCGTATGTGTCGTGTATGGTGGTGCAGACATAAGTGGGCAGCTCCGTGAACTTGATAGAGGCTGCCATCTTCTCGTGGCTACACCTGGACGTCTTGTTGACATGATGGACCGAGGACGTATTGGCCTGGATGTTATCAAGTAAAAATTTATTTGATAGAAAAATTTTGGTTTGGATGTGTTTATTTTATAAGCTTACGCTTTGTATATTGTGGTTTTTCCATTTCATGTCGAGGCAGATTCCAATAGCTGTATAGTATACTAATAACAGCTTTTATATCATGTAACAGGTTCCTGGTCCTTGATGAAGCAGACAGGATGCTTGACATGGGTTTTGAACCCCAAATACGTAGAATTGTTGACCAAGATACCATGCCTAAACCAGGGGATAGGCAGACACTAATGTTCAGTGCAACATTCCCTAAAGAAATCCAGGTAAATGGAATGCCAGAATGCAAGAAGTCATTCTAGTTTTAAATATATATAATTAACCTAAAAGTTACCAAGGCTTACCACACTGTTGGGAGACATTGTCAAAATTTCAAATGTTGTTGGTTTATTGTGGTATACAGTCAACTCTTTTTGAGCAACCACTCTTGTAAGCGACCATCTCCTGTAAGCGACCACCTCGGGGCCAGGAGAAAGTGGTCGCTTACGAGAGAGTTAACAAAGGAAGCCCAAACAATTTTCTTACCAGGGTTTTTATCAGGCCGAGCCATTGCGGGATTCACGTCTGACTAGCCCAACTGGTTTTTCTAATTGGTCCCTAAATTTCAGATTGGTGGGCCCTTTGACCCCTTGAAGGCAATTCCTAGTCAGAACACTGCTCTTTATTTCTCTCTCCAATGATTTGCAAAGACAATCTCTACAATATTTCTTATTTCTAGATGCTTGCCAGAGACTTTTTGGACAATTACATTTTCTTGGCTGTTGGAAGGGTTGGATCAACCAGTGAAAACATCACTCAGAAGATCATATGGGTTGATGAATATGAGAAAAGATCCTTCCTTCTGGATCTGCTGGAAGTCTCGGGTAATCAGAATATTTTAGTCTTAAATCAGTCCTAAAATACACCAGCAATCAAAACAGAACAGTCAAACTGTCTTCGCATCTATAGTTTTTCAAATTTACAGATTAAATTGGAATTTATAGTCTCAGTGTATGTTAGTAATGGGAAAATTTCTCAAGAATGAATCTTGAATTTGTTAAATTTTAATTTTGATTTAATTGTCAACATTTCAGGAAAAGATGCTCTGACTTTGGTGTTCGTTGAGACCAAGAAAGGAGCAGATGCTCTGGAGATGTTCTTGTACAAAGAGAATTTTGCCTGCACATCGATCCATGGAGACCGCTCCCAGAAGGAAAGGGAAGATGCTTTGAGTTCTTTCCGTAGAGGAAAAACACCCATTCTGGTTGCTACTGCTGTATGTATAACACATCTTTTTTGTTTTGTTTTATCAGCTTCTCATGAAGCTAATCGTTTTTGATATTTGATTTTTTTTAGGTTGCAGCACGTGGGCTGGATATTTCCAATGTCCGTCATGTTATCAACTTTGATCTGCCCTCTGACATAGAGGAGTATGTGCACCGTATTGGACGTACTGGGCGTGTAGGTCATACTGGTAAGCATATGAATGTTATTAATTATATTTCCAAGGTTAAGCACATTAGGGCACATTGTGTGCTTTCTATAACTGATATAGTATGATTTCAGATATGCAACTTATTAGTGCTTTAGAAAAGTAAAGAAATTGTCCACACTAAATGGGGCAGGCTAAAAGATTTAAAATTAAAATTGTGTATCCACATCTTTCAAGGTCTTGCCACATCCTTCTTCAATGAAAAGAACAGGAATGTTGCCAAGGATCTCCTTGCTCTAGTGACAGAAACAGGACAAGAAGTGCCATCTTGGCTGGAGGCCATTTCCTATGAGTCTAATAGCTCCAAGAGAGGAGGAAGAAGGTAGGGAATAAGTTAATCCTTCACTATGCCCTATTTAAATTCAGGACATTTCAAAGGCTGTCTTCAGAGGGCTTGTAGCAGGGATCCATTTGGTGGACAATTGGTCTTGTCAGTAGTGGTAGTGCATGTGGACCGAATCTCACAGAAGACCCCATTATGGGGAGCGGTAGTTGTAATATATATAACTATATTCCTCCTTGTGGTGATTTTAGTTTGTCATGAAGTGCTTAAAAAAGAGCAGGTGTAGTATCTAAGAAAGGTATTTAGGTCGATAAACCAAGTTTTGATACATAATTATCATAATGTGTTTCAGGTATGGAAGTGGTTTTGGTGGAAACAGAGATTACCGTCAACAGCGTGGAGGTCACACCCCTAGCAGCAATATGCACATGAATCCTTATGGAGGATATGGTGGTGGCGGCGGATACAACAATTATGGAGGGTATGGTGGAGGAGGACGCCATTACGGTAGTGGTGGTGGAGGAGGACAAGATTGGTGGAACTGAGAAGCCACACCCTATTTTACAACTCTTCTTGACAAGCCAAGGCAGTTGTGTTCTAAGTAAAACTAGTATGCATTGTTGGCCAAATCTGACATCAAATATGTGTAAGTGATTGATTGGTTGGTTGGAATTCCCTTCCTAGATGTTGCTGCAGTGGATGACTCAGCTTCCATAACGGCTTTAATACAGCACAGTGCATTGAGGAAAGAGTTGGTATTGCATGTACCATTGATTTCCCACAAGTAAACTGTGCTGCTTGTGTTTGCAAGACATTTCTCAAGTTACGTTGATTGATAAACTGAACAACACTTAGGTGTGCATGGTCAGTGACAAGTTTCCGATGCAAGAAATAACCATTTCTTCATTTCTTATTACTAACTATTATAGTCAATACGATAAGGATGCGATGAATATTTGTCAACCTTAACTAAGGAATAGTTGCTGGCCAACTAATGTTCTAGGACATAATCAGTTTGTTTTTTTGCTCTTTGTTTGATATCTATCATATTATATTATTTTGTCTTAAAGTTTCAATTCATGGAAGAGTTACATTGAGTTAATATAATCCAGTTTTGGGAGGGGAATTGCATAATTTATTAATGAAAAAGCACTTTTTATTTTATTCATTTGAAAGTATTTCTTTAAACTTATTAGAAAATATGTATTTGTTTTAAGCCAACACGATTTTCAGTGTTGAATTTCAATGCTGTTACCCAAGATTTCTCATTCTTGATTATTAATATCTTGATATAGTAGTGATAAAAATATATAATATAAAGTTTGCTCAAAACTATTGTTTATATAAATCCCAAATTGATGATAAAAGATTGATTGATGACTTTGTACTTTGGAGATCATACAAAGTTAAATCAGCTGTGAAGAGTTCTGTTGTTTCCAGTTTTAGATGGTTATCAGTATTTACCACTTTCTACATATATTTAGATTTCAATTTCGATAGAAAGGAATACATATAGGAAATTATAGAGTATGTTTTTCTCTTCATACTAAAGCATATGTCATAAGGAGTTGCCAAATAGGAGTCTGTATAAGAAGAAAATATAACATAAGGGAATGTGAATCAAATTTGAATTGGGATATTTTCTAATAGTATGTATAATTGATGCATTGGGAATGTAATATCTTGAAGAAAACATAGTACATGTGGAGAAAAAAAAGATTAAATATTTCAATAGCAAGTAGTTGATTTAATATTTTTGATAGATGTTTATTGCTTTACCTAATTCTGGTAGGGCATAGATAATGCCGAAGATTAAACTTAGTTTCCCATTGTGGCTGCAACATCTTGCAGTTTTATTGCAACCAAATCGAAAGGTAACCAACTACAAAAGAGAATGCAATGATAGTGCAATAACATTGCTAAAATTTAGTGCACAATGGCCTTTAGTATAAAGGAATTTTTTCACATTTTCGTAACTTATTAGAAAAATTTCATACTTTTCAAACCAAAAAAGCAACAAAAATTAATGGATTTAATCATTGATGACGAACATGATGAAGAATAAGGAATTTCATCACATTTTATATTTTTTGCTTTGTCTTTGAATTCAGTTTAATTTTCAGAAAAGATATAATTACAAATTACAAATAATCCTATGCATTACAATCCCAAATGCAGGCATCTGTACAGAAATCTTAGTATGTTAATCTAAGAAGAATCATATTTAGAGCTGATATTTATTGGGCAATTTGCATTGTTGCATTTTTATTTTGGATTGAGACATTCAATGAGAATCCCATGCAACTTGGCTAGAAAAAGCAAGTTACTTCAATACAATCATCCATAAATGCTACAGATTTTTGTGGCAACCATTCCAACACAGAAACCAAGGAAAAGGTTTTATTGCTTTTGTAAGCCAAGGTTTCTGAAAATGCGGTCATATTTTCAGGCTAGGTAGGTTTTTTCGCTTTTTTCGAAATAGTTTGATAAACCATATTTCTGGACAAGAATGTGTAGTTCCAAAACTTATCCATACCCCCTCAGCGGAATTTTTTAAAGACACCCCTACCCCCAGAAATTCCAAATTTCTTCCATACAAACTCTGTAATATTTGTTCTTTCTCTGGCCCCCCACCCTTTGGAAATTCCTAATTCCTCCGTGGGGTGGGTATGAATGATTTCTGGAACTAGATGATATACAGGCCTCCCTTCTACAGGCAACTCTTGATGTAAATAATGAAAAGATTATCAAAATTTATAACTTGCATGTTTTTGTTTCAAGAAATGCTGGGGAACGTAAGGACAAAGGAGATTCCTAGCTCCCTGTCTTCTTTCCCTTCATGTGAGTTGTTTGAGAACAGAGCTATCGCATGTAAAGAGCATGTTAAATGGTTCCAATATTTAATGATTCCTGTTTATCAAAGGTAACGTTACTCAGATCATGAAATCATTAAACTTGGCCTTTACTTCATATGTACATCTAATGCTCTGAATATTTTTAAGATAAAAAAAGCAAAACTAGTTTCAAAGAAGTACATAAATATTTGTGTAACATACATTTGATCAAGTATGTTAACTTATTTCATAGATGATAACATAATCAACTCTTTACGAGGGTAACTCAGATTCCATGGTATTCTGTGGACACATTTTCTTTCCACAAGTTCATTTTCCTCTCTTAGTTGAGTGTAATTGAGAGATCTTTGGTTTCCAAGCTAAAATACTGTTAAATAAAGGTTTATTTGTCCATTTGATGTCAGAAGCCAAACAATAAAGTTCAAATTTATGTCTACTTGACTCGTGGTTTGATTCTGATATATTTATTATTTATTTATTTCTCCCTCTCTCTCTCTCTCGCCCCCAAGCCCCACACGGCCTCTGGCACCCAGGGTAAGAACATATATCCCAAACCATGACATCTTAGAGTCCCTAATAGGGTGTCAAATGGCCAAACAATAGCGTGCGTAGCGGCCAAAATTGGGGAGGGGTGGGCCGCTACGCAGGCTAGCCAAACAACTGCACCTAATCAAAAAAAATTTTATTTGTTTTTTGTTTATAAAAAATGTATTACAAAAAAGGCTTTTAAAAAATTTAAAAAGAAACTTCCATTATGAAAGACTGGTATATCTTGGAATAGTAGTGCCAAAGTAATCTTGTTCAATCATTCTCTTCAGACTAGATCTGGGTACATGGGTAGCTGTGATAGATGGTGTGCTGATGAAGGGGGTCTTATACTGGGGTTTAAAGCTCCTGTGTAGATCACCACCAATGGCTGTTGCTGGTCTGATGTGATTACCGACGAGATGACTTTTATGGAACCCTTTCTGACTGCACCAAAGATCTTTCTTAGCAGAATCTAAGAATAATACCATTGCATTAAATTCCCCTTATACCTGCATTTATTCTGTAAAATACCTATTTGAAATACCCCAGTCTCACCACATTAATTCCCTGTCCTGACCCTGGGGAGAAGGTGTGGAGGTTTCAATTGACTAGTGCATAATGAAAAGAGAGAAAAATATGAAAAAAGAATATAGGGAAGTAGTGGAGTAAGATATTAAGGTTTTACATCTTCCAGGTTGGCAGAATAGACTATATATATTTTGTGCATACCTCTGTTGAAGAGTTGTTCTAAGTATGTTGAAGTCACAACAGGAGCGTCTTGTTCCTTTTCACTGGGTGAATCTAGAAATCCAACTTCAAAATAATTCTCTGATTAGGCACAAAATATGTGTGTATCAAAATTCATGCTGGGGTGATATATAGTAGACAAATGATTAATACTCAAGAGAATAACGCGTGAAATGGATAAAGTGGATGGGGACTGCTCAATATACTGACAGTCTGAACTGAACTTCGGTTGCTATGGTAACGTAAATTTAACTTTCTTTACATTAACTACGTCAGGACGTTTTTAATATTTTTAGAATATCTTTATTAAACTGATACCAAACCAACATTGGTTTATATTCTATTATCGATATTAAAAGTAGAAGATTAAAAACAGGGTGAAATATAGGAAAACTAAAACCTCGGCTCTCAAAGAGAGTGGTATCCACGCTTGAAACAGGAGAAATAGTTTTGTAGCTATTGAACAACCTGTGGACAAAACGAAAGAACATTAGGATAAGAAATTAACTCATTCGGGTTTTTTTTTATCCGACAATTATTCCATTTGCAATGGATTTCTAATGAATATATCTTTGGTGAGCTTACGTTCTTTTGTTCTGCTTGAAGCGTATATTTTTTGCACGCGTGAAGATTCCGTGCCCTGGACGACAAGTGAAATACTGTACTCCTCGAAACAAGCCATTATTGCCATCGCAAACTGTAAGAAAAACAGCAAGCCTTTAAATTAATGACCTTGGACAATATTCCACGCGGTGCGTGTGTGTTTAGAACATGTTTGAATTTAATCAATACAATCTTAATTGTTTTAATAGTATATTATTGTATGGTCATCGAATAATAAGCATAGTCGCTAAGGTTGTTTTCATTTTTTTACTATTTTGATTTAACGATGTATCAAACTGTAGAATCCCCAGTAATGAACATGTCTTTAGGAGACGATAAATTGACATTAAAGAAATATATGAGTTAATGAAAAGATTGGGAGTCCATCAAACAGAACACGCAAAGCGAAGGCATTTCAGCTATCAAAATTCTGCTATCCCTCTTCTTGGATTTAATGTTTTAAAGGAAAATACTGAATTCCATTAACAAGGAACATGAAATAGTATGATATACTATGATTTATCATAATGAGTTCAATTGGCATTAAGAAAAAAAAAGTGTTAAAGGCATACAGTACCTGCGCGATCTAAGTCGACCCCTACCCATTCACCTTCTCGCGCCACTAAAACTCCAGTATATCTAACAGTTCCATCATAAATGTCTCCTCGCCATAAGACTTGCACTCTTGCTTTAAGATTAATGTTATGGAATAAAACCATGTTGGAGTTCCATAACCTCTTATATCGTATAGTATATCTGTTGTGTATTTTAATTATATTGCTGGCCTCGTTGTGGTGTGGTTGCTAGGGGAAACACAGCCCTTGGTAACAAGCTGTCTTTACTATTCACATCACCAAGCAAGACTCACAAACATATCTACTTCGACTACCACAACAATTATGGCTCTTCCTTTCCTTCCCGGACAGGTTTTTGACCGAAAGGTAACAGAATATACCTAAAACTATCCTTCAAGGCTTTTATTAGCGAGTCTTTTTAGCTCTTTCGTTGAAAAATTAATGTATTTTTCTTGGTGTAGATTGGGAAGACAAAGTTTCACAAGACACACCAGTTTGACTATCGTAATGATGTTTCTCAGTATGTTGGAGAGAGTAAATGTGGTATTGGTGAGTAAAATGTGGCTTTTAAGAACAGTTTTGTCTCTTTTCTATCAAAGTTTTTGGGATTCATTGCCGAGTTTTGGTTAAAAGCGTTCAAATTCATTGAGAAAAAGAACTCAATTTTGGATACTTCCCAGGAACACTTTCACTGCTTACTTCTCTTCTTCTGTTTCTACCCAAGAAAAAATTAGCTAAATGACCAATATTATCTATGAAATAATTTCCTTTTTACTCAATATATGTTAGGGATAACGCTGGGATAATGTTGTTTCCCGCTGTCAGCCTTCAGATAGAATACTGCGCCATCTTAATAATTAAAATCATTATTGATTTTTCTTTCTGGACCTCTCTGTATATTTACTGTAACTATAGACTGGTGCAAAACGACCATCGTGATAGAATAAATCGATAAGATTATATGATTTTTTCACGGAAAATAATTGCTGAAATATTCTAAATATTCTGAATTTTTTATTTTATTTCTATACTTATTTTATTTAAGAAATGTAAAAGGAAAATGGGTTCTGAATCTAAAGAATCATTGATTTTATTTTTTTATTTGGGAGGGGAGGGAGGAGAAGTTGAAGCTGAAGTTCCTGATAAATAAACAAATATGCTAACCAATCAGAGACCTTCAAACAAATTTGTAATGCGATATCAAAAGGATATTCTGTCCAATCCCTTGTCACAACAAATGATCAACAAAATTACAGCAAAGCAAATTTTAAAGCTAAAATTTCCATCAACTTTGCAATTGTTTTTTTGATAAAAAGGAGGAGATGTTCTGCCAGGCCAAAAGTTGAATCCAAGACACAGTCACTTCCCAAAAGGTGTCGGTCCAGAAGCACCATCCTGGGTTGCCTTTGACAGACAAGTCTTGTGCTTTGATGCCTATTTCCAAGAAGCTGTACATGAGAAGCGCGAAGAACAATACAGAATACGAAGGTAAGTAGAGAAGGCCACAGAATTATTTTTTCCTTTCTGACTAATTTCTCAATTGCATTCCTTATATTCTTTCCTTTGTAGGTGTAAAATCTATTTCTATCTCGAAGATGACAGTATCCAAGTAATTGAACCAAAAGTCGAAAACAGTGGTATTCCTCAAGGTACTCTGATTCGCCGTCATCGTATTCCACTTCCTCCTCCTGGTGATGAGGAGTTTTACACTGTTGAACACTTCAATGTTGGAAAAAAAATGAATTTTTACTCCAGGATTTTTAAGATCACAGGTTGTGATGAGTTTACTCACAACTTCCTCAGAAAGCTTGGTGTTAGAGTCACACCATCATCTACCACCCCTAGTGATCCCTACTCAGACCACCGTAAACAGGTAAAAATATCCTAATTCTCACTTCCTATGAGATCCAAGCTTGAGTCGATGAATGTGCTTTATACTGTTTGGTTACTGACCAAGGCTTTTCTAATTTCTAGATTGTAGGAAGCATGCAACCTCTGAGGCCTTATGAGAAAGAGGACACACTCAAGCAGTTCTTGCAATATGATCGTCGAGTGTTGCGGTTTTATTGCCTGTGGGATGATAGTGACAGCATGTTTGGTGATGCTCGTGAAATGATATTACACTATTTCCTTGCCGATGACACTGTAGAGATCCGAGAAGTCATCAATCCTAATGCTGGTCGGGATGCTGCGCCAGTATTTTTACGCCGTCAAAAGTTACCCAAAGTATGTCCTATTGGATTATTCCAATTATGCTAAAATTGATAACAATTTAAGATTATGTTTGGACTTCAGCAGTTTAATACTAAGTCAGAATTTCTAATATTCCCATCTTTGTCTCTCTCAAAGGAACCAGTGCCATTACATCAGCCTGGTGAAATAACTGGTCGCACTGTGTTAAATGTGTTTGGACCAATGGGACATGGTGGGCGCTGGATTCTCGATAGCTTAAAGGTAAACACATCTCTCTCCTAACAAATAGGTCTTCACAATATTATGGTTAATAAGTATGTCCTCCATGTATATGTGATAATCGTTATTGTATTGTTGTTTTTCTATAGACTGGTGCTGTCCATATAGATCATTATCTTGATCAAGACATCACCCTGGGGTCTGTCATCAATGTGTGGGGGAGGAAGTTCCTGGTTTGTGATTGTGATGACTTCACCAAAGAATTTTACAGAACCAAATATGGACTAGGTAAAAATTTAATTCAACAAACATTCTATTGTGTAATTAGTTCTAGAAAATATTCCTGCTCAACCTCCCCCCCTGAGAACCACCCCCACTCTGACACGTTACCAACCTCAATTGTAGAAGAATATTGTGGGTAGCATGGGTGGCGTTTGCGGCTAACGCATCGTCTTTCACCGCTGTGAGTCCAACGGTTCGGGTCACTGGTTCGAGCCCTGCCGTCACCACATGTGAATTGAGTTTGTTTGATGTGTTGTTCTCTCCTATGCTACGAGGGTTTTCTCCGGGTTCTCCGGTTTCCTCCCTCCGTAAAAATCGACATGTGAGTTGAGCGTTGTGTGCATAGGATATTGAATGTAGTGGTAGTGCGAGTTAGAGTTAAAAGTGTCCCAAATTAGTGCGAAAGCGCTAGAATGACTAGACACTTGGTACCTTGGTACAACTTTCAGTCCCTTCTTTTGGCTGACATGGTGATTTTTGGATTATCTATAATTATCAGATAAAGTAAAGCCTTATATATTTTTTTCCCACTAGATTCATTTGATTCCATCAAGTACAAGGCACCACCTCACGTATTCCCACCTCGTGAGATTCCACCTTACAATGGTTTTGGCTCAGAAGAGGATTCGCTCTGTTCATGCCTTAGTCTTATCCCTAAACCACCCAAACGAGATTTTATCAAATTTATGGAAAAAGACAGGTAAGACCTTTAGTTTTTTCTCAACACAGGAAACCCACCTCCGCCATAGTCTTTCTGCTGTATGTGAAGAAGGCTTGATTTAAAAATTATTTATTGTTGATACAGGCATGGTCTAGAGAGTAATGTGCTAAGATTCATGGCCCGTATGAACACAAGTCGACCCATAGACATGGACAGAAGGTTTATCATCTCATACTTCCTGTCGGATGATACCATATTGGTATTTGAGCCACCACAGAGAAACTCTGGTATTCTTGGAGGGAAATTCCTGGAGAGAGGACGCATTAAGAAACCTGATCAAGACAGTTACTATGTAGCACAGGTATGTCTAATGCTTGAAGAACAGATGATTGATAAAAGAGGATAGTGACTGTTTGAAGGGTTGGATAGATGATAGGGATGGATAGTTTGGGATGGATGAATGAGATGGGTGGGTGGGTGGGTAGGGGATGAATAAGTAGCTGAGTAAATATAATGATTGAGATGGATGAATGGATGGATGAATAAATGGTTGAATAAATGATTGATTGATAGATTGATTATAGAAGAAAAGGTGACATAAACTTTCCTTCATTCCTTAAACATCTCACCACCACATAATAATTTATAAAGTAAGCTAAAAATTACAATATACCAGTCTACATTTTCATGTAAATAACAGAGATACTTCAACTTCTTTGTAGAACCTGTATATAGGTGCCAACGTGCAGTTCTTCAACCACGAGTTCATTCTCATTGATGCAGATGAGTATGCCGTGGAATACATGGAGAAGCACAAATATGAGTTCTCCAAAGCCAACATGGAGCATATCCTACCAAAACTTCAATCAGTCGCTGATGAACACTATGAAGAACTCAAATCTGTCTTCAGTCAAAATGATGTTGATAATTCAGGACAAATTTCTTTCCCTGCTTTCTGGTAAGTTCACCATCAAGATAAAAATATATTACATGTGCTGCTTAGGTTACGAATTTACGCCGCACGACGCCGTGACCACGAATATTTTTGTTTAGTGTTTTGCACCCTGATTTAAGCTAAAGATAACAAAATTGTCTTTTCTTATTAAGGTCTGTGCTAAAAAGATTTGGAGCTGGTCTGTCAGAACATGAGATGCTAACATTATGTAGATACTATGCTGAAGAGAAGGTGAGATTTTTTTCCCTGTCCGGTATCGCAAGAATCGTGCGTTCTGATTGGCTGTTTCAGAGTGCTTTATTTTCAATCTATGATCACAGTCCAGTATCATGGAATAATTGATTGCCGAAAAAAAACAAAAATAATAATAATGAAATTCGAAACTAGATAAAAAGTTAACGGGGAAAATAAGTTATTTACGTCGGTCCTCCTAAAATAAATAATAATAATTTTAATAATTTATTAGTAATTTAGTTATCTCACTTGTTTTTATACATTGGTGGTTCTACGGGAAATCATCTGTTTCTTGGTGGTGTTCCAACAAACGGATCTTGAGAGCAAGAGGGCTGAACTTTTTTTTCCATCTTCACAGGCTGATATTGGTAATCTGACGATGATCATCGCTTCCGTTCAAGAACAATTAAGAAAAGCTAACTTTGAAGACTTCACGGCAATGAAGGAAGCTTGTCAGTATGAAGATATCAACAGGTATTGACCTAACTGGTATACTGCTATTTGGATAAATGTATTTAAATTTTCAGTTCTTGAAGCAAAAAATTGTTGACAGAAATAGAGAAGTTTCACGTAGCTGTGAAATAAAACAAAAAAGTATTCAAACATGAGTTTTCCCTTATTTTTCAATCTTCTTTTTCAATACTCACTCAAAACCTTATTATTATTATTTTACTTCGCAGAACTGGCACCTTGGAAGCCAAGTCCCTTCATAACTTATGCCTGCGATTTAAAGTTCCCGCCAAGCAGGAATTATTGGATGTTATACTCTCACAGACTGAAAGAAACGACCAAGGCTTGGTCAAATACGATCATTTCCTTAAGCTTATCAACTGGCGAGATTCTCCAGGTAAACTAGTCATTTGAACAACGATTTGAATCAATTTGTTCAATGCTATCGCCGAAGGCAGAGTGAATATCGGGGAATATTTCGAGTCTTGGTTATATTCACTCGTGTAAAAATACTAATACGATTTTTATGATTTTTTCATTGCAGTGAGTTTACAAAAGATTGTTCCCATACAAGCTCCCGAGGCAAAACCTTCGGTAAGTCAAGCAACTGGTTCAAGGATTTATATAGCTTTTTTATCCATATTTAGTATATATTTTCCATTGTTTTTTGGGGTTTTTTTCTCCTGTTTTCCTGCCTCCGCAAAACCTAACAAGCTAAAAGTTCCAATTCCATCTTATAGCAATGATTAACCCAGAGCTTGTTTTAGGATATAGATAAAACTTGAATGTCGTTGAATTTCTATTGAGTTATCATATCGTGTCATGTCATGCAGTAAAATAATATTTAAAACATTTTCTGCTATCATCCTTAGCCTCCGTTGCAGACGTCCTGCGGGGTTCGGTTCATTTCCTGGGGTGTCTGTCAAAAAACCAAAATAAATGACAACTTCTGGAGTAAATACAATGATCTTTTCTTTTTTTCCTTTTTCAGGAAAAGATTGGACCCAAAGACCGCGTCAAGGTCATTAACTACAAGAATCTGCTACAACAACTTTTACATTCTGAATAGAAAATGAATGATCAGTTTACTGATATGTCTTGGATGGCTAATGTATTTGAACTTGTATTGACTTTATGAGATAAATGATTCTACTGTATTAACTATATTTTGATGATTTCTTGATACGTACAGTAAGATTGTAAATAGAAATAGAATTTGCTTTCATTTTTCATACTTATGATGAATAATGGTAAATGAAAATAAACACTACCACGGCTTGCTTCGTCAATGTTCTTTCTTCATCTCTTTTACGGACGCTTTACCTTATGGTGCTCTAGTATAATCAATGTTAACTTTCTTCAAATCTTCTTTTTGTATTATTATCCTGCTTCGATCGCAACAACTTCCCTAGACAAGGAAAAATTTTTCTCTCGTACATTACATTTTTTTAAAATCACTATAATTAAAGCAATCATTACTGAATGAAACATAACGATATAAAAGCCATTTCAATGTCTTACTGCTCCGACAAACGCGAAAGATTAAAATCTTATCGAAGGGATGAATAAAAGTCATACCACTTTTTCCGACACGAGAAAAAATAGTAATGCAATTGAAGAAATATTACCAAAATAAGAACAGGAAGCCATTTCAATGTCATGCTTCTTTTTCGAACATAAATTGCAATGTAGAATAGCAATGTAGTTGAAGAAATGCCATTAAAAAGGACGGGAAGAAGCCATTTCAATGTCATGCCATCCTTCAGATACGAGAAAGATTAGCATTTTATCGAAATAATGTTAAAAAGAACGAAAAGCTATTAAAACCGTCAATACTTCAGAAACATTCGGTACCACCACAACCGTTACGATTGGCCGAGAAGAATCATCTTTAATTTGGAGTTACTAATTCATCATCTTACACACATTTTCTCGTTGTTGTGATCGTTTCCTTGTTGTCTTTAAACTTATTTTTAGTATTTGTCAGCGCCAATGATTTGGAACGTGTTCAGTAGTCCTTAAAAAGCACTTCATTGTTTACACTTAAAAACTTCTATCTCTTAAAAACCTATTAATTCAAAATACACCAGTCTTAAACAGAAGTCCAGATTTTATGTCCATGGAAACCGTATCAACTTAACAAGCATGAGAGCATGTGCTCGTAGCCAGCCGACTAGGACGACACAACTGAACAGAGGACTTGTTGAAGAAACACGATGATCAACTTAGATGGTTTGCTACAGGTTCTAATATTCGTGTTAATAGTAGCGAACATATGGGTCTTGCTCTCAAGTAAGTTAGATTTGTTTTCTAATATGAATACCTTAGCGGTGGTTTTAAAGTGAATAAAATGAAATTCCATTTTTGGCTTAACTTAAGAAACGTGTCACGATTGAAAAATTACGAGGATCCAAAAAGAAGCAGTCTAAATTAAGGGATTTATATGGTGGATTTTAGACCCGTGTTAATATAAGTGAAGTTTAACTTACGGCTATGAATGTTATAAATATGGTTACACCCAATCAAATTGTTGGTAGTTTTTGCAGTCGAATAAGTTCGTGATCAAAACATCCTTGTGTCGTGTTTACTACGACGACTTTATTTGTACGGATTTTATTTGTACTCATTGAAAATAACAGTCATATTGTAATTGGTGAATTGGTGTTCAATGTATAGGCGAAGAAGACGGCTTCGCCGGCATCATCATCATTATCATCATCATCATTATTATTACTCTGCCGTTGATGGTGAAGATGATAAGATGGTAATAATGATGGTGATGGTGGTGGATGGTGTTTGTGGTGATGATTATTATCGATGATGATGATGGTGGAGGATGGTGTTTATGTTGATGATTATTATCGATGATGATGATGGTGGAGGACGGTGTTTATGTTGATGATGATGATGATGATTATCGATATTATTATCAGAACAAGGTTTGGAAGTCAGCACCTGCACATCCCAGACAGTCCAGCAAATCAGAGACTCAAGTGACCCTTTAGAGTGCGATCCTTCATTCCTGCCAGATAAGTGCTCTTCGCTTCTGAATGGCGTTGACTTCAATAAAGGTTTAGTTATTGGAAAACCAATATCAAGAAAAGGTACAGAGCGACTGATCCTTTGCACCTTTACAAAAGAGCCTAGGCACACCAAGCATCACCCATCACACCATGCAACACCCATTAAACCATAATTGACCCTTGCACATGCGCAAAACAACTCGTATGCTGACTATATTTTCTGTTACAGTATTCCTGACGGTGGGCGTGGCGATCTGGGATTATAACGTACAGAAAATTCGTCCAACGCTGTCTTCACTCGTAAAACACGTGACTCAAGATGCCAATGACGTCATCATAGTAATCTCAGTGAGCCAGCATTACATTCCTCAAGTCCAGCAGCTTCTCAATCAATACTTCAGTCAACAAATGGAATCTGGTTTAATTCACGTAGTATCACCTACAGCGGAGTATATCCGCGTGTTGTCGAGACGACCAGCTCTTGGCGATGTTTACTTCAGACAGTACTCCCAGGACTTCAGGAGCAATCTCATAGCATTCAACAAGATCATGGGATTCCTGCTTTTCTACTCGCACCAGATCTCAGATCATGTCTTACATGTTTCTGATCAAACCATCGCTAATGCCAGGTTTGTACCAGATATCAAGGTCATGGTTCAAAGAAACAACAATTCCCGCTACTTCGCGTTGTCATTCTCAGACTTCAACGTATATCCATCTAGTGTTTTGCAACGGTTTTCAGAGTTTTACGCCATGTTTGGCCTGAAAAGTGCACCCAGTATTATCTTCGACTATCAGTTCGCGAGGCAGTCGAGAAAGCAAACTATCAACTCCAATACACAACTGTTTTCTCTACACAAAGAAGAAAGCAAGAGACCAGATGCAAAAGTGGAGACATCGCTCATTACCGTTGACCAGCAACACACAGTTGACAACTTGTACAGTGAAAAGCCTGGCTTCTTTTGGTCTATGGCTCCCAAACAACACGACTATGTTCAAATCACTTTTAAAGATTCCATCAAGTTATCTCGTATTTTAGTATCGACGGGTTCAGAGTTATTGAGAGATATACCTAGCATGGCAGTTCTGTTGGCATGCCCTGAAAAAGAGCAGCAGCAATCTTTTTCCTGTGACCTGGACAAGTGCCAGGTGTTGGCCAAGTTTGGAGACCCCGTACAGGATTTGAGGAACCTTCAAGACGTTCTTACGTTCCCTGTCAAATGTTTGAGAATCAAGTTCACCAAAAAGCTAGAAAACTGGGTCATAATTCGGGATGTTTCTGTGTGGACTGCATCATGATAAACTATTAATATAAGCAAGGTTATAGGCGTTAAGCAATTAGGCTTTGATATAGGTAAGTCTTGTTCATGTGGGCCATGTATGTGGACAATGGCCACAAGTAGTATCTCCTGCATACAGTATGCGAGTCGTCGATTTGTAGTCAGTTTTAAGGCCATTTTGCATATGGTATTGGTGTATTTTGACTTTTTCTTTCACATCTTTTACATTATGTTAACTGAATGGTAGCTAAATTCAACGATTTTCAATCATGTGCGATTCGTAATAGATGACATTTTGCAAGGGCTATATCCCATGGTATATTGGTGTATTTTGACCATTATTCACATCTTTTAAATTAAGAATTTCAAAACAAATTAAATGATTTTAAATCATGTACGATTCATAATAGATGACAGGTATACGTTGGTCACTAAATTTTAAATACAGGAATGCTGACCTACGCAATTATCATTACTTCGGGTTCTTTGGGGGGGGGGGGAGGGGGAGGGGGAGGGGGAGGGGGAGGGGGAGGGAGGGGTGGTTATTTAGGATGAAGGAGCAATAGCTATAACAGGGAAGTTTAAAGGAGCAATTTTCTTTGCAACTTGTCGTTGCAATAGCGTTGCGACACAAGTTGCATGAGTGTTTACACGCTGCAACGGAGACGCAAACAATTGCTGCAACTTGTCTCGCAATATTTTTTCGAATTGCGCTGTAGGTTACACACTGCAATGCTCCATGCAACTTATGTTGAAATGCCTTTTACTATTTGTTGTAAATGTGGTTTGCTTGCAGTCTATTTTGGTACAGATGAATATCGAGACAAACTACGAGCTGGTTGCAACTTTCAAACAATATTATTTGATTTATTTTTAAAAAAATATGAAGTAACTAAAAAAAATATATGAAATAACCAAAAAATATATGAAAAAACCAAAAAATATATGAAAAAACCAAAAAATATATGAAATAACCAAAAAATATATGAAATAACCAACCACTACAGCCATAGCCTGCGTGCCAGCCACGAACGCCTGCCACGCAGGCTGCTGACTACAACCAAGGAGACCAGGCACCATTCTTTTTAGCAGTTTCCTTGGCCTGTGGATCGTTTGGTTTGTTAGCCGGAGGTACAGCAGTTTTCTTGTAGAATTCCACACGGTCCTGTAGTTGTTTAACGATGTCTGGGTATTTATCCTTCAAGTCATTTTTCTCGTACGGGTCTGCAGTGACGTTGTAGAGCGCCACTGCCACATAATCAATAGAGACCTCGAGAAATATAAGCAAGAGTATTATCGCATAGTTAGAATGACAGCCAGGACTCTGTGGTCGATAGTGGTACACAACCAGAGATGCACCTGTATTCAATGTGTGGCGATTGGGTTACTCAGTCATACGACACATTAGAGATGTACGTGCGCAATCCTTCTACTACATGACACAGCTTTGAAATGCAAGATATTCAATATCGAAGCAGTAAAATGATCCGGGGGGGACTCTCTTGAAAAGTGGGTAGGGGGCTCGACGGACCTTTTAGGGTTGAAAATGAGACCTTGCATACCTTTTAGGGTCTCCGATTGACTCCGGGCTGACTCCGTACCTTTTAGGGTCAGATTTGTTCGTTTTGAAAAATATCAAACGTCATACAAGAATATAATGGTTGGAAACGTTGTCATTTTAAATGTGGTCGTACCTTTTAGGGTCTGAAATCAGAATCTCAGTTAATTTATGCGTACCTTTTAGGGTCATTTTCAAAACTGTCCTTCGAGCTCCCTACCCACTTTTCAAGAGAGTCCCCCCCCCCCCCCCGGGAAAATGATTTCACATCTTTGTGTGTATATTATAGGTTAAGGTTACCTTATTTTCTTGTGTAGTCTCCATGTAGTCTATTGGTCTATCTTCAGGTGGTATAAAGTATGATATATTAGGTACGCCCATCAACAGCTTCATATCACCAACCCGTAACCCAATGCCTTGATAACCAAACCCTACATCATCTTTGTCACTCTCCTGCAGAGGGTCGATGTTGTGTAGTAGTTCTGTTCTTGGTGATGGCTTGCCGAGGGAAATAGAATCCCAGACGTCATACCCATCGAGTGTCTCCTTGTCATAACTACCACCTGTCAATCACATTATGTAATGTATTTAACACCCACTTTATCTCTCCATGTCATTCTCATCATTTATATAGTGCACTTTGCACTTTGGATTTTGATATTACCACCAACCCCTTTGGTTAGAGAAGAGATTGCTTCTAAAATGTGAGCAGCTGTCAAAAGTATTGTAGGTTATCATGAGAGCAAGACAATTCTGGGCAAAAGGCTTTGTTTATTTACCACCCATGCTTCCTTCAACAGTGATTAATACATCTTGGAATCAAATTATTTAATGTGGTCACCATCTTGGAAGACCAGAATACCTCTTCCTCCCTCAAAAATGAAATCCCAATTCCTTATGACTCTTATAAACCTACCCTTGGGCATTGAGTAATGTTAAAACCCTACCCTATCCAAAAAATTTAAAAGAATATCCCTTGTTAAACCTATCCCCTACTTTGAGATTATTGTTATAATCAGGTAGTTAAAGCCAGTCTTACCAGCAAGGTTTACAAGAGTAGGATACCAATCAGATACATGCATCAGTCCATTACACTTGACTCCATGTCTCGCCAAGGGTGACCCATGTACAAAAGACACCCCTCTTATCCCTCCCTCCCATAATGTATCCTTCCTCCCTCGCAGAGGATAATCGTAGCCACCGTTTTTAGGTACCCCACCATTATCTGTGCTGAACACAAGAAGGGTGTTGTCCCATAGTCTATGAAAAAGCAAAAACAATCCAAATGATAAAGTCACCAAATATATTTGAGACAAAAGGATGTTGTTAAGTAATATATACAGTATGAGTGGTTGTGTTGTATATGATATATATACTCGAGGCATAGCCGAGAGTTTATATATCATATACAACACGGACACAAATATTGTGTATTGCTTAACAACTGTCTAGGTTAGTTCCTTTGTTTCACTAAAACTTTCAAGATAAAAGTGAATCTGCCCAAGAAAATCCAAGTTAAAGTTTATGCAAATGAACATGATTCTGTATCAATTCTCTTCATGGTCGTGATTTCTATTGTGTTTTCCTCATAAATTATTAATGAGTTTGTTAAGTCTAATAATTACATTCTGTGAATAGGTTTAATAGCTTTTACGATTTGCTTCAGCTTCAAGAGAAATGAAATAAAAGAAAGAATGGTGAAACCGGCAGACAAATTATATTTAGACTTACCCTGCATTTTTGAAAGCATTTGTAAGATTTCCAATAGCTTCATCCATAATAGTAACCATCCCAGCATATGTACGGCGTAATGGATCATCTATAAAGCTATACCTGTCTATATATGCCTGTGGTGCTTGTACAGGACTATGTACATTCTGAAATGCTAGGTACATGAACATCGGCTGTGACGGCTCATGTAAATGGACAATTTTTTCTGCTTGCTAAGGTCATTAATATATAAAGAGAAATAAAAAAAGCTTTAAAAAATAAGAATAAAAATGTAATCTTCCCTCTCCAAAAAAAACTCCTTTTGAGATCCAGAAGAAATTTTTCAACCCACTTCTAAATACAATTTGTTATTATTTATTATCATACTTTCATCGATTTGTCACTGGCATTGAAGCATACCTTAGTAAAAAGATGTACAGAATATGTTCCATTCATATCATCCACAATATTTTTATTGTCACGCAAATCCAAGTAGTGGCCTTGTATATGAGTATAATGGTTCTCTGCTCCACTGTAGAAACCATAGAAAGTATCAAAACCTCGATATGTTGGGGTACTTTCCCAATTATAGAACCCTAGATGCCACTTTCCAAGCATATGTGTGCTATATCCTGCAAATCCAATCCATTATAATGATATGGATACACATTAATTAACAATTATCCGAGATGCGAGGTAAATATTCTCCGATATTTACTGACGCTGAGGCAAATAATTGTTTTAGTATGAATACACAGGTGATTCTTTCAAAAAAAAAAGAAAAAAAAGAAGATAAAAGACATTTTTTCCCGGTAACTGCAACAAAGCGGCTGGCCGCCATTTTGGATTATCACTGGAGGTGATTATCTTGTGATAGTTTGAGTTTCTCGACCAATCAGCTCGCGAGATTTTCAATAATCACCTGTGTATTTTTACTAATAATATTTAAAAGGCATGATTAATAGCCCATTTCCGAAATATGCTTCGCTTCTCACGCACAAAGGTTTCAATGCGAGGCTTTGTGCATAATGCTCAGTGATTTGTGAAAGAAGAAAATAATAAATTATATTTCACACATAGCCTTGTACTAAAACCTTTGTGTGTGAAAAGCAAAGCATATCTTGGAAGTGGACTGTTGGGAGCAGAATACAGTATTGTAAATTTCTAGGACTACCTGCTTCTTTATACAGCTATTTCAAAAAAGGTTGGTAAAGGTTTTTTTGCATCTTGCATGTTTCTTACTAAGCTTGAAATCTATTATATTCATATGTAAATAGTGTCAGGAACTGCATATCTACATTCTTATCCCCCACAGTGCATTTCAGGCTTGTTAGGCTGCATTCATAATGTATGGCAGAGGGGGGAGGGGGGCAGGTGAAATCTTTAAATGACAAAAAAATTCTTAAGACCCCCCCTTGAAGTCCCCCCAAAAAATAACTATCCCCCCAGGTAATATCCCGTAGCTTCTTCTAAAAATTTTGCATCCCCCCCCCCCCCCCCCCAAATTCTCTGAAAAAAATTTTCAAACCCCCCCTTTCCATTTTACTTGTAAAAATGTTCCCAATCCCCCCTAAATTTCACCTGCCCTCCCCCACCCCCCTCTGCCATACATTATGACCACAGCCTTATAATTAAGCAACATGCAACAAAGCCTTCACCAATATCATACCTGATTGCTGAAGTTTTTGAGGTAAAAGCGTTAGGTTCAAAGGTAAGCCATAAGGACAGCCATTATGAACTATGCCGTGTTGCAACCCTGAATATAAATGTATGTTAATATATATGTGTAGAGTGCATTCAGTCAAACTGTTGAATAGTGTACGTCACCTAAATTAGATAAGTTAGTTACTATTTTAGGTGACGTCAACTAAATTTGAAACTACGAGTAAACAGCTACAGAGATCAGGGGGAGAAACGATGATACAAATGAATGTCTATTCACTCATTCTCTGGTAAAACAACCCCCCGGATTAGCATGACCGTTATTTGGTGCGCTTTTACTATTTTAGGTGACGTCAACTAAATAGTTATCTAAGTTAGATACATTTATCTAACTATTCAACAGTTTGACTGAATGCACTCTATTCGCTTGACATCATTCTTGTTTGATGCACAAATCATCATGTTCATCAGCTGATTATCAAGCATCTTTAAAATACAATTCTTTCTGGCTGACAGCTGCATGTTAGACCTCCTGTCTACATACCCAAGTGAATAGGATAGAGTCCAGACAACAGTGATCCTCTAGTAGGGGTACAGATCGGCTGAACATAGTAATTGTTAAGAATTACTCCTTCAGATGCCAACTTGTCAATGTTAGGAGTCTGAATCTTGGATCCGTGAAAGCCGACATCACTCCAACCAAAATCATCGGCAAGAATGAACAGAATGTGAGGCTTGGAAGCACTTTCGCTGGGTGCAACGAAGAGTACGAAGAATAGGAATGTAGAGAATAACTGGAACATTGCAGTGTTCTATTATCGTGATGTCGTTCTTTATAATCATTATCAATTTCCGCTGACCGGTAATGCTTTTTCCTTCACGTGGTCACATGATACAGTCCGGGAAAGAAAGTAAGTAGTCAACTTTTCTGTTCTTTCTGTTCTTTTCTTCTTTTAATTTCCTTAATTACATCACACTAAGTTCTCATAATTAAACTAGTTACTTTATGTAAATAGCTTGTAAGAATTTAATTGAAAGAAACAGGAGAGATCTTCCACAAGGCGCGGGACATGAATCAAGTGCATTTTGGGTCCTGTCATGTCGAAAGGACCAGGTATATCCAAGGAATTCTTGCACGTCTAGGAGTCGGCCAAGATCTCGCCGGGGTCGTCTTCTTTATACCGTTCATTTCCTGAATCTTCACATTAAGCTCTTATAAGCTAGTTACTTTAAGAAAATAGCTTATAAGAACCCAATTGAAAGAGACAAGACAGGTTCTTTTGTATCCCACTTTCCGTGGTTTATTGCGCCTGGTGTATCCCAGGTAACCCTGCGTCTTGTATCCCAAGCACCCTTGCACCATTGAGTATCCCAAGTATCATTGCGCCCTGATGTGTAACAGGGTATTCTTGCACTCTTTGTATCCCAAGTACCCTTGCACCCCGATGTATCCCAGGTACCCTCGCACCCTGGAGTATCCCAGGTACCCTTGCACGACTTGCCAAAAATATTATTAATGCCACCGAGTTAACAAATAAATATATAGATTTTAATATTGATATTTCGTAATTATTAAATATCACAGTTTGTAAGTCTTTTTTAAGTCTAGCTGTTAATTATCAAAAAATTAGAAAGAAAAAAAATGTTCTTTCTTTTAACTTTTTCGTTTTGATAAATTAATTTTTTTGTTTTTAATAATTTTAAGTGTATCGTTTAATGGCCCAATATGACAACAAGAATTTTCCCGAATTTCAAAGATATAATTATCGAGATATATTGAATGTTAACGCATTTAGATTATCAGTCTTATGCTTTATGCTAATTATAGTTTCATCTGATTGACGCCCTTGTCATTAGAAGCTCTTGGCTTTAGTTAACACTTAACAACCCACAACGACTTTTTCAATGCTTATAGTCTTAATGAAATGCGTATATGAAGTTATGAATAATTCCCTTTATTATATTTTGGTTTTGAGGAAAGACTTAAGAAAGATGCGATGACGAAAACTATAGTTAATTATACTCGGATTTGACATTCTTTTTTCCATTTTCTTTTACCATTCCATACAGTTACTCTTCCCGCTTTGTTTTTTTCTTTTCTTCTCTTTCGTTTCGTTCCCCGTTCTCTCCATTTTCTTCTCTCTCTCTCCCTTCGTCTTGCTTTCAGTACTACTTTCCTTTCTTCTCATTCATTTTTTTGTTTTTTGTTTTTTTGTTTTTATTCCTTATCTTAAATTTTTACTTCGACTTCTCTCCCGCCCAGAATTCCCTTAAAGTCATGTTGTTTATAAACTAGGAAAAGTGCTTCAAGTGGTATACAATCGAATACTCATCAACACAACCTCCCACGAACCCTAATCCAAGAGGCTGTGGCTTTCTAATGTAATTAGCCAATTTATAATTCGATAGCAGACAGCTGTAATCGTCAGCACATTCAACATTTTTTCGATTTTTTCCTTCATTCCATATAATCTCGTAAATACTATTCTAAAGGAAAGTGTTTCAATATATTTTTTAATGTTGTGCAGCTTTTAAGCTTACCTAACATAATCCAAGCTTCCCGACCACAAAACTATGATGTAGTTTTTCCTAATATAAACAACTTCCTCCGATTACAAATACCTATTGATTCAATTTTATTTTCAATTGATTGCTAACTATTCATTTTGATATTCATCTTCAGCCTCGCTGTGTGCAATCAGAGATTCTTGACAAAGAGCTTTTCTGGTATTTATATTTATCTTTGTTGAAAGTGTATTTTTTCCGTTAGTGTTAGGCATCTAATTAATATATTTTCATATTCTACTCTTTTTATCTCATTTCTTAAATAATAAAAAATTCGTTCGCATTGCACACTGTATTCGTAAAAGATCCGCAAGGTTTCTATGGAAACCGAATTTCATATCGTTTTGCATATTGAGTCAGACAAAAAAGTCATCCCAAAAATACGCCAAATCAAAATTTTCCATAAAAGACTCAAGATGGTTGTACTTGGTCAAAACAATTAACATTTCCTACTGCGATAAAAAATTCACATTGTCTCAAGTTTTGTGCACAACCATTCAAAAAGTTTACTTTGGAATTTTAAATTAAAAGGAAATGTCTGAGCGGCATGATTAAGGTAGCAATGGAAGTCATATAATCAAAAATTCGAAAGATATGAAATGGAGGCCAAGACTCCCCATTTTGGCGAGTTGTTTTGCATGACTTTCATCAGAAAAGGAAATCAAATGCAAACGAATGCGTTATTTTTTTTAGAAATGCAGGTTCTTCCATTGTATTCAAAAAGGGTAATCTCAAACTACACAATAATATGACCTGCCGATAATCAACGCCAAATGACTACTATTCAAAATCGAAAAATGAATTTATTAGAGTGGCATAAAAAATTGACAGCCAAATCGACCGCAGTGTTGACAGATGATTTCTCAATGCAAAATAGGGGATTCCAGACATTTCTAAATATCGGCCTTGAAAACGTGGAAGGTGACGACTTGCTTGACTACAAAAACAATAGGCTTCTATAAAACAAAAAATCTCCAAAATCTCATCAGATTTTATACTACAGGAGTTTTTTAAAAAAAAAAGGAAACACAAAAAATATACAATGAAAAAACTGAACAAGTGCTTATAAATCCATTTAATTGATATTTATTCGCTTTTTAACTTAATTTTCAACCATGAAATTTATCTAATTTAACAGTTAACAGGCCCTTTTTCTGTCTGCATAAAAAATAAATATAACGATAGCCTTTTTACGAAAAAAATCGCTGAGCGGTTGAAACGCATAATGATAATATCGTAGTCTTACGACGATTTTCGCTGTTTCTGAGACCAGGAAATTGAAGAATTTCCTTTATTTTTCTAAGCTTCGCGAGCGAGTGTTCTTGCTTTAAAGCCAATCCACAATTATCATATAGATTTTTTTATTATCAGTGGTTTGATAATTATCTTCACCTCCTTAACTCTTTCTTTCCAACGGTGTTTATCTGGCTCCAGAGTCGATCCTTCTCTCAATGAAGAATCGGAATTTCGTACTTTCATGATTTGCCTGAGATTTCAATAACCGAAGTTTGAGAATCAATATCTGTCCCCGAAGGCTTCCTGGCCTCAGACGACTCCTCAATAGAGAAATTATCTTTCATATTTTTATAGTAAAGTTTATTGAAATTTGAAACAAACGTGAGAACGGGTAGCGCAAGAGTAATCGCTCCAAAAAGGGCACAAATTGCCGAGAGAAGTTTACCAAGGGCAGTCTTAGGAACCATATCTCCATACCCTATAGTAGTAATAGTCTGAATTGAAAACCAGAAGGTCTCTGGCACGCTTGTAAAGCTAGTTCCTTTATGGCCAACTTCAGCGTAGTACAAGAGGCTTGAAGTAACGACGACGCTTAAGAATAGACAGAGAACTAGTAGACCAAGCTCTCGAATACTCTCTCGTACGCAGTATCCAATGACTTGAAGACTCCGGGAGTATCGAGATAGTTTAAACATTCGAAAAACACGGATAATTCTTAAGACTCGAAGGACGGTGACAGAGTTACTCTTAGAGCTATCGAGAGCAATTGAAATGTAGAATGGGAGAACTGCCACAAGATCTACGATGTTCAACAATCCTGTAAGAAACTGGCATTTATCCGGCGAAGCAAACAAGCGAATTAAAAACTCGAGCGTAAACCAACTGTTGAAGATAACTTCGAGTAGAAACCAAGGATCCATTGTCATGCGAATGGTTCTATCGCCCATCGAGGCATCGTTAGGATTCTCGGCTTCAGACGTCTGCATTAAGTAGCCCTTTTTTACGGACGATTCAATGATCGACGTTAAAACCGCAGCAACTATCATAAAAATAGAAAAAAGAACGAGAATCGTAGCAATCAGCGATGAATCTGGATGCTCAAAAAGCTCCCACAGTTTTCGCTGTAGTGAATTGGTTGGTAATGATGGCTTTGATTCCTCGATATAACCCTCGTTTATCAACATATCGTGTAAAATGTCCTCTCCGAGCTCAAAGAACTCTATTTCTTGCTTAAAAATCCTCATCGGTACTTCAGAAGGCCTTCTTAGTCGTCCATGGGATTGATAAAAATATAAAATAGCTTCAAAAGCCATACGATTTCGGTTAAAGAAGTATTCATTGCTCTCCGGTATATAGTAAGTGTTTCTTTTTCCAAGGCTACCGAGGAGTGAGTTTGGAAACCGTGCTAAAGTTTCCTCACGCGTTTCGAAAATCATTCCGCTCACGTTGATCACGATACGATCGTCAAAAAGAACTGGTAGCATCTCTGTCCCACGTTCTTTGTCACTCATTTTACTTGAACCCGAATGAAATAATTCACATTTAGGCCGCCAGTACAAAATAACAACCATGCACTGTAACACTGTACTGTCCTTAATCCATCTTCTCGTCCGATATGACAATTAGCTGCAAAAATATTTCAGTGATTCTCGTTGTCATTTTCTTCATTTTCTTGCTTAACTTAAGTCGCTAAATTTCTCATTTTTGGCTTCGAGACCCTTCAAAACCAAAACAACGGGTTAAAAAGAACACTTTGAAGTCAGTTGGCTTGTGCTAGTCTGGTTGTAGTTTCTAACCCCGGTCTAAATAGTCCACCAGCTTTTCGTTTCTTTCAATACTCATTCATTAAAATTTTATGGCTATAGTAAAGTACGGTATATATATATGACAATCACCCAAAACAAAAAATCCATGAGTTTGACTGGCTAGGACAGAATGGGATTGAAATTTGGTTATTTCAATTTTAAATTTAATTTACATTCCATTCCGTCTCGTTGGATTTGTAAAGTAATATTGTCTTCTGCATAACAGAGTTAATAACATTTCCGTCAATAAATAATTCATTACGAGTTGTCTTACAAATGATAAAACCGGCATTAAGGACTACCTTTATTTTCATCAACTCAGTAATCTCCTTTACTCCTAGATTTGCACTGAACGTTTCCCGAGTTTCATTGGATAACCTTATTTCAAGTTTGATATATTTTTGTAGCTATTTAAATGAGTCTATGTGGCCATTCATACTGGACTCTAGACCCTTTTTAGATATCAGTTCTTTCATGCTGAACTCTACGTGTCTCGCAACGGGGTCATCTTAATGTACCTGCCGCAAACTATGCTATAGAAATATAAAATCCTATTTGTTGAAAGCCGATAGCTTTTAAAAATGTTCAAAGGCGCCCAGGTTCTGCGAGTTTATTCGATTAAGAGACCTTCTTAAATGTGACAGGAAATTTGAATAAAAGCTTCACAATTTATATGTTAAGTGTATGCTACATCGAGTGTATAAGCAGATTAAAAAATCTGCCTCAGTTCAAAATTGTCATTAGTTCTGTCTCTTTTCTGTGGTGATAATTTATTGATTAAATCCTGCCGCATCGTTCACGCATGAATTAAACTTTTTTGCAAATCTATCAGTTACGTATACCTTTTTTATTTAAAGCTTTTGAAAATAGCTCTTGGAAATGACTGAGAATTTTTCTCTTAATTATAAAATTTACTACACGAGATTTCCCTCATAAGTACGTCTTAAAATTCCTGATCCCTTTAATCTATTGGTTCTTCTTAATCACAATGGAAACTTATTTGTTATTCACGTACAGTTCTTTTTTTAATTGCTTTAATATTTTATGACTTAGCATTACATTTTTTTGTCAACGGAAATCGAATAGCTTTGCTCAATTGCAAACTTTTATTGATGTAGAAATTGGGAACTGCCCCAAAGTAGTACTGATTCAGTGCTCAATTCAAAGCCCCTTGCTCTCAATTATTATACCTCTATCATTCATAACGCTTTGGTTATTCATTAGTAATATCTCTGAGCAATTCATTTCTCTATTTTATCAGTTTTATACCCCATCCCTATCGACTTTTCAGACTGCATTTTCATGGAAATTGGTTCTTTATTAGTTTTGCTGTACAAAAAAACGATGCACGTTTGTAAGATCATAAATGAACTCTATAACGCTATGTAATTAAGGATTTTCAAAACCTTCAAGATTACGATTTTTGTTTTAGAATAATTTTTTTTTTGAAATGAAGAGATACACAAGATAAGACAAAAGACGGCGGTAAGATTGTTTGAGAAGATCGAATCCTTAATCATGTCAGTCATGACAGGATATATAAATTACTTTATTTGCAAAAGGATATTCGCCGAAGCCAATAGGATTTTAAAAGACGCTCAATTCAAATTCTCAATCTAACTCGATATAGCATTTGGTTCATTGTGTTCCTCCGACATTTACAGATTCATCATTTCACTACGGGAGCAAAAAAAGAATTAAACTTGGAGCGCGATAACGTTTATTACAAGTCATTACTTTCGTTCCTACATATTTAAGCAATTATCTCTGCTATTTCGCCCAGCGTTTGACTAAGGCACATTTGTATTACATTTGTGGAAATGATTCAAAATGTGTCAATTTGACTGTAAGTTCAGTGGCGTAAAGCCTAGAAATCCTGTGTACATTCCGTATTCCTATGTCTAACTGGCCTATTATTGTTTATTATTCCCTCATTCTTATCATTTGGCTGTTAATTTTTTATATGTCCAACGAAGTTGAACAAGATCTCTATCTTGGAGACCAAAATGAAAAGTGTTAAGCCTTTTTTCTAACATCGAATTTCAACAAGTATGACAAAAATGCTTTTCCTTTTTTTTAAAAAAAATAATTGGGATTAAACGAAAAAGCGGGCTGACAATAGTGTTTCACATGGTAGTGATTACTTTTGGCGGGAAAAACCTGTCGCGCGCGCACTTCAAACGCTGGAACTAATCCAATGACTACTACTTTTTATTCAAAAAAAATGTACATGTGAATAATTGCTATTTTTCTGTCGATTATTTTAAAACTTTATCGTTCAAATCTTCTCAGTCGTCTTTGACGAATGATATCAGGGGTTGGTATCGTGTCGTGCTGTGGATAAGGAGGTGTTACCGGTGTATCATAAGGTGGTGGTGGTGGGGCACTTGGTGTCGCTGGTCTTGCATTTTGTGAACCATCATTTGGTAGGCTTGGATAAAGCCTTTCGTTTGTGGCCTCTTCATAGGACGGGAGTAAAGAAGAGCCGTCTACTGTACCGGGAGATTGAGACATTGTCCCTCCAGGAGGATAGGGCATAGCTTCTGGGATGTGATTACTCTGTTGGGTAGTACCTTGCCTTTGTCTGAGGCTTTCTGCGAGGGCAGCTTGGAAAACTGGGTCATTTTCTCCGTTATGAGTCGGATAAGGTAAGTCATGACGAGGAATACGAGACCTTTGATTCTGGGGAGGAGGGGAATGGTGAGTTTCTCGAAGGCTGGCCCTGATGGCAGCTTGGAGTTCCTCATCATCTGAGTCATTAGGGGGTCTTCTAGGTTGTGGAGCTACATATCTTGTTCCTAAGCAATGAATGATATCTCAGTCAAGATGAATCAAAATTTCTGTGTGAAGTGGTGGTAGGTATGAGTGTGTATATGGTGGGGGTGGGGGGAGAATGACAAAGTAAAAATCCAACTGAAAGGTAGGGGATGACGGAAATTTTACCTGTTGGAGCTGCATGGTATGTGTAAGATTGGCGAAATCCTCCAAAACGTCTTCCATCAAATGCTATTCAAAGAAAACAACAACCAAAGAGTCATTGGAGAATATAGTCGATTTAAGGTTTATTAGCACAAAAAATAATTGAATTTTCTTTTAAATTTTTCTCACCTATTCTTGCTATGCCATTCATGACTGACTTCAAAGGGCCCTTCACATACAACAGACCAACAATTATCCCAGCTAAATGACCAGTGAATGACGCATTAGGGACGAGCAGTTGTATGAGGATAAGCTCTGCCCAGCATGCATATCTCATAGGAATGGGGAATATCCCCATAACCATAGATGTCTCATGTGGAATCTCGTAAGTCGTCAGTACATTGAGAGCAAAAATAACACCAGAAAAACCCGCTGCGCAAGTGTACAAGTAAGACGGGTCGTTAAGTACGTTGGCAAGAGCAACGTCTAATCCAACTAAAACAGCACTTGTCAAGACACTAAATACCGACAACACGAAAAAAAACATTTGACTTCCCATGCTTGATTCCAGGCTTTTCCCCTTCCATAGAAACGACGCCATATTGTAGTACAAATGCCAATCATCAAGGTGAAAAAACGATGCATAAATAAGCCGCTTCCAGTCGCCGTTGAACCACACATGATGGGCACTTACACAAGCTTCTCCCAGACCAGGAATGTTAGGTAAAAGGCGTAAATAGATCCCTACATTTCCAGCGATAAATGCAAGAGTTACTGGAGGGATACGATTGAATCCAAAGTTGTACAATTGAGTGAAAAGAAGAAGTAATCCGATGCCTCCTCGATTATGGCGTCTTTGATCCATGACTTGTCAAAACTTGATTTCGCCTAGATCGAATGAGTATTCAGCCTACCTTCAGTTAGTGATAATAAACTCTTGAGCTATCACTTGAAGTTTATTTATATATATCTTTAAGCATACGTGGCCTTTTCTAAGCCACCAAAATGATGCAAACTTTCACAATCATTGCCAGGGTTTTTAATGACTCATCATCTTTGAAGCCCGTTTTAACCAGGCGTTCCTCGTTATGACCGTGATCTTAGTATCACTGGAACCAAATAACGTATCTACTAAAAAAACTTTTAATTTACAAAAATATTTAAAACAAATATAATTCATTTTGTAGAAAGAAAAACCAGAAGTTAATAAAACGAGTAAAAATTATATGAATAAAAAAGGATGAAAGAAAATTATGTAAAAACGAGGCTATCCCCAGTCCCTATCGTCCATCAGCCGGCCGGCATTTTTAGTTACAACAAACAAAGATGGCGGTCAGTTTAGAAGAATTTCCTACTCATGGTCTTTTACCCAAAAGAGAGACAGGCTCAGATCGATTCTTAGCTAAATACCCCGATTATGACGGACGGGGAGTATTGATTGCTATTTTTGACACCGGTGTTGACCCGGCAGCAGCTGGTTTGCAAGGTAAAATTAAAAACCAAAACGAAAACTCTCTTTAAACTTTTTTGTATAAAGCGAGTTGTTTCAGCTCGAAATAAATTGAACTAATCAAGCTAATGGAATGATAATTTGATAAATACTCACTTTAGAATTGTTGCTTGATTTGTCAGGAAACGCCAGATGGAAGGAGAAAAATCGTTGACTTGATTGACACTTCTGGTAGTGGTGATGTGGACACGTCTACTCTCTGTGAGGTCAAAGATGGGTGTCTCACTGGACTCACAGGCCGTAAACTGAAAGTAGGTGTTTGTTGTCTGGGAATATTATCTCATTCTTTAGGTATTTTCTCTTTGTCTTCAGGCATGATTTCAAACAAGATAGTTCTTAATAATTTAAAATATATATCATTTAATAATGCCTCCTTAAAATGTGAAATTATATGAGTAAAACGATAAAAAAATCACACATGCAATGACAATGATAACAGCAATAGCAAAGAAGATTAATTGCAGAGAATATAGATTCAAAATAAATATTAGAATATAATAAATATAGACAAGAACGCACAAAATTAGTATTTCTAATTTGTAATTAGTTTTTATAATTAGAAGGCCAATTGAAAATTATCTACGATAAATTGTATACCTTCATTAAATAAAGTTATTATTATGATTATTATTTTATTACAAAATATGAGACCATATTGTGTAAGTAACAGTCGAATGGTTTTCCATAAAGTTATGCATTGTTTTTTTATTCACTGGTATATCTCTCTCATAAAAATAGTAAACAGCTGTATCAGATGGTTGTGGCCAACAGGTTTTGCACCATCACATGCCAGAGCCCATAATACAGCTTGGACTGCCTGTGGTTTGATGGCAGAACATTAAAATTCTTTTGCTTTCAAGAATTGAATTTCATTCCCATCCTGCGTAGCCAGGCATTCCTTGTGGGTTTTGGGGGGGCTTGGCTGCTATCATGCGATGGTGCAAATCTCTATTGAAAAGGACAGACGGCCTATGTAAATATATATTAAGTTCTTAAAAGCCAATACTCTCTTATACTTGAGACATGATTTGTGCAATGCATTTACAAATTACCTGATGTTAAAGATTCCAGAACACTGGGAAAATCCTACTGGAAAATACCACGTTGGAGTAAAAAATCTCTTCAGCCTATTTCCAGAGAGGCTCAGATCAAGAAGAAAGGTTGGTCATTTACAACATTTACAGATTACAATCAGTAACTTTAATATATCTTTAATGTAATGTTGTTATTGTTATTTATAGAAAGAGAGAAAAGAAAAGTTTTGGGACCCTCTTCATAGGAAATGTAGCGCTGATGCTTTAAGAGAACTAGAACAATGGAGTGCTAAACATCCTGAAAAAAATCAGACTCTGGTAAGGTTCATCACGAGGGAAGGGTTTCTTCCCATGGTTCTCCTGTTTTCCTCCCTCTGTAAAAATCAAGATGTGAGTTGAATGTAGTATGTTTGTGTGTGTGTGGACGGTGAGAGGGGGGGAGGAGGAGGACACACATTTCATATGGAAACTGGTTCCTCTTGAGTCCTCCTGGGCTTTAGCCAAAGTAAAGATCAAATTATACTTTATATAAATCATCATCTCCATCATCACCATAATCATCATCATCACCATTACCATCCCCCCCACCATCATCAATATATATTGTACATTGTTTTGTAATTTCTCTCTGTAAATCTTATTGTTTTTTAATATCAATCTATTCTGTTTTATAATCTTATTGTTTTTTATTATCAATCTATTCTGTTTTAAAGGAGGAAAAATGGGTGACAGATGAATTACAGTCCAAAATAGAAGCTCTAAATACCTTGGAGAAGAAGTTCTGTGACTGTGGTTCAGTGCTGGACTGCATTGTCTTCCATGATGGAACAACATGGAGGCAAGGAACTGCAAAAATTAGTTATTTCCATGTAGAATATTTTCAACTTAACCAAGTCTCATTTTGTTTTTCCTTTTAGGGCTTGTGTTGACACCTCTGAAAATGGTGATCTTCAAAGTTGTACTCTCTTGTCTAGCTTCAGAGAATCTGGAGAGTTTGCAACATTCGGCAAGGAAGGTAAGTAACAGTCAGAACAAGGGGTTTGAAGAGTATATCTATATTTGCAAGGGAATTTAGATCGATAAAATAGCCTTCAAATATTAGGTATACCCTGAACAAATAACCTCAGACTGATAAATGTCAAGGCACAGCTAATTGATCTGGGTGTCTTGTTTTCAGATCTGCTAAATTACAGCATCACAGTGTTTGATGATGGCAATACTCTAAGCATAGTTACAAATGGAGGTATGAGATAATTTTTTCTTGGACTGTGATAAAGGTACTCATAGAACCCATGCTTCTGCTACGTCAGGAACTTCCCTACTTTTGAATGAGTTGTGTTAAAGATATGTATTTATATGTATAACCAAGGTACTCATGGAACCCACGTAGCAAGTATAGCTGCTGGTTACTCTGCCGATGACCCAGCCCTTACTGGAGTAGCACCAGGTGCTCAGGTTAGAGATTACAGTGTATGACTTTCATCTAACAAAATATGATTTAATTGGTAACATGAGATTTGCACTTGAAAAAGTCATAAAAAAATCATATTCTTTATTGTAGATTGTTTCAGTGAAAATAGGCGACTCCAGGCTTGATACCATGGAAACAGGCAGTTCTATGATACGAGGGGTAAATATGGCTCATAGTTTCTTGTATGTAGTGCTATTTATTTTGTTAATTTAAGAAACTGAATTCCACAATACAATCTTTCTTTCTATGTGTTTTAACCCAAACATGATATCATTCTCTCTCATAGCTGATTGCAACAATAGAACTCAAGTGCGACATGATCAACATGAGTTATGGAGAAGCTGCGAAGTGGCCCAATGCAGGGTTAGTAGAAGGCAGTAATATTTTGCCTCATTTCTTCATTTCCAGCCATCTTTGCCTTTTTCATCCCATTTTTTTCATTCTACCTATCCCATATCTTTGTTCTGTTCCTTTAGTGGCTTATCAAGTAGAGCATGGCCCAAGTGTGTTTTCCCATTTCTTCATCCCATTTTTTCATCTCATTTATTCTATTTGACCAAAAGTTCTTTAAGGAATTAAGGAAATTAGATAATAAAAATTAACCAATTCCCATTCATTCTAATTCCATTTTCATTGAACCAATTATCATATTTTAGTTAGCCATTGGCACATCCAGTTCTTTAAGAGAAATATTGTTTGCAATTATTGTTTTAGAAATTCAAAATGAAGTGGCACCTTTGTTTTTCCTATTCTTATTCCTTTTCATCCATTTTATCCTATTAATCATTTTCTTAGTCGAGTGATTGACCTAATGAATGAACTAGTAAACGAACATGGCGTAGTATTTGTAACAAGTGCTGGCAATAATGGCCCTGGGCTGTCCACTGTTGGTTCTCCTGGTGGTATGACTGATTCTGTCATAGGTATGTTACAGTTAACTAATAATTATCTATATACTAATAACTGAATACTTAGGTTGCCGCGTGCTTTTGTTGCGATTCATGTCAAGAAATTGACAAGTTTTTTTACGCTGGGTTATTATTTTTTTAAGGCGTCGGCGCTTACGTCTCACCAGACATGATGGCAGCTGAGTATTCACTCCTGGAGAAGTTGCCAGGCAACCAGTATACATGGTCGTCAAGGGGACCAGCGTAAGTAGACTGCTACCTTAACTACTTTTGTGTTGACGAAAATACGATTAAAAACGTTGAGTAGCTAGACTCACCTTATTAAGTCCATATCTTTATTGCTTATTATTGACGGTGCTTATTTCTGGTTTGTTGTCATGGTAACAGGCCCGATGGTCATCTAGGTGTCAGTATAACAGCACCAGGGGGTGCCATAGCTGCAGTCCCGACATGGACATTACGTGGATCACAGTTGATGAATGGCACTTCCATGGCTTCACCTAATGCCTGTGGAGGAGTGGGTAAGTAGTAAGTGTAATGCATGTTGGTAGGTCGTGGCCATCACCTTTGAAGAAATTCCGCTGGATGGCATAGCAATGCACTTTCCTCTCAGCACCTTATGGGACTTGGGTTCAATTCCTGTACCCAGCATCACATGTCAGTAGAGATAGTTGGGTCTCTCCCTTGATTCAAGGTTTTTTTCCAGGTTTTCTCTCTCCATAAAACCTAACTTGTTAAATTCCAGTTCTGTCTGTGAGTAAGCCCTGTTCTGACTTTGATCTGTTCAGAGATTGTTTCAGGATATTGATAAAATTTGATGTGGGGGAGTGCGTAAGTTCAGACTTCCCATGCTGAAGAAACTATTTAAAATGACATACTGATTGCATTGATTCTTTCTACAGCACTGGTCTTATCAGGAATGAAAGCCAATGGCATCCCATATTCTGCTCACAGGTACTTGTAAAGTCTAACAATATTTCTAGCCGGGTACAAAGTAAGCATTGTGATTGGCTTGTGTGCTTTTCCCTGGATTTTGATTGGTTCAGAGCGTAAGCCATTTGAGAGTTTCTACTCAAAGGAAATCTGCTTTGTAATTGGGTGATGTGCTTTTCTTTGTCTTTTGATTGGCTCAAAGACGTTTGGGATCCCTAGTCATATCAAATGTGGTGTTCAATTGGACAGTTTTGTCATGTCTGTAATGGCTAATCCATGTTGCTTTTCTTGTTGTAGCATACGAAGAGCACTTGAAATATCAGCATTAAAAATAGAAGGTACAGTAGTTATAATGATCGCTTCGCGCAGTACTCAGTATAGCGTCTATTCACTGATTTGTGTAACAGTATGGATAATTAAAAATACACTAAATGATGTTTTTTCCTCCCCAATTCTGTAGGACTTGATGTTTTCACACAAGGAAATGGATTATTACAGGTAAAAATAAGAATTGTGCCAAGGGTATGAAACAGATATGGGACACAATCAGGTCATATTTTTCCCGGGGGAGGGGGGGGGGTACTCCCCTATATTTGCTATATGGGTATGTGCCGCCCTATAGGTTATGGTTTTTCGGCTTTTTGGTCAAACAAATGTAACACGCCTAATTTTCCTCAGTGGTTCCTAAAAGTGTTTCTAATTTCTCCGACTAAATCCAGTTGGACTAATTTAGAAGTTGAGGTAACGTTAATAATCAATATATCAAAAAATATTATTGTTGTTCAGGTTGATAAAGCGTATGAGTATCTGACTCAACACTCGAATGAAGGCGAAACAGATATTCGATTTCAGGTACTTAAAGTTGAAACTTTGTACTGGAAAATATTGATTAAAGATGGAATTACTCAACATCATCATCTTCTTCATTTGATTGTCATACTCATCGCCATCATCATCGCTATTATCATCATTGTCATCCTCATCATCACCATCTTCCAAATAAAATAGAAAAAAATCATCCTTGTTTTAGCATTATCATAATGATCATCTTCATGATCATCATCATCATGATTTTCGTCATGACGTCATCTTCATGATCATCGCCATCATCATTATCGTCATCGTCAACACTGATTACCTTTCATATTTCATACTCACTTCAAAAAGCTTCATAATTCTCTGATCATTATTTGCGTATTTTCTTTTTCTCTTTTTTGTGGTGTTTAGAAAATTTAACGTTTTGAAACTCGTTTCTAGATCACTTGTCAAGCTGCGCGTGGTATTTATTTACGTGACCCTCATCAATTAAGCAAACCTTACTTGGCTCCAGTGTGTATTACGCCTCTCTTTCCAGAGAAAACAGGTAGGTAATAGTACTACACGCCAGTGCTTCAAGGGGCGTAGCCAGGCCCCCTTCCCTCCCCCCTCCCGCATCCTCACACAGTAGAAACCTAAACATCTAAGTAGTCACGTGATAAATTCTGAAAACGGGTTTTGCCCCCCTCCCGACTATACCTCTGGCTTTTGGTGCGCTTATGAGAGATTGGATGAAGTGGAATTACGTTTTGTCAGTTTTACATGGACCCAGTTACCAGTACCCGAGGGCTGCTTATGACTATTGCATCATAGATGGTTTAACCCGGCTTCCCTTCCGCAGTCAGCTTTTACCATAGCACAATTACAGCGGTTTTTATTTGGGGGGAACTACTATGGCACATTCCTGGTCGTAATATAGACATACTGTATCTTATTGTAGCCGTAACTATACTAAGTCGTATTGAGCTCAAACGTGGAATTTGCGCATGCAATAATTTTGCTTTCCATTTTCCTGCAACGTTTATAAAAATAAGTACCATCAGAAGTACCATACTTTTGTGTAGCAGAAACAGCAGATAATTTTTCATAAGCGAGATCTGGCTTATGCCTGAAACAACTGCAGTAGCTTTGAGATGGAGGACGCTAGAGAAAGAAGCCCAAAATACCGCATATATACCGTAACCGTAACCACAGCGCAAAAGTGACATAAACTGGTTGGTTTTTTATATTTTTGCAGCTCAACTAACTCTTTTTTCCTGTTTCTAGAAAATGAATTAAAATTAAATCTGAACCTACGTTTATGCCTGATCAGCTCTGACACATGGGTCTCCTGTCCCAGTCACTTTGTCCTCATGAACACAGGTAACCCATCAAGATACTTCTGTCGAATTACTCAGTTGAGCATTTTTCTTTTGATTGACGTCTCTGTTTTGTTTCCATGGCAGCAAGATCATTTAATGTCAAGGTTGATCCACGTGGGCTTTCAGAAGGTGCCCACTATGCTGAGGTAATACGTGATTCATATATTAGAACTTGTATAGCAGTAGTGTTTGGGGAGGGGAGGGGAGGTATACGAATCTCACTTGTATATTTGTCTTTGAATCAGGTCGGTGCGTATGACGTAGCTTGCCCACCGAAAGGCCCTTTGTTCAAATTTCCAGTCACAGTCATCGTGCCCCGCAAGTAAGTAGTATAGCTTGGTTTGGCTGTGTTGGGTACCCTGTGGTGAACAACACAGGTAGCCCATACATAAGATATTTATTAATTTTGATATCATCATAAATATATTAGATAACCAATGATAGTAATACTACTTACCTGATCGATAGGGTCACGGACACTGTCCATTATGAGGTGAACGTTGACGAAAAGTTGTTCAAACCAGGACAGATTGATAGGACGTTCATTGATGTACCAGAAGGAGCTACATGGGCTGGTAAGAGAAATAATATATATATATATATATAATATTAAGAATGCTTGCTCTTAAGGAGAAGGTAAAACAAATGATTTACAACAAGAAACACAATCCCAATAGAATGAAGGGGGATACAAGAGAAATTGTGGGGGGAGGGGGATGGGCAATGGAGACAATCCTCTCTCGTCTTCTCTAAAATAAATATTTTGGCATATTAGGAAGCTCTAACATTCTTTCGTCATCGCACACCCAACAACCAGAAGTGAATCTTAATGTATTTTTACTTCTGGTTATCTAGCCTCGTAAAAATCTGCCTGCCGGACCTTCAACTTTGTTCAGTAATATGGCATAGAAATATGTAATGTATAGCAGATTTTTAACATTTTAAAAAATACTGTTTTTTAGAGCTTTCTTTGATGTCATTAAATGATGAAACTAATGGCAGGTTCATGGTGCATGCGCTACAACTGTCACCGCTGAACTCCTACAAGGCGCATGAGTTTTGTCAGTTTGTAACTTTGGTTCCGAAGTGCGAGAAGACAGTCTCGTTCAGAATTGAGGTAAAACGTCTTTAGGAAATCAAAACATTACATTTTAATGCTTTCTTCAGTTGAGAGTACCTCTGGTTTTTTGCGATTTTCTAGTGAAGAATCTATTGGTGGGTTTCAATCACCTGATAACAGTCTTTAAATCTCATTATCTGTTCCAAATGGTGGTCAAACTGATCACCATGTGCTGTCAACTAGAAAGAATTCTACAAACCTTGTGATTCAGCTGATGTACACGATACAGGAAATGACGTCAAGTGAAATCTAGCAATAGAAATGTCATGACCGGGATTCCTGTGATAATATCACGTGATCTTTAATGAGAATCTTTTCTTTTAGGGTGGATTGACGCTGGAAGTATGCTTAGGTCGTTGGTGGGCGTGTCTTAGTGACTGCACGGTGAAGAGAACCCTTAAATTCCATGGTGCTGTGCCAAGCAAGTCTTCTATCACAATGGTAATAGGGGGCCTTTTTACCTGCTCGTCATTCAAAATAAGATGAATTTAACTAAAAAGTAGGGCATTTGTAGGACGTAATCATGTGTGTGACTGATACTGGATGGAAAAAAAATTCGGACTTTCTTTATTCAAATAATTTTTGCTGGCTGCAAATTTCAAATTCAAATTTCAATTCCAAAACCTTTTTCAAAATACTGTTTTTCCCTGATAAGATACTTTTGATTTCAAGATACGAAGCATTTTAAAGTTTGTTAGTGCCATCCTGCAGAGTCTTCTCCGAGGGATCTTTGGCTGAATTGATTCGTTAACAAAGTCATATATCAGCACGTGACTGTTTGTTGCGAAAGACCTATTACCTTGAGTCTCTTGTTATATCAACCCAAATGCCGGGCCGCCATGTTTTATTATTATTTATTCTCTTTGAGATAATAGAAAAACATCTGTACTAATAATTTTGATTGTTCTTCTAAACAGCATAGTAACCAAATCAATCGTGTTGACGTCACTAGCATGTTACGCACTGAGGATGTGTCACCGGCTGTCAGCCTAAAGACTCACGTCCAGCCAATCAGGTCAGTAGTTCTTAGGAGAATGTACTTAAATAGCCTTTAATACGATAAATCATGAGATATCTTCACGCTAACGCAGTCTATAAATCCCATCATGCATTGCGCATCGAGATATATAGACTATATATATTTGATATATAATCATATATAAGATTGCCACTTCTTATTCATGCTGTTTTTTGATTGGGTAAAAATCTCCCAATAACTTCCTTGCTCGTTCGTCTAAATCCACGTGTAATCCAGCCGTTTGCTTTCCACAAGCTTACGTGTCACGCCCAATTTTTACCACAGCGTTTGCGCCTATTTATTATTCAGTGATCGTAAGACCTCTTTTTTCGCGTAGGGAGTTTTTAAGCTGTGGCATAATTGGTTATTATGACAATATAATTTTCTTGTTCCTCTTCTTTTTTATTTACAGACCCAACGAATATAAGATTCTTCCTCTCGGGACGAGGGACGTCTTGCCGAAGAGAGGTCAAATATATGCACTCAACTTGACTTACAGCTTTTCTCAGGTATAGTCACTAATACCGCTCCTCCTCCTTCTTGGTGGATGCTACTCATTCCTCCACCCCACCCCCCTCAGTACAGTAGGCCTTTATTTAATCCTTGCAACAGGAAGTCTTGGAAGAGGGTATAGCCGCCATGTTTAACAAATAGATCATATGACTGACATGCTATTTCTCAACCCAGTCTCTTGGTGGATGCTACTCTCTTTACCCCACAACCTTGAGTACAGTAAGTTCATTGACCATCATTTTAGAAAAGACTAAGATTTTTTGCATTCTAGTCGCGAGCAGCAGAGATCCAGATCAATGCCGTGTACCTGAGTGAGCTACTCTACGATTCTGAGTACGAGTCACAGCTTTGGATGCTTTACGACTCCAACAAAAGAAGAGTGAACTGTGGTGATGCTTTCCCAAACAGAGTAAGAAATAACTTAAACATTTGTTATTTCTTTTAGTTTACGATAAAAAATCTCCTTTGGATTGAAGAACCTGCTTAATGTTGAGTATATTGCTATAAAAACATCTAAAGCTCTCTCAAAAATAGACCCTGCATTATTTAAGGGAATTGGGTAGAGTGCTATTCAAATTGTCGCAGTTTAAATTTACGCTGTGCTAAAATATATGGTTTTAAACGCAAGATGATTAAGAATTTTTTGCATTAATTGCCTTTGTTGTTGGCCTCAATTATTGCAAATTTTTAGCGGTAAAATATGTCTTTAAACCTGACGTTTTTTTGTTTATTTTTAGTACACGGCTAAAGTAGAAAAGGGGGACTATACACTCAAGTTCCAGGTATTTATATCATTGATATTTATATGATGTCTGGTTTTATTGGTACGATGTGGTACTGCTTATTGATAAGGTGTCCTATAAAACGCAATTATTGTTTTATCGTCATAAACCCCATTGTCATCATCTTCATCATTCTAGTGACCACTGCGATTTATCACCATCGACATGAAACAGTTCACTCACCACTAGTATTGTTTGCTTTCATCACTATCATCATTCTCATCATGCTCATCATCACTATTATTATTATTTACAATGATGATGATGATGATGATCACCTCCACCATCACTACCATCATCACTACCATCATGATCATCACCACTTTCATTAACACCATTATAATTGTCAACATCGTCAACATCACCACCATCATCATCATCACCACGATCATTTTCATCATCATCATCATCGTCATCATCAGCAGCATCCTTCACCGTCATCCTTCGCCATCATTACCACCACCATTACTACCATCATTATCATCACCACTTTCATCACCACCATTGTATTTGTCAACATCACCACCATCATCGTCATCACTTTCGTCACCACCATCATCATCGTTATCACTTTCGTCACCACCATCATCATCGTTATCATCATCAGCATCCTTCACCGTCATCCTTCGCCAGCATTACCACCACCATTCACCGCCATCATCATCACTAAACTGAATCACCACATCATCGTCATCACCACAGTCAGTCAAGTAATTATCTCCATGCATCGCCATCATAATCATCGCCATCTTAAATTTGATAATGTACGATAGTAACATTTGCTAATTTTTACATTTCAGATCCGTCATGACAAGAAGGAGCAACTCGAAAAGCTCAAAGACATGGTGGTTCTAATAGAGACCAAGCTGACCCTCACAGTATCCCTAGATGTGCACCAGTCGCACCTAGCAGCCATGACCGGTGGAAGTAAAGGCAATGGGGTTTCCATGGGAAAAGGTTCCAAAGTACCATTTTTCGTGTCCCCATTACCAGATGAAAAGTGAGTAAAACATCATTTATTTGACATCCCATTCTTTTACCTAGGAAATCGTTATAGTTATGAGTAATTAGTATTAGTCAAATCCAACGAGTGGTCTATCATCAATGCCGCGTTCTGATTGGATGAGCTACTTCTAATCTATGAGTGCCCCCGCCTCCCTGAAAATTTTGAAAATGAAGCCGTAATAACTAAGGTTATTTTCTACTCTTACCTTTTTTGATTGAGAGCATCGAAAAATTATATTTCAGCGTCTAGCTTGTAACTACCGAGTTTGCAGAATATCGAAAACCGACTGCAGTAACGATACAAGGGTATTATCGTTATATAGCATCACCTTTTGCTCCCCCATATTAAATGTTTCAAGCAAGCATTGTTTCTTTCCACAAACATTCGATTTGTTTTCTTTTTTTCTTTTCTTTGCGTAAAGATGATTAATATTTTAACAATAATAAACTTGTACTAAAAGGCATATTTTCAGAGGATCGAGATATGATATATTTAATCAAAAGTCCAATAAGGGGGAAGTGAACTTTGAAAACGTTTATTGACATTTCTAGAAAGAACTTGAGAGGTTGTTAAGTGGTTGCTTATCTTTCAGGCTGCCCAAAGGCGTCAAGTCAGGCCATATACTACGAGGTACCATCACGTACTTCAAGAATGAACCCGGCAAGAAAGTGGTAAGAAACTTGCTCTATTGAATGGATGCAACAAATACGCTTGGGCGTAATGTTTCACTATTTCAGACACGTGTCATTCGCCTGAGAATAAGATACTTTGTTTGAGTCGTATTCATTTCATGTGTCTTGTTATGCACAACCGTTATACAAAGAATCATCTTCATCACCATCATAATCATCATCAGTATCAGCATTATCATTAACCATGATAACTCATCAGCATCACCATTTTCATCACCATCATCGTCATATGACATTGCTACTACATATTGCAGTACTGATCACAAATGTTTTTTTCTTTTCGTAGGATAATTATCCAATAGAATACATCGTTCCTATCTCACCCAGCAAATCAAACAAGTCCAACAACAACAAACAAGAAAAAGAGGTAAAAACTTGCAGACTGGCTGTCGTACTTTTATAATGAGAGTGATGTTAAAAACGCTTATTGGATTAATTTCGTCTCGAGAATTCATCTGCGTTTAGTATTACTAATCTTGAGAGTCATGAGCTAAAGCTTGTAGCAAATCATTTCAGCCTGCCCAACAGCTAGAAGAAGAAATACGTGACTTGAAGATCTCTTATCTCTCCAAGTAAGTACTTCATAGACAAACCGTTCAGGTGTAAGGAAACTCTGAATGCGATCTTTGACCATGTGATTTATTTCTTTAAGGTTGGGAACCCTATGGGATGAATTGTCCGAGAAGCATGGAGACTGGCGACCGCTATTTTCAGAACGTTTACGCGCGTTGGATTCTTCTAAGGTAAATCGGTCGCATACTGGAAATAATACGAGGCGGTCCCAAAAAAAATGACATACTAATTAAGGGGAAAGTTACAGGAGAGATGCATTTTTGCCATTTTTCACACACTCCCCCCAACACCTCCGATAAATGATGGACGCTCTCTAAAAATATAATCTGACAAAGTTTTTTCAAAGTTTTCCATTCCATTAACTTTTAACCCTTGTACTTGACCCTTAAATTTAAGCCGAAAAGTATTATTCTTATAAAGAAATTTAATTCCCCTCATGTCACAAGGAGAAGACTTTGTCTGAGAATTTAGAACATGTTCTGAGGCCAGGATTTCACCGGGGGGGGGGGGGGGGGGGGGGGGAGGGGGGGCGGAGTTCATTCCTAAAATGGCGTGGTTTTTTTAATAGCAAGATAACGCGAAAGATGATGGATTATTTCGATACTGCACCAACTAAGTTTCTTTTTATTCCGGGAAAAATTTCCATGACAGAGATTGAGGATACTGTTTTTTTTTTTGGTTGGACTTCGAATTCTTCGACCTTTCGAAGGAGTAGGGTCGTGGCATAAATTAACTCAGTTTGATTTTACCGGCGGGACGATAATTACGTTGCGGTCGTGTCTCGTACGCAGTTAATAATCAATTAACGATATATTGATGAAATTGGAATCGGTTTTCGAAAGATAATTCTCTTATGTGAACTTACGGATTTTTAAGGAGAATCAGTTCAGAAAAATATAATGGCAAACTCGTCAGGAAGGAACATCGGCTCCAGAAATATTGTTGACTTTTTACAGTTTTGCAAGTAATTTTTGTTCGTTTGGATGTTATGAACATTGGTTGTAATGGGGCAAGATTTTGAACGCAGGCATTACGAAGCAAAGGCTTGGTACTCTTTTATTAAGTAATTGAAGAATCTTGGAATTCATAATGTGATTCTTTTTTTCTTACATTTGTAGTGAAAGGAAACTTTGATAAATTAAAGAGTTAGATTTAGATTCTTGCATTTCAGAAATTATTTTTTATCCTCTTAACATTCTGTATCAGTAGGATATTTAGTGAGTATGCTTTGAAGTATCGTTAACTCTGGTATTTGTATTGATAATGATTCTTTTCCTTTTTGTCCAGGAACGCTCAAAGAATCTCAAGGAAATTGTGAACGTAGCTGATAAAGTAATCAGCATGGTAAGGTTTTTTTTCTTGACGAAATAATAATATTTTGTAGGGAGATTTCAGTACCATCATCAGGGCACAAAGTTAACTTTTAAACCTACCAGCAAAACCTTGCTAGGAAGTTTTCTTGTTACTCAGTCCTTCAATTTCTGGACTTTGGTCATACTCCCAAAACTTGGCTAGTTCAATTTTTTCTTACTAGCTAAATACAAAATTTCACTCGCATTTTGGGAGTTTGCTTGCGAGCGTTAATTTCGTTCCCTGATCACAGATATTCTTATTTCTTTTTTTTGTATTTCTGTACCCTGCAAGTTTCATACAACGTGCTGATACTTTCTGCTGTTACGCTTGTAATGGAAACTTGTAGTATCAGCGTTTTGCCAGGCAAGCTTTTCTGTATTTTGCGCATTGAGAAATCCTCTAAAAAATCTGACCAAGAGAAATGCAGTATGCTGGACGAGATTCTTGATTCTTTACAAAAAATTGGCTCTCATCTATTTTTCGCAATATCAAGATTGAACAGTTTTAACCAGAAGCTTAACTTATTGTGTTCGAGAATACCATTCTTAGCTAGACCCTACCCATCTACTCTGCTTAATTAAGACAAAAATCATCTACACCTCGAGGGGTTTTCTTTCTTTATTGATTCCAGATCGACCGAGTGGAGTTGTCCAGCTATTATGGAATGAAATCTGATACTAGGATCGACGCGGCAGCAATTCGAAGGTAACGGACGTAGCGCAGTACTGTATCAAAGTGAACCCGAGTCCTTGCAAAATCAGGATTCTGGAACGAAGGAATTTGCATTCAGACTCTTGGATTTAAGATTCTGGATTTTTTTAATATTTTCTATTTTTAATGTAATTTTTTAATTTAATTTTCTAAATTTTTAAAAATAATAATTTTTTGATTTCGGATTTAAAAATACCTTAGCCATAAGCGCAAAAGCTAATTTCATAAAATTGTCAATTTGTTGAAAAATTCGTCCCCAAAACTAAAGAAAGCAGCCGTTACTGGACTATTTGTCAAGAAATAACTGGAACAGTTATAACTCGTTTAGATAATGAACGCACGAACAGCGCGCGGTCTCTCTTGTATTGTGAGTATTTCCCCCCACATGTGCACACCCTGTTATCGAGCTAATACATCAGGGTAAACACTTGAATGGTACATAATAACTTTAGAACTTAAATAAATAACAAATTCTTCATATACAGGAGAGGTAATCTAAATGAAATAATCGTCAATAATCTTGAGAAATTTCATTTTTTTGTGGCTCTTGTTTGACCTTCAAATCAAACATTTTAGAGACGAGAAAAAGATTAAGAAAAAAATTGATGAAATGACGAATTTATTAATATTCGAGGACTGAATCTGAAAAATTTATAATTCTTTAATTTTTTATTCTTTTCCTCAGTGAGAAAGACTCGGAGAAAAACGCGTTAATCGATGCTCTAGCGCGTAAGGTAAGTGTTCGAAGATGTTACCTTTTGTGCGTTCTTCAAACCTCCTTGTACGAAATAGCTACTCCCTCGACCAATCTGTCTCAAGGCAGTGGATTCCACAGAGTGGAAAATATTACGTATTTTAAGATATTATTCTTACCGTTATTCATGATGTTGTGTTCGTCTTGCCACAGGGATGTGCCTTAGCAGATCAGCTACTAACACCATTCGAAGGTAGGAAAAGAATGCCTAATTACTAGTACAACATTAAATAAACTACTTAGAATAACAAGGCGGGGCTGGGATCCTCGTATACTGGCTTCCTAGTGGCTGGTCAAACGAAGCAATAGAGTTTTGTAATTGGTGCTTGTTTTAACATCACTTTCCTATTAAAGCAAGGTTACAATGACTGGTCGTCGTGTTGGGTTCATAACGCATCATATTCCCCTTAGATAGCTATGTAGTATAGACCCCTTGCATTGAATTCCTAGAGGAATTGTTCTGGGGGACTAAACAATAGGCCATCTTTTCTTATGCAAAAAAATCCATTGTTTTGTCCCCCAGAACAATTCCTCTAGGGACTCACTGCAAGGGGTCAATTTAGTGTAAGGTGAGGTATAGATAAGTTTATTTAACGAAAGTTTTTTTTCTTCACAAAAAGGTTGAAGTACAAAATTATCGTTTGATCGTCTTAGGCCCTGGCTAAATGTTTCCTAAGGTGGCAAAACTGTCAGGAAATATCGGGAAGCAATGTTTCCATGCGTCTTGGAAACATGAAATGTTTTTGCCGCACAGCAAAAACATTTTTTGCGTCTTGGAAGCAAAATTTGTTAGTGCACGCAGCAATGTTTCGCATGTGGCTAAACTGGGAAACATCGAGGAAACATGCGCGCAATAAACATGTTTCCTCGTTTAGCCAGGGCCTTATTTCTCTAAAATTTTTCGTCTCCTTTTTCACCCGTTATAACCCGCGAAATGTATGCGCAATTCTCACGTTGGCGAATTCATCGGCTGTTTATCGGGGGAAGGGGTGGTCCTGCTGCAATATTTTCTATTTTATCGTCCATTTTAACTGAAAACAAAATCATATATCTACATCGAACCGCAATACATTTTTTCTTGCTCAAAAATTCACCGCCGGAAACAATGAAAACTGTAGCTATCACTAACACTAGAGAGTTTATGAACTATATATTCAATATATTTGTACTGCAGTTTATAGTCCAGTTGTAATGTATAAGTGAGCTGATCATGGGTTCAAATCCCGTTCAAGGCTGAGAATTTTCTGAGCCTTAAAATTTGCAGCTGTATAAGTTCCTTGATTATACTGTGAAGATCAGCTCACTTAGATACAATTAAGAGTGAGTTTAACAACTTAAACCTCAATGAGTCAACACCATTCTTAAACAACTATCGTCACTTGGTATCTTAAATGTTGCGCGGTTCAGTGAAGTTATTTTACGCCTTTTTAAGATAAAGAGACTTCTGGAGAAACAAGCGAAGAAGAGACGAAAACACTTCAAACCAGCCAACATAATTTAGGTATGAATACTGATTTCATTTTTATTACCCAATGAATCATTGAATTGTCAAGGTATGCTACGACAAACTCATTACAAAGATATTTTAGTCTTAGAGGTTTATTCCGTGAGTTCATCCTCAGTTTTTTAGACTCTGAGCAGTTTGCTATCTTTTCTTGGCACCTTTACGCGCGAAGAGACCAACTCAGTCAGGTTTGTCTTGCATTTTTCCAAAGCACGCAACTCTGGTGGGATCTGTGGCTCTCGTTCCATGGTGAAATTTAGATATTTATTCATTTGTAAAACTTTAGCCAGCTTATAAGATAATAATAAAGCAAACGAACAAACGGAGGACAGAGAAAGATGTCTCCTGGAACTAATGTTCCTTTAGTATTTTCTTGAGATTTTAGTGATATTGAAAATTGAGTCAAAACATTGTACAGCGCTTGGGCTTCATAGGAAAAGCACTTTATAGATAAAGTTTATTATTATTATTATTATTATTATTATTATTATTATTATTATTATTAAGAAAATAAATAAAAAACTGTGACTAAAAATCCTCCAAGCACAGGAGAGAGGCAACAAACAAGTCGACTCGTCACATGTTATTACGATTCTGAGAATCTCCATAGCAATCACCCAATATCGCAAGAGCCTTCCCTTGAGTTACCGTTCGCTGATATCATTTATTCTCTCTTTCCTAATTTACTGTTCGTCTATTTACATTCACAGTAAAGGCCTTACAAGAGACGCATTCAGAGATCCTCAAATGGATCGATGCATCTGATTCCAAGGTCAGTACAGTCTATACATTCCAAAAATCCTCACTCCATATTCCATGATCTACATTTTCTTTTCCCTGCTTTCCTGCACGTAAAAAGCCAAAAAGTACATTTTAATTGTAATGCTATAGCAATAGCATAAGAAATAGAATTTGAGAAGAAGTTTTATCAGCTTTAAGTGGTGAGGATTAAATACGAATGATAATTATGCGGCCTGAAGGGATGTAGTCTTGTGAGACGAACTGTTACTAATGACCGGGTTTCCTGAATTCACTTTATCTTGATAATATCAACAGACCTTGTTTGTTTTGTGTCAACAGTGACAGAAGTGTTTTTGTCGCTTCTCTGTGCTTGCCTGGTAGCGAAAGGGTCGTAGTACCAACCTCATTTGTTTATTATCAAACTTTGCTTTAAATACCTTTAAAACGAAGCACTGAGCGAGAGTTGTACAAGCAGTTGCTTTGTAGCTGAGTGAGAACTAGGTTCTACCATCGGAGTAACTTTTTACCCTTTTAAAGTTCCATTTTGAGAAAAAATCATAAGATAACTGAATATGAGACTGTTGGAAAATATACAATAGAACAAAAGAATTGAATTCAAATTTAAAATGTCGAATCTTATTCTTATTAAGAACGCTTTGCCCTTGATTTTGCTTCCCTGAAGGCTTAGATGTAAGGGGTTGAGTGATCGCAAGAAAAAAAATCACTATTATCTTTTGGGGAAATAAATTAAATTATGGGTCAGTTTGTGTTTTTCTAAATGTAAATACCCTCTTACATACATGCATTTATTACAACATTAGCGTCGCTTTAATGGTTTATTGTGGTATTTTAATACTTTAACAGATTAAAATCTGTTTCTTACACTTTACTTTTCTCTTCTGATTATCGCTGAAAGGAGAAGATACGAAGAGAACAAAAAATAGAAACAGTTCTTTTTTTATCATTTAATTCTGAAAAAAATTGATTTTATTTTGATTTCTTGGTGAGAGTTTCAAAACCACCCTTGGCCTAAAATGCATCGCAACGGTTCTGCATCATTGTTCAAGTTCTTCCCTCATGGCGGGCATAATTTAATTTAGAATTATCATAAATTATAGAACTAGTAGAACAAAGCAGTGGAAATTAGTGAAGTTAAAAAACGTTTTAAAAAGTACTGTTTTAACTCATCTAATTTACAAATCGACACATCTAAGAGAGACGTTCCATATCAGAGATCTCCGAAATACTTCCAAACTAGATGAACAGCTACATTAGAAAACCTTCTCGAAAACGAAAAAAATTAATAGAAGATCTTTTAAACGATTTTATGAGTAATTATGTTGATACATCCTCGATGTCAATTAACGATCGACAAAAGTCCTTTAACTTTAGCGCCGTAATTTTGGCGGGAAGTTTACGCGGCAAATTATAGATATTTCACAGCTGATTGGGGATTTAAGCGCCGTTTCACGTCAGTACCTTTGTAAATGAAAATATATTTCAAACAGCACTGGACCAAAGATAAAGTAAATCTTTACTAGCAAGGATGATTTTTAATATTCAAATTGTCATCCAGTTTAATGTCCGTCGTTATTTATTTATTCATTCTTTCATTTATATTTTTAACGAGGAAGGGTTATTTTTGTTCCAAGAGATGTAATTTAGAGAGTGGAACTCGAAAAGCAATTTAGAAACAAACACCGTTTCTCCTTTGGAAATTAACTTCCAAAATAATCGTTTGAACTCGAGGGATTTTGAAAGTTCTCCAGTCGACACTAATATAAAGAGATGTCTTCGCTGTTTGACTAATTGAGAGAGTTTTGTTGACATTAAGATAAAAAAGAAATGAATTATAGGTTTGCTGGAAGCTTCGTGTGATTTATTGAACCATGAATATAAACAGTTCCCAAAAAAAACACATAGAAGTGCTGAAGCTTGACAAACTCGTTAAAACCCATTCAACCACTATCAAACTATTAGTAGGAATTAAACTTCTGAAGACTCGAAAAATATGAAAATAAGATTTAAATGAAGAAGTTGTTTTGAATCTTAAATAATAGGGAAACATTTTGTTTTTAGCAGATATCTCAATGGACATTCGTTATGTAAATAGGAAAACATTATTCGCTCGTCTTAGTACGGGGTCTAGACAAGTCAGGGCAAGAGTACCATGGTCTCTTGGTTAGGATTATAATCTTCAGCAACAGGGATAGTTGCATTGGGAAATAAGTCTATATAGGACTCCTAAATTGATTCCCAAATCTTAACAAAATTATAATAATCTATTTATATGTAGGTTTATTTATTTTTGCTTCTAGAAGTGTTGGACATTAAGTTTTAATAAATATCCTATGCGCGTATAAACAGTATAAAAAAGGCTCATTTCAGTGTTAGACTGGTTCAAACTGCGCATATTAGAAGAAGATAGTGACAGGATTCTCGCATAAGTTCTCTACGGCGATACTTCATGTGACATAAGCCTTTGCTACTCTTGTGGGAACTAGAGATCGACTGGCTGGTGACACAAATCAACTTGTGACGAGATTTTGTAAAAATGGTTGGCATATCATAAAAAAAGGTTTTATTAGTAACCAAGAAGTATCAATTTCTCGTGCCCTTTCTCACCTAAAAATCGAAAGTTTTGAGAAGGGTCTGGGTGCGAGAATGAGAAGTATCACTATAGCAACAATAGTGTCACCAGGATTTCCCATGATGAGGCTCACTCCCCACTAACCTCAACAAATCACCCCTCCCTCCCCTCCCCCCATACAAGTATAAGAATCGCAAGGCCGACACATACCTTGCGTAATTATTTGTTTTGCCAACTTTAGTGTTTTTATCGATTGTTTTAGCTTCTATAACTGATCCTTTTGCTCCAGATATCTGAGTTTCTAGCGAAGAGCTCCGAGGCACAGAGATTGTATGGTTCGGCACTCAAGCTGCTGTTGAAGAACAACTGGGAGGGGACACCAGTCAAAGCAAGTGACGAGAAGATCATTGAGGTATTTATCTCTCATATGTATGGAAAAAATTCCCGGTCTTGTCAGAAACGAGTTACTGAGGCCCCGTCCACGCGTATCCGGAAATTTTTGTATCCGCAATTTTTTTTTTTGCGGATACAGGTTGCGTCCACGCGTGTCCGGGAATTTTATTATCCGTATCCGGAAATTTTCGAAAACGGTCTCCAAAGTGGAAATTTTCAAATACGCTCCGAATACGGATACGTGTGGAAGGTCGTATCCGCAAATTTTCGAATACGCTGGCGTAAACACGATTTTGCGCATGCTCAATAAGAAAAACCATCCGTCAAAGGGACTAGGCACTAGCGTGCATCAGGGCGGTTAAAGAAATTTCCTGATACGTGTGGACAGTGAAAACGATTCGAATACGCTGCGTGTGGACGCGAACATTTTCGTATCCGGAAAAAAAAAATTCCGGATACGTGTAGACGGGGCCTGAGTTATTTGCTCTACTGCAGCAATATTTCGAAAACTTGCTATTTCTTATCCTTTCATCCCGATTTCAGTTCCTTTATTCACCGGCTTCAGCTTCAAGTAGCCCTGCTTTTTCTTCTATATCTTGAAATTCACTTTTGAATTCTCGTTTCGTCTTTAATATTCTTTTGAATTTTTCCTTTCATTTTTCCACTGTGTTTTTATTTTAGGCTTATTTGTTTGATATCCTGGAATTCACTTTTGAATTCTTGTTTCGTCTTTAATATTCTTTTGAATTTTTCCTTTCATTTTTCCACTGTGTTTTTATTTTAGGCTTATTTGTTTGATATCCTGGAATTCACTTTTGAATTCTTGTTTCGTTTTTAATATTCTTTTGAATTTCCCACTGTTTTAATGAGTGATTTTTGACACTTTTTTCTCGTCAGCTGTGTGAAAAGCTTGGCTGGAACCACTGTATCCGCTTTCTGCGAGAAAGCCTACCCGTCAAGTATCCTCATGATTTTGAACCGTTTTAATGGATCCGCCAGCATCAGCTGAGAAGTCACTACGCCGACTGGAAACAGTTTCCAGCCACGAGAAGACTTATCAGTTAAGCACCTAATTTTTTATGCTCCTATTCACAACAGGATTTTATCTCGTATCAAAGCGAACTGCACCACTCAACAATGTCTATTTTGTTCAAAGGCATTACGCTTTCTCACTCAAAATATTTCTTGTATCATATGTTTTCAAATATTTTATTCGCCTATTCATAAGACAAACCATAGTTTACTATGGAGCTGCTTAACTATGGTCAAATAAAGGATGGTACAAATCTGCACCGCGTAGCATTATGGGGTAGATTTTAGACACGAGATCATTTCCGTCCCACAATTCAATTCGGAAGGAGTTCTTCACCAGTCTTCCTTTGATCTCCACGAGAGACGAATTCAAATAAGTTACGTATTTATCGATTCCTACAAAAATTCGCAGTCCTTTTCACCTTCCTTTTACCCACAACAAACAAATGAGGAAAAATACCAATAAACTAATTCTTCTCCTATTTACACTATTCCTTTCTCAGAGCTGGGCTCTCTTGAAGTAAACTGCGTTAGAGATCTTTCATTTCTTATGCCATTATTAGAATTCTATTGACCCCGCGTGAAGCCTATCAATCAATCCAATAAAGATTTTTATTATCAAAATGTGTCGCTTTATTTCACAAGGTCAATTAATGGATAGACGTGAGCGTCTTTAGAAACGCTAGCGGCCGCGAATCATAAATTAGCTGGGGGAGCATGGGGAAGGGAAAGAAATGACTAAGGTGGATTAGATTCAGAATCTTAGACAGCTGAAATTACCGAGTGGAGAGGTAGAATACTGAAGAGAAAGCAGAGTTTATAAATTTAATATTCCCTTAACTATTAAAATCTTCATTCAATGCTCTTCCTAATGTCAATGTTTCCCCTTTTACTCCCAAGTAGGACTCCAATATTCAAAACGAACGTCAGTATTGTGATTCACTTGTGCTGTGAGAAAATGGTCTTTAATATTTCTCTGTACGACAGGTTATGGTCCCCACGTGACATTCAATTCAAAAGTTTGACCTACGATATATTTTCCTCTTAAAACAACATTTATCTCCAAAAGTCCTTCGGTCAATTAACACAACGACAATGAATAGTTTTCTTGTCGAAACACGTAACTGAATGGATTCATTCTTGAGGTTGTTACGAGTACATCATCATCCACATGTTAAGCTTCTATTGTCATTTCGAGCTCATACAGCAGCAACGACAGGTTGTTTTTTTATTTATTATCACTATTCTCCCATATTCATCAGTAGGTCTTGTGTTCCTTATACATAACCAATCAACCGAGAAACCGGTTTTCAATATGTTGGCCAGCTGGCGCTTTTGTTTCGTGCGCTTTTAAAGTTGGCAAGCTTGCGTGTCGTTGCAACACGACTTCAACACCTATGTAACACTTAAATTCATCTTAAGATGATTTGAACAGCACTGTTCTCGTCTAGTTCTGTTTCTCAGAAATTCGAGTAGATTTTCGTGTGGACGGAATAACATACGATCGCACGCTGTGCCCTTAACGAGCATTGTGATAAGATGAGAGGAGTGTTGTTGTGTGTTCTGATTGGTTAGAGCGAAAGCCATTTAAGAGTCACGATATCGCTATATATAAAACTCTAATTTCGTAACACTGCTCGAATAAATCGTAATATATCTTCTTGAGTAGAAAATATATCATGGTTTTGACGACATATATGCCACATTTATTATTCAAACCTGTGAAAAATTTCTTTTTTCGTGGTGGAATTTCTCGGGTGATTCCAATACTTGAAGAAGAGTCTACCATATTGACACAGCACTTGGTGAAGTTCATTTGACTGGTTTCATGAAGGATTGTTGTTAAGTGTGAAGTATTGCATGGAACTCTCTACATTTCCTTTTATAGATAAACCTTTGTTTAATAAATCAAAGAAAAACAAAAGTCTTAACTTAACTTAAAAGGGTGGTTAAAGATGAATGACTCCTGAAGGACCACGAAATGCATCCATTTTTACTAAAAATCACGCGTTCGGTTCTTTGACTTTTTTAAACTGTAAATGATGAAATCTATTCAAAATCGTTAAAAGTCTTGTTTTATATACATACACTCAATATTTTTCGTAAAGATTACGCGGTAACGAACAATCGAAAGACCATGCAGTTCCTTAGTATCAAAATAGATAAAGAGTGAACCATATAAAACTTAGTTCCAACGTTTTCTAAATGTTATAATATTACTTGGAATAACTGCTCAAAAACTCGTACATTTATCGGTAAAACTGAGTCAATGTGTTTTCACATAATCTAAAAAATGCGTTTTTTTTAAATTTTGTTACTTATGAATTTCAACACAGGAAAAAAACAAGGATGCAAATGAGAGATTACGTTTCACACTTGGGAGATCATCTCATTATTCTGAAGTTTTTCGAGGTTTATCGTCCATAAAATATCTCAAGCAGAAAATCTTAAATGGTTATTAAGCTAATAACGGGGTTTCTTTTGTTCTTGTGAAATAAAATACAAAATATTTCGTAGAAAAGTTATCGTTTCGCGTGAAACCAATTTTTGGCCATTTTTCCCATTGACGAAGATCCAGGGTCAGCGAAAATTTCCCTCCAAATATTTTGAACCAATCAGAACGCGTGATTTTTTTCCCGCGAACGAGGCAGCAAAGTTATGTGAAGAATGCAGCGCACGCGCAGTAATAGAATTGTGGCCACGTGGTTAATGATTGACCAATCAGATTGCAAAATTAAACCCCACCGCGAAAGATCGTTTGTCAAGTCCTCTAGCTCGCTGCAAAAAATATGTCCGCTTGAGTGGAAAACCAACCATATCACCCAACTAAAAGCTCACGAAAGTCATACTTTGCGGCCCCAAAATGGCACCCGAATCATAACTGCAATACTCCAGGGATCCATCTACGAGTCAAAGGCCTTTTGAAGGAGATCGGGTACAAATTCGAAAAATCTGGGCCCTTTGAAGTGACTCGAGTAGTTCAACCTTTGTGGATTGCTGTTGGTTCGTACCTATGAGATCGCTGAGAGTTTAAGCTGTATTTCCTTCACTTTTTTGTGGCGATCTTCCCCAATGTCTAATCCTGGAACTACACTGACTAGTGTGTGGATCGAAGGTAAGAAAGAGGTAGTTTCTTTGGACTACACGTGTCTTGATGACGATTGTGGTGTCGTGAGGGTTTTCGTTATATTCTTCTTGTACCGCATTGTTACTTTGGCTCTCAGCCTAGCACCTCTTATTCACAAGATTAGCAGCCTCTACCTTTCTCCTGCCAGATCTGTCTCTTCAATAACTCCAAGACAACTTATCAAGGTCCTCAGAGCTCTTGGGTTCTTTCTTACATCCATAATCTAACATTTCTTCAATAACAAGAAGTGCTGAATATTCAAATTTCTCGTAGGTCAGCCGAGCCCTGTAAAGGGTACCCCTTCATCGCCGACAAAACGGGTAGTTGGACGAGACGGACATGCAGTGCCAGAAGGCTACATAAAGTTTTATAATTCAGGGATCGATTCGTTAGTAATGGGGGTGAGTATACAAAGATTGATCTTACTTACGCAGTAGCTTTGAACAAGACGTAAAACGAAAGTGGACTCCGCCGTATCCCCGAAGTTTCACCGTTGATTTATAATTCATGCCTGATTCTTAACACTAAAAGCCTTAGGAAGAAAACTATCTGAGGCTCCGAATGATGAAATCCTCAGTAATGTTATGTATGGGGTTTGAATTTATAGCTGATGGGAGATTTAAGCCTGCGCAATGCTTTGAAATTCCATGTTCGTTTCGTGAAATTCTAGCTGGCTTTGTTTGTCTTTCTGGTTTTGGTAGTAGTTTACTCTTGATTGTCTTGCAGGCTGGGATGATTGACAATAATGGACAGATAGAACACACTAAAAATTCTTCGATCACCTTATCCAAGGGTAAGCTATCGGGTGATTGTTTATTGTCTGTTTACAATTTCATTTTTGTTAAGTTAACTTTACTTAACAAACCAACGTACGCTCGAGGGATCTAGATTCTAGAAACCCAATACCAATTAGGAATGTTAAATTCTCATTCGTTTTAATTCTAAACTCGATTAACACCAGCATTATTGCAGATTCTCCCACATTTAAGCATGTTTGTTAACGTCGAAGCAGAAAGTCCTAGTTGCAATTTTGGCAGGAAAAGGCGAACAGAATTGAATCGAGTCTTTGACGATTCATAAATCAAGACAAATGTTTTCTGTTTGTCTTTGATTGGACTTTTTCGAGAAACCTTTCTTACAAAGAAAATAGTGTTGACGCAAAAATCTTCAAGAAGAAAATCAATATATTGTTTATTAGGCCTGTGCATGGCCAACAGGGAAAGATTTCCTTTATTATTATAATTTTTTCTTAACAAGAGGCTTAGCACGGCTTAGTTGAAATAAAGTTAGAGAGCTGATATATATATAGCTGGGTCTCTGTGATATTTGAATAATATATATATATATACAACATTGAATATATATACAATGTGTTTTAAACTATATTAAGATTGCATAACTCAATGACAATATTTAAAAAACCTACATAGATTAAAAAGGTATTTTGGTCCCAGATGCTGAACTTTCAAACCCTTCCAGCTGATAAGCCAAAGACTGATCAAAAGTTTGAAACTTTTAGGATAATTTCATGAGCCTAATTCAACAATACAACAGACCCTGTTGACCTCTGATTTAAATATGATTTTATTCTAAAATGTACTGCATTATAAACTATTCAATCCCACTGTATGTCAAGCTATAACCTGCAGGAGAATACATTCTGCTTTATTAAATGTTCCTTAGAAGTTACATATAAAAATAATACATTCTGTAATGTCAACTAACTTATGAACATATATACTCTAGAATTTAAAAAGCAATATTTTTTTCATTTTTTGTTACTAATCAAGCTAGTAGGAATTAACTAGTTGTTTATGTATATGCATAATGACTTACTACCTTTTTAAAGATTTTGGAAGATGAAAGATTATATGGAGGCATTATGGTAACACAATAACTTATCAATGCTAATTAGGAGACCTTTTCAAACTTCACTTCACTGTACATGAAGAAAGGGTCCCAAGTCAAGGTTGGACTTGATGAATAAAAACAATCAAGGTCTTTCTCAACTTCAAACCATTATTTCATTGTCATCCAAGCAAATTTGTGAGAGGACTATCATACTCTATTAGATTCTGTATTTTTTTTACTGGGGAAGTGGGGATCACTAATAAAAGAAATCAGGTTCAAGAGATAAGGGGCTACACAAAAATATCCAAGTTGCATATCACTTTAGCAACAGGAAAACAAGAGAGGTGCTGTTTTTTTATGCCACATTGGAGAAGGGTGTTGTTTTTCCTCAATAAGAAATGAATATAGTCCCTCCTAGTAGATTGCAATATGAATTAATGAACATGGAGAACTAGGAGCTTATTCTTCGAGAGCATTGCAGTAGGTGAGACTAGGAATAATGCAAAATTGTGTGAGGTCACATCTAGGAATTACATCTACTGTAGACTTCACACTGCTGATAGTGTGTATGCAGTATACAGTCAATTCAAAAAACGTTGTTGTCGACCTGCTCAAGCCTATACGTGACTGGACCAAAAGGAATATGGGTAAAAATCACTGAAGTGATTAAATATTCGTTCTGAATAAATTGTTCCCGCTAGTAATGAGGTAATAATGGCTAGAAACAATCCATAAAATGCATGTCTTTGGGTTTAGGGAAAGAAAAAACAAAGTAGTTATGATTCAGTTCACAATTCCGAAAATATGAAGGCATTAAAAAAAACGTCTACTTCAACACTTCCCGCTCGCCTACAAAGGTTCATGCTGTAAACCAGGCATAACTAGTCAGATAAAATTATGGAGTCAACTCGGCTTCAATGATTGCTACCCAGAGTTCCTTTCGGTTCAGTCGCGTAGGCTTGAGTTGGTCGACAACAACATTTTTTGAATTGACTGTATATCTAAAATACTATCTAGCATTAGTTATAGTTTCTCACAGAAAACAGCCTCAATGTATGATTTCAGCTTAGGTTCCCTAAGGGAAGGCTTATTCACCCGAAGGCCAAAAAAGTTAGAAAATTCATATTATCTTGGGAAAGGATTTTGAAAAAGGTTTTGGTTATGACAATAGTAACAGTCCTATGCCTATAATCAATACAAAGAGCCTTTTGCTTTATCATCAAACTAGTTTGCCTGCAGATAGTATAATAATATAGTTTTAAAAAAAGCTGTATTAACTTTCTTGTTGTCCCCTCTAGCAATCCAGTGTTATACAACCTTGTTAATTACCCAATGTAAACTGATAAATGACAATGGCACACGCCTGTGGTTAAAGTAGCGTGTGTCAGTGTTGTTACAAGCATTAACTCATCTTCAGTTAAGTGCTCTTGCGCACGTCTGATATTATTTTTTCAGTGGGTGGTGTGTTTTCATCTGCAGTAATGTTGCGTCATTGTCAGGTATTTAAGGAAGCACATAGCCCAAATTAGCTCTCTAATCAAAGTTCCTTAAAGAGTGAACAGAAGAAAAGAAGTTTTTCGACATTCATTCGTAAAAGATATCTATGAAACCAAGGCATTATCATTGAAATCAAAGTGAAATGGATCAGAGCTATTGCAATTACGATATGCAAGGATACCAGCCATACCAAACACAGCCATGCAACTTTGACCAAGAAAACGAAACTCCAAAATGGAATCCTAGTTGCATGTATGGTAGCAGTGAAAGACTTGATTGGAACAAATGTGTGTCACAAAACTCATATCCAAACTACGACTATTATCCAATGCATGAAACTTTTTTTCCGGAACCAGTATACCACAACTATGGTAAGTTTGGATAAAGGTTCAGAAAATAGGCGTAGTTTCTAATTTACACTTTTCTAGGGATACTTTTGAAAAACTGTTTTGAGAGTTCTTCCTTTTGAAATAGTTGATTTATACAACAAATTTCTTAGAAACTCCAAAAAACTAAATGAAGTTGACTTAATTTAGTCCTTAGTTTCTATGACTTAATTTCTGTGTTTAACTTTCTTTTATAATTTCATGCTATTGAATAATTCATTGCTATTCATTTATATGGTTCTTTTATTGATGTATTTGATTTTCAAAAGAATAATCAGAGATAGAAACAAATGCACTTATATCAGGATTTCTTATTTATTTTTTGTCAACGGTTGCAATGCCAGGTCCATGCTGTGAGTTATGGACCAAGTTTTATCCACTGTGTTATGGCCCAACCAATGCACATAGTGCGCTGGCCATGAAAAAGTGGTGGGGCAACTAGGTTTCATAACTTATATAGGGACAGAGCAAGCAAGGTTAATGAGATATTTATATGGCAAGGGAAACACAAAAATTGGGTTGGTGGTTGGTACCTTAAGTTATGGGCTGCAAATACTCCATCTTAAAGTTCCGTTCAGTGACCACGAATAATAGTTCCAAGTTGAGGTTGGAGTTTCCATGCATGATAAAAAGTATAGTTTTGGTATGCGTGGAAACTCTAGCCTTTTTTTGATATTTCATTCCTTTTCACGACAGTTTAATTTTTTGCTTAAAGCAACAACTTTTAGAAGCTCAAAAATGTCTCTCAACCAGCTCATATCTTATCTGTGTCACGTTTTAGTGTATGTGATGGTTTGATAAACATTAGGTTTTGTTTTAGTAAACAAATGTAAACAACATCCAGGTACCTTAAACTAATCATCAGTGGCAACAGGCCATGACTAGGCTTGCTTACTTAATCATAATTTTACATGTTCTGGAGGTGTGAAGGTGGTGTGAACTACCTCAGAAAAGCTTTTTGCTCTAAAGCTAGTCTCCATAAAACTGTGTCTTTCATAAAATACTTGATCATTATTGTCAATATCAAAGATACTTTAAAGGCTATGTAGTTTTAAAAATATCTTCACAGTTTTTTGATAGACTAGACCAGAAGGTATTCAAATTAGATCAGAAGCGTGCCACTGTTTTAAAATTTATTTTTCTTTGTCCAAACACATGTTCATGCAAACACAGAACCTTAATGATAATTACTAAAACATATGACTTCAAAATCTTACTCTAACTTCCTCAAAAACTCTCAAAATGTGAATGCTGTTAATTGAAGAACACTGGAAGTAATAGTTAATGTGTGGTTTTTATGTTTCAATAAAAGTTAGCATTAAAATAAGGATTGTATAATGACTTCAGCATGTTCTTAACACATGTACATGCAGCTAAATAAATAGCTGATAAATAGTTGTGTTTTCTTTCAACATTGTTTAATGACCCTCTTGCTTGTTAAGCCCATGCAAGGTCTATTATGGGTTAGTTTCTACACACCTTGGCTATCCAGATGATAGAACTAAGAGTTTTGCAGCACATGCAATATATAGACCCCACAGCTTAGAGGTAATATGCTGCAGCATGTGATTCCCCTTGTTTACTATTACTTTATTAACCTATTTTGCCCAAGGAAATACACATGATAAACAAAATTAGTGAAGTAGTATAAAAAAATAGTCAAACACTAGGTAGAATAGATTGGGAACATGAGGAAAAGCACTTGAATAGCTAGTGTGTTGCATTGATGATCATAGAGAATATAGCACTCCCTGGTAAAACACATTTAGTAATTTTACCCATGCTTATATTTTTTTGATGATGCAGGAAAAACACAAATAGTATGTGTTTGTGTTCACACAAATTGTGATGCTAGTTTTGTATTACGTTTTTCATAATCGTCAAGGTCATGATTAAAGACGTTCCTTTGATTTCAGCTCAAGCAACAACCACATTTCCTTCATCAACATCAATGCCTTCTGGAACACCTACAAAAATGTCACCTCTCATCCTCCCCAAAACCAGTAATGCTACGCCTGGTTCTCCTATGGTAAATATATGCCTGCCGAGAAAAGAAATCCAGATGTGGTTACCTCTGTTCTCATTGTTATGCACTGATGGAGACAAAAGTTGTAGGGAAATCGGGCAATGCACTGCCTTCAATCGAATAAATTGCTTGGTACCTTTACATACTATGATTGACGAAAGTGTATTGCCTGATTTCCATACTAGCCAAATTTTGTCTAGATCAGCACATAGCAGTGGTAATAGCTTTGTAGACCTCATTTCATATACAACAGATGTTTAATCTGTAACATTTGGCATTGTTTTCTCATGGATGTACATACAGGCTAGGAAATTAAAGCAAAAAATCATACATTTATATTTCTCCAGAGCAGTCAACTGTACGAAAATATACATTTGGCAATTTATAGATTTGAAATTTATCTTGGGTAAACTTATTGAATGAAATTTTTCACTTGTAGGTCCTTGGATCACCACAGGGTCAACAGGTTATTTCTGTCGGCGGTAGCCCACGAACACCTGCAACAATGATAGCAGCACCAATCATACCCTCACCTTCAAATACATGGCCAAGGTAATAAATAGATCTTTTTATCTTGGGTGTAATGTTTTCCCATTTCAGACCATGTTGCATTCTCTTGAGAGTAAGATTATTTTTTTGAACTGTATCCATATTCTGTGGAACCCTTAAATGAAGAAATATTACTCTAGGGAATATGACACATTGTCCAAAATGGGCAAAAATGCTCAAACTGAAGACATCCATTGCAAATCATTTGAAGATGCAATGTTTTTGTCATTTTCTTGTTTCTTGGGAGAGGTATTTCACTTTTGAAATGTTGAAATGGGTTTTGCATCTCTTTGATCTCAACAAATTATCCTTCCCTTCCCCTTGCCTGAAAATAAGGCTTTCATATCACATAGAAAGGGGCTTCCCAGTTATAATACAACCTCCTGTCTACACCAGTGATCAAGGATTTTTAAGTTAAGTGAGGATTCCTATAAACAATGGAGATTTCCATGTCCTGGGGAAGGGGAAGAGTAAGAAGATGAGTCTCGAACACACCAACTTGTTGAACAAATATAACTCAGACTGAGTGGTTGTTTCTTGTCTGATGTGTTATAAACTTTTAACTGTTTAGGGAGCACCCCTGGAAGTGGACGTAAGAGAAGAGGAGAATTTGGAGAAAATGATATCATGGATAGTGCAGAAAGGTGGGTTCTATTTTATTGATGTAGTCCCTATTAATTAAGGACCATATTTTTATGGTATTGGGTAATAAGAACTAGTGTGTTGTCAACGTTTGGGGTATTATATTAGCGTAGGTGTGTGAGCGCTCGCCTCTCATATCATCAATGTGACCCAAGATGAGTTCGAGTCCTGCCAGGTTCGGTGTTGGTTCTCTCCTGTGCTTCGAGGGTTTTCCGGGTTCTCCAGTTTTCCGCCCTCCGCAAAAATCAAGGTTTGTTAGCCACTGGCTATTAACTGCTACCGTCATGAAAAAAGGATGTTTTTTTAAAACAGGAAGATGGTATTTTTCTGTGTCATCTCATTTATTTTTTCTGAGCCATTATAATGCAACTGATGCGAGCCAGTAGTATTACATGGTCATGGTAACCAATCAAATTGTACATTTTGACAGGCGTAAAAGGGGTAAGCGATTACCAAGTGCTGGCAGAGGTCCTGTTGGTGATAAGTCAGGGAAAGGACTTCGGCATTTCTCCATGAAAGTTTGTGAAAAAGTACAGCAGAAAGGAACCACATCTTATAATGAGGTATTTGAATGACTCTTATTGGTCAATATCATGTGAACTCCTAAATTTACTACTATCAACTTGTGCTTTAAATTTTGAATTGTATCCTTTTTTAGGTTGCAGATGAACTTGTTCGTGAATTTAGTGACCCAGAAAAGCATTTGTCTCCTACTGATCAGGTAAGTCAAACTAAAATGAACTGATTGATTGACTGACTAAGTGACAAACTAAGTGATTGTTTGACTGGAATGAATGAATGAATGAATAGCTGACTGACTGAAGGCTGGCTGGCTGATTGATTGACTGACTAAGTGACAAACTAAGTGATTGTTTGACTGGAATGAATGAATGAATGAATAGCTGACTGACTGAAGGCTGGCTGGCTGATTGACTGACTGACTAAGTGACAAACTAAGTGATTGTTTGACTGGAATGAATGAATGAATGAATAGCTGACTGACTGAAGGCTGGCTGGCTGATTGACTGACTGACTAAGTGACAAACTAAGTGATTGTTTGACTGGAATGAATGAATGAATGAATAGCTGACTGACTGAAGGCTGGCTGGCTGATTGATTGACTGACTAAGTGACAAACTAAGTGATTGTTTGACTGGAATGAATGAATAGCTGACTGACTGAAGGCTGGCTGGCTGATTGACTGACTGACTAAGTGACAAACTAAGTGATTGTTTGACTGGAATGAATGAATGAATGAATAGCTGACTGACTGAAGGCTGGCTGGCTGATTGACTGACTGACTAAGTGACAAACTAAGTGATTGTTTGACTGGAATGAATGAATGAATGAATAGCTGACTGACTGAAGGCTGGCTGGCTGATTGACTGACTGACTAAGTGACAAACTAAGTGATTGTTTGACTGGAATGAATGAATGAATGAATAGCTGACTGACTGAAGGCTGGCTGGCTGATTGATTGACTGACTAAGTGACAAACTAAGTGATTGTTTGACTGGAATGAATGAATGAATGGCTGACTGACTGACTGAAGGCTGGCTGGCTGATTGACTGACTGACTAGTTAACACAATAAGAAATAAATGAAGAAAAAAACACTGATAGATTAAACAAAAAGGAAAGGTTTACTTATATCATGCAGTTGCTTTCCTGTTGAAGAAAGCACTCAGAGACACAATACATTATTTTATGACAGAGTTCAATATTTCTCCATTTCTTTCAGGCATATGACCAGAAAAACATCAGAAGAAGAGTTTATGATGCTTTGAATGTTCTCATGGCGATGAACATTATTTCTAAAGAAAAGAAAGAAATACGATGGATAGGATTACCAACCAACTCGGCACAGGAGTGTCAGCAATTAGAGGTATAAACCTTTTAGAATTTAAACTGTTTCAGTTCAAAAAAAAAAACAAGAATAAATGTCTTTTGATTACATTTTCAAACCTTAAAATTAGTCATTGTTAAGGATGGTAAAAGTCAATAAATCAGACTATAAAGCAAAATAAATTGTAAAACCTGGTCAATTCTTGCAGGAGGAGAAAAAGGATAGACAAGACAGAATACGGCAAAAGACAGCCCAACTTCAAGAACTTATTTTACAGGTTAACAAATCCAACTCAATTCAAAGCCATTATAATATGGAAGGTCAATATTAGCAGTTTTCAAAGTTTGACAAAATTAATTCTGTTTCGACAGCAAATAGCATTCAAGAACTTAGTACAAAGAAACAGAGTTAATGAAAAACAGCAAGGAGCTCCTGCACAGAACACAACAATTCATCTGCCATTTATTATTGTCAATACCAGCAAAAAGACAGTCATTGACTGCAGTATATCAAATGACAAGTAAGTAATAGGAAGAGCAGGTGAACTTGCTTAGGAATTTTCTTTTTTTTGTAAGCAAAAAGAATAGGGGGTGGAATGAATCGTTCGCATTCAACAACTTACCATTTCACCTGTTTATTTACATGTATATCTTTCATTCAAATAAATTAAGTGTACTGAATCTAGTCTGTATTTGTTCACAGATTTGAATACCTGTTCAACTTTGACAACACATTTGAAATCCATGATGATATAGAAGTATTGAAGCGAATGAACATGGCATTTGGATTGGAAAAGAAGCTATGCTCAGAGGATAATCTGAACCGCTCCAGAACAATGGTACCTAAAGCACTGGAACCTTATGTCATTGGTTGGTACTTTTTTGATATACTTCAGTTTTCAAATTACCAATAGTTAATTGGCTCGGGAACATGGAATATGAACTATCAAATGGTCCTGTATCTATCAAAAAGTAGTGTTTTCTTAAGTTTATTAGTTTCCTAATGTTTATAGCTTGACTAAACAATCAAATTCTCAAATGAGTTTGATGAAATAGTTGGAACTATATGAGTATTACTTGGTGGTTTTGTAACCTAACAGTTTCTTATTGTGTAGATATGGCTAAATCAGGACCAGTAGGGCTCAGCTCTAACAGTATCAGTCCAACTTCAGTCTCGTAAGTTACCATTGTTTAAACATGTAAATCCAGTCGTATAAAAAAAACAGTCTGTTGTAATGAATTGCCCTATTTCATAATGAGGTCACGGTTTAAGTCGGCTAAAATTATAGAAATTTAGGCTAAATCTAAGGTTAATTCTATGCTTTTGAGATATTTAGCATGATATAAAGTTGTTCTTGCCTTCATCAGCTCATGTACCAAATATCATTGTGATTTAAGATGTGTTGTTGTCATTCCATCCCCTTCCAGCGACCATGATCCCTAGTGTTAAAACAATAGTTTGTTTTGATGTGAGGTTTATTATGAAATAGGGGAATTGTGATGGTGATGATTATGATAATCAATAGTTATGTTGGTGATGATGTTGATAATACATGATGGTGATGATAAAAGTAGCCAGTAACCTGATGATGGTGGATGTTGTGTTGATAATGATGTAAACGAATTGTGGTGAAAATTTGGCATTAGATAATTATTATTATTATCATCGTTATAAATATCAATACCCACTGGTACTAAGTGTTTGAGACATTAGTGATGTGACTTAAGTAAACATTTTTGTTCCCATCAAACAGGTCCAACTCTGGAAAGTCACCGTTAGTGGCGGCACCAGCACGCATGTCTCCTTTACCCATCACAAACACTCCTTCTTCGCCACTTGCGACTCCCCTTCCACAAGGGACGTCACCATTAGCCATGGCAAATAATTGCAAAGGTACAGCCAGGTCATCAAGAACCTCTTCCATGGCAAGTGATGGAGTCACATCACACCGGACGGTCTCCCCTTGTTCTTATCCTTCTTCTCCTGCTTCTGTTTCGGAGGCTGATTCAGAATCATCACAAGATGGGTTTACAGACACTGACGGTCAGAATTCCAACCAATAGGATAATTGGTTCAAAATTTCCAGGTCTTTTTGTTGCTTTGTTAGCAGATTCCTCTCTTCATTCTCCACCCAGGGTTGTTTGAATCCAAAATGCCTGTAGAATAATGTTCACATGGTTAAAGAAAAAAATTCTTTCTTTTGTATAATAATTTTCAATAACCAACGAGAATTGTTCCTTTTGGCACATTTTTTCATACCATCAATTTTACATAGCTCTGTAGTTAGATGAAGGTAGTGATTGGTTAGATTAGAACAGTTATTGGTAATGATAATATAATAATATTGTAATATTGCTAGCTAAGCTTTAAAGATTTTGGAATGTGTCTGGTTGAACTTTGACAAAACAAATGCTGTGCATATTTACAGTGCTGTCAAACGACGACCATGACAACAAAATTTAGTCCCCGAGGACTCAACCATATATGGAACTAAAACTGTCATTTTATTTTGTGTTTATGGTGCCATTATTCTGTAAAATAGCTGGGTTATTTGATTTTTAAACGGATTATCTCTTTTTACTTATGCATATTGACAAGGCATCATAAATTAGGAATATAGAAGCCGTAGGATAATGGCCCAGCATCAAGACAACTTTGTGTGAAACCTGTTGTCATTTTATTACAGAATGTAATGTCTGTGTCCATAGTAGCTTTCATTTATTTTTATGGTTTTCAATTAACATTGTGAGGATCAATTCCATCCAAAATCATCAAGAAATTCAAGAAGTATGTAATACATCCAAAATTAGTTACTCTGTCAACGATAAAACCTGTTTTATAGGTTCAGTGATGTGCAGGATAACATTCCATTTCAAGTCAAGGTGATGATTTTTTTGCCTTATTTAGTTGAAGCACACACCTGTTGTTGTAGGGATTATAATTCATGACATTTACAACACCAGTTAGTTGTTTAGGGTGGATGTAATCAAGTTATATTATCATGTGAACAAAATCATGACAACTTGTAAGTCAATATGAAAAATCTATTTAAAAAAAGAATAAAAACAACAAATACATGTTTCCTAGGCCAGTGATATCTTTATTTTCTTTACAAACACAATTGGTACTGCCATCAAAAAAAGAATGCAAGACTAATGGTATAACCAATCTCAGCCACCTCTCCCCCCTCCCCCCTAGTTTAAATGGTGCTCCATGGTCCTTGAGTCTATATGACAGGGTTATAAAACTTCGTAAACTGCAATTTGGTTGGTCTGGTCTGCAACAAAAACTAAGTTCTTTTGCTCTGAATGAGAAACAATCCAGTTCACTTTAGAGCCATGTTCAATGGTACAGTTTGAAGATTCAAAAGGATTCACCTCATGGTCCAAGACACATGCATTATTCCCATTAGTCTTCTGACCATCATTCAACTTGAAATTCCACAAAATGAGTTTTTCATCATTACCACCAGATATAAGAATATTTTCAGAAGGTTTAAACTTTGGAAAGTGAACTTGAGATACTCCCTGTGTGTGTCCCTTGATCTTCTGATCAACGATAAGCTTTTTCCTTCCCTCGAAGTGAAACAGTTGGATGCTTCCATCCCCTGCAAGAAAAGAATCCAACCATATTTCATTTGCATAGCAAACAGACCAATGTGGATCCCAATCACATGAAAAACTAGCTGTAATTCTTACCTAAACCTGCAGCTAAATTCCTGCTGTCTTCCTTAACGTGAAGCGAATGAACAAACGGCGGGTTTACAAAATAGGCGCCAGACTCTACTCCCTGTTGCATGTCTTCATCCTGGAGCACACGACCAGACGAGAAATCCCAGTAAACTACTTTGTAGTCCATTCCGCCTGTCACTAAATCCCACGGCCTTTGAGGCCTAAACTGAACCGTTGAACAAATATTACCATGGCCTCGACTGAGGGTTTTAAAGAGTTTGTTTTGACGCGTATCGATGACTTTTACAGCACCAGTGTCGTCACAGGCAGCAAGATACTGCCCGCCATCATGGATGACCAGTTGGTTAATTTCATCTTCATTGAAGTGAAACTCAGAAACTGGACTATCCAAGGATCTTAAATCGTAGTGGAAGACTTTATTCCCTGAAGAAACGAACAGGCGATTCTCGTTACGTCGACAGAAACAGACGCTTGTAACTTCGCTGGAGTCTGTGGCTGGAGGGCTAATTTTGGTCATAGGAACACCCTCACTTGTCCAGACAGAAAGACGATCTTCTCCACCAGATGCCAGGATTCCTAAACTATTAATATCAAGGGACAGTACCGCTTCACCATGCCCGTCATTCCAAGTCCCGATTCTTTGCATTTTGATGCCTTTTTTTGAGAGATTTGTCACCTTCTCGTTTTGTGCTTCGACAAGCGAACATGCAGAAAACAACAGGCGTTCCTAGTGATGATGGGTAACACAGCTGATAAGATCTGCGGGCTCATTTTACCATATTTGGTCAACCAGTTGGCGGCCATCTTTGAAAGTTGTGTCTGGAGAACGAATGAAAGTGTAAACTCTCGTGGATATATTGACACTAAAGAAAACATTTTCCGGTGGTAATCTTCCTCTAGTATCAAGATGAATCCTATGACGTTAGTATAGTGTTTTTCAAATCTTATTTTGTGCATGAGTTTTGGTGTATGATATTTTATAAGAAGTTGTTGTGGAACTCAAATAGTTGTTGATAGATATGATCGTAATATGAATCGTCAAGTTTAAAATATTTAAGAGTCTTTAGTTTCGTCCGAGTTAATTCAACTGGACGTCATCCCACTTTCATTGTATCACATCTTATTGTTTTTGAAACCCAAGAAACATTTATATAGCATTTCTTAGGGTGCAAGTTTTTCATTGGAATGACCATACTTAGATGCCATGTTGGATGACATAAAATAAACCAGTTACATATATATGTATTCTGTATCTATTTTGTGTTGACTTCATCAAACATGGCAGATACGTTGAGAAGTGCAGTTTAAAAAATCCATGACCCCTATGAGGGGATTCATGGTCTTACTCCCCAATCATGCCCCCCCTTACCTCCAGCTGCAGTGAGATCAAAGAATATATCCCTCACATCCCCTCTCCCTTAAAACTAATTCCAACTCTTTATTAAATTGCAATATAATTATTATTCAGAAATGTCAAGAATATTCAAAAGCTCAACGAGCGGATGTTAGACATGGGCGTTGAAGATGACTTATCATGGCATAAACAGTACAAGGATAGTGCATATATATTCATAGGTGGACTGCCATATGATCTAACAGAAGGAGATATCCTATGTGTCTTCTCACAGTAAGTTTCTTCATTTTTCCTACATGGGTTACCTGTGTCTAATTTCCAAAGGTAACCCATTTTAGGTTTCTATCTCAACTTGATTTTATCCTTTAATTAGATATGGAGAGATAGTCAATGTAAACCTGGTACGAGATAAGAAAACAGGCAAGCAGAAAGGATTCTGTTTTTTGTGTTATGAAGACCAAAGAAGCACTATCCTAGCTGTCGACAACTTTAATGGAATCAAGGTACGCTATAAATAATAATGGTAATTATTATTAATTTTTTTGAAGAAGGTTCAAAGATATTTACAATATTAAGAGAGAAGTTTGCTCACAAGTGATAGGGTTATTTTATTAGTAGCTGGGCTAAAACTATCTGGTTGATGAGAAAATCTCTGGCTAAAATTGGCACTCCAGTCAAATGCCGCTTGCGGTTGTCCTATTGACTGGTCAAATTGTCTGGTCATGTTGATCAGCCCGATATAGCTGGTCACCATGTCTGGAGCAGCTATTATTATTAGCCATAGCCTTTTAAAAGACATTAGTGTCTTGTATAAAATTTAGCTGATTAGCTTTACATGGTGACTCCTACCCCCATCCTCTCAACCTAGGGTAGCAAACATTAGAAGTATCCTAATAAAGGATATGCATTCAAATTGATACTATTTTTCATTGTTCAGCTTGGTGGAAGAACAATCAGAGTTGACCACTGCTCAAGTTATCGTAAGCCAAAAGGAGACGAGAAGGATGAGGAGGGGAATAGAAAAGAAATTTTGGAAGAGGGATGTGCTCCAAAGATTTCTTCACCATCAGCTTCAGAGGATGAACCAGAACCTCTTGAACCAGTAAAGAAGAAAAAGAAAGTGAAGAAAGACAAGAAACATAAAAAACACAGAGAAAAAAAATCTAAGAGAAAGGAAAGTTTATCTAGTTCAGAAAGTCAAGATGACAGCCGTTTTTCAAAGGATGAGAAGCAAAAAGAGAAATCAAGTAAAGAAAAATCATATTCCGAGAAGAAAAAAGATGCTCGACTACAGGAAAGAAGCTATGATAGAGACTCTTATAAAGAAAGAGATGAAAGAGCAAGCAACACAAGGGAATGGGATTATGGAAAGAGAACTGAAAGGGAAGATAGATATGTGGAAACAAAAAGAGAAAGAAGGGATAGAAATGAACAATCATCCCATATGGAAGACAGATCCTATGATAATAGGGACAGATGGGGTGGACGACAAGGGAGGGACAGTAGAGAAAGATTGGGTGACAGGAGAGATAGTAGAGAAAGATTAGGCGAAAGAACAAGAGACAGGAGTAGGGATAATAAGTATAGTGATAAAGATAGGGTCAAGAGTAAGAGGTAATAGAAACTAAACATTAGGTATCTCACATTATTACACTCAAAGGGCTACAGACAATGAGACTGTTGGATGCAACATTACAACAGAAAATTCCTCATGGTGTCTACCCACGAGGCATTGCAACACTACATCACCAGCAATGTGCAGAAAGTTGGGTTCTATTTCTGTAATTGAAGCTAAAACCTCAATGATGTTCTGGACATTGTGGAGAATGAGAGCCACCCTAATAAATGCATTTTCACTAAAACATGTAGCCATCATTCAAAAAGAACGCCTTAAATCAAATCTAGAAAATTTATTGAATTCTTTAGTTCTAAATACAAATTCATAACCTTTACAATAATTATATATTCTTAATATTGATATTTTAGTTTCATCTTAACAGTTTAGCCTCAAATACATCTGACAACAAAACAACAGCTTTTTGTAATGATTACTGCAGAAAAACCCTTTTCAACATGTTAAAACATATTACACTGTGTTTATCAGTATACCCAACACAATATTATTATTTACCAACCTGCTCCGTTTAGCTTCCACCTAACAAACTTAAAACTGTCCAAGTAAATAATTTTTGCATTAAAATGGTACAGTGAACTTCAACTCTGGCCTTACAGACACCTTGCTATTGTCAACAGAAGCAAAATCCCTGGCAGAAAATACCGACAGAAATGATTATAATTAACTCTTGCTATTGTGGAAACACTCTTCCATAGAAAGTGACAGTCTCGAGGGTGTCTGCTGTAACAAAAGTTGACTGTAGAGGTGCAATTTCGGAAAAGAAAAGAAGAGAATTGTTTCACCATAAAATGTGCTTATTAGTAAACATCACTAACTTAGCGGCTAATTGAAACAGATTTGTGCATTCCAATAGGTCGTTTATCAGAATTATAACTTTTTCCTCCAAAGTTTCTGTCATGCCGTAATGGTAATGTAGAAGCTGATAGTGATGATACTTCCCAGTAGAGACTACGTGACAGAAACAGATTGTACAGCCATAATATAGACGCAGTCTGTGCTGTCAATAGACCCCAGATTGAAATCTGAAAATCCAACAAAGTAACTGATTGAACTACAGGTTAAAATTTGAGTGGAGATACAGTATTACTAGTTGGCCAGCACTGACATGAGCAATACGTGTTTGGTTTTCAAGATGCACACAGTCTCTATTACTTACCTTGTATCTTAGGTAAGCAGGAAGGAATAGGATTAAAAGTGCTAGGAATGGAGCTGCAAGTAGCCAAAGCAAGCATCCCTAGAAAGGAGATTGAAAATTTTGATTAGCTTATGCCATGATTTTCTTACTGACAGGGTGACAGGGTCATGCTAAGGCATATTAAGTATAATACACCAGACCCAAAATAAAGTGCTGATTTTTTCAGATGGAGGAATACTTAAAGAACCATAGACTACTAAGATGACATGGCAGCCATCTTGGAGTGCAAGGGAGTACAGGGTATCCAGGGCTAATGGAGGCTTGATATACTTTTCTTTATATTGCCTATCATCATTACAGCCAAAGATGGGGCATCAATCACCTTTACCCATCAGAGAAAGACAAACACATGAATTAACCTCTATATACTATCCACCATCTTTGTTTTGCTTTGCCCCCTGGATATCCCATGATGCCTTATGATCCTAGATGGCTGCTGTATTGTCAAAGTAGTTCATTGCAGCACAGGAGAGGAACAACCAGTATCTTTATGCACATATGATAGTGAGTCTGAATATCAACTCACCTACAACCATAGCAAAAGCAAACATCATATCAGCAGTGCTGAGCACCTTATAAGCTACCCCAGATGTTACTTCAAAAAAAGAAAATTATCACGATAATCTGCTCTATTTCATTTTCTTACCTTCATAAATTTACTATAAAATTCTCTACGGAGTGTACTTCTTTCATCTATAATTTTCTTGCTGATAATATAACTAAATCCTCCTGCTAGCACCAGTTGAACTAGCAATCCAGTGATGTTCAATGATAATATTTCTATAATGACCTAAAAGATGTAATGAATAAATAATAAAGTCACAACCAATACTAAAGCAAGGAACATAGTTTTTAGTCTGTGTTAGAGGGCATCCCATATATCTGTGAAACAATAACTATCCAAGGAGCACTTGAAATTATTTAATTATCAACTGTTTAGTTGTAAAAAAGCTAAGAATTCACTCAGGCATGAACCAAACAAAGAGGCGTAGAGGTATTTGTTTTTGTCCCCAATCTTCTGCTCCAGTTATATCCACTATTTGTAATATAATAACAGCAAAATAGCTGCAATCAGACAATACATAATATTGGTTTCACAAATATGTGTGCTCTATTTCCTGGGTACTTTGGCTGCCACTATTACCCCGACCTCAGTTAGAAGTTTCAAGAGGTCTTGTATATAACTCTTTTAAAAGTTGTGCCACATACCTTTATTATACTAACAGCTACGACACCTGTATTCACTTTGCTAATGATTTGTGGATCTGCTGAAGAGTGAGAGGCACTGAGTGTGTATCCAATACACAACCTTGACATCATTGACAACATCTCAAACTCAGCCAGACCCTTTAAAACTACAAAACAGAGAGAGAGAGAAAAGTATGAAAGGCATAAAACTTGGATTTGTTTCTCATTTTAAGAACAAGGATGTGACTTATAAAAACTAAAGTGAAGCAAATCAAAGCACAGCATGCCCATGTGTTCTATAAAAATTTACAGTCATAAGAAATCTGCTCTATATAACTTAGAAGGAATGTTACTATTACCTATGGAAAACCTTGGCAGCCAAATGAATCCAATTCCATCACCTGAATACCTGTAAAGATAGATAGCTCACTTTCATTTTGACATGGACTGATTTGTGCCAAAGTACAGCATGCATACTAACTCATAGGGTTTCACTGCAATAAAAGTTTATATAGTTATTTATATGGAGTTGATAGTAAACATATATGGTATAGTGTACCTGAATAAATGAATTAATGTGAAACAAACAGCTGATCCATGGTAGACTAGTGCTTTAGTCAGGAACTTTATTACCTAAAAGTAATTTAAATATCAACCATAGTTAATACTTTTATTAACTCTGTATCAGCAGTTTGATACTGTTAAAACAAGAGATAATAAGCTGAGCTTTAATATCATCTTTACCAAATGCATTGGTCCTCCTTTCTGAATTGTCTGCCATAGTCGCTGACCATAAATAACTGTGCCAGCAAAGTACAGGAAGCCCAGTAACTCATAGAAGGACAGCAGCCCTGAAATGCATTAGTAAATAATGGACATTGTTAATATCATGTATTTTGGTCAGCCTTGCTTGAGCTCAAACATCTGTTGTTTGCAGGGTGGGTCCGGGCAGGAAGGGAGGGGGAAAGATAGATGAGTGAGCTGATAGCCATTATAAATACGGCCAATCAGAATGCAGGAAAGCTGTTGTTTGTCTATGTATCTTCCCAGTAGGCATTGACAGATAAAATAGTTATACAATGTGTTCTCATGGCAAAACATAGAATATCCCACTTTCTTGGTAAAAACACTCTTCAGAATGTCTGGGTGTACTGTAAAATACAAGTGCCTTGTGGGATATTCCATGGTATGCCTCTCAGTATGTGACATTGTTACTAACCTGTCTCGTCATAGCTGAAGTGGTTTTGTGGATTGCCCTTAGAGTCTGGGTTGTATAGTTCTAGTGTATACTGAACATCATGGTGAACCTTTTGGCTTGGATCACATGACACATCGTCGGCATAGACGATATACCATATATAGGGATCAGTCCATTGCTCAAACTTCATCTCTCCTGACAACTCAGTAAGCTGATCTGGAAGTAAATTGAGCCCATATCTGTGAGTAGATTTCATTGCATTACAGACAAATGTTATATCTCTGTCATGCATCAGTGTTTGTCTTTTGTGGTAAATCCAGTAATGAATAACCCTCGCATGTAATGCTGATTCCAGGAATTGCACCCAAGAACCGAGAGTCGAGTATACTACCGCTACACCACCCTTTAAGGACCTATGAAGGGCCTATGTTCCCAAGAGAGCGAAGAGGACTAAGATAAGCTACACCACCCTTGATTCCCTCTAGCTTATTGAAAGTAATTTCCTGGAATACTACATTTAAACCCTTCACTTTATCTACCGGATTCCTGGCATGGGTTTTGGACCACAATGTTTTTTCTCAAAAGAAAGACTGGTTTTGTCCAGTAAATCTGACTGGCAATGATCTAGGGCCTTCTTGAGGAACACCAATCCCTTCGTCACTTCTTCCTTCCTCTCTTTCAGGCATATTTCCCCCCTCCTCTCAAATTTAAAAATTATTTCTTACGAGTATATTGGGCCATGGCCAGCTTCTCTTTGCAAGTATTTATTGTCATTAAGTTAAGCCATTTCTCTTCAATGTAGAAGTAAAGCCGACCAGTTGAAGAGGCGTTGAGAGTGTACTTAAACATACCCTCACCTGTTGAAAGTAAGCATGACTTTTTAAAATGGTTGTGAACAGCTGAAGAATTAAACAGCTGATACTAATCTTTGCGCAAGTGCTACGTAAAATACCAAGGACTGGGCCTCCAATCTTGGTTAGGCAAGCAGCTCTTAAAGACTTTAACTTACCATGAAAGCAGAATTTCGTGATAAACTGGCCGCCATAAAAGCGAGCTTGTCTGGAACTCAAAACTCCACTAATGACTTTCGCAGAAGCCGGCTCGAAAAATACCCCAGAAAATCCATACAAAATAAGCAAAATCATACAAAAAGCCATTTCAAATGCCTATGCGGGTTTTAATGACCTGTCCTTGATGTGAAGGGTCAAATATAACGGCTGAATGAGCCTAGAATAATATTTAGTTTGGGGAGAACGAATTACTGTTCCACACGTCCGCCATTTTGTCAACACGACGCGTGCGTGCGTTTGGAAAAGTTGCCACGTGAAACAAGATGGCGGACGAGATGAGATGAAACGGTTGTCTGGGAATTAAGGAAGAATTTCACGGCTGTCTTCCATGGCAGCAAGTACAACACGCTGCTGTTGTAAGAAAACATTCAAGAAGAGGATTTTAGTCACTGGAGGAGCTGGATTCATGTAAGAATAAGTAACTTTTTGGGTTTTTTTTCGTTTGAATATGTATTTGTTTTGATGAAGATTTCTGATTCTTTTTCAATGTTTTGATTTTTCAGAGGTTCACATGTTGTTATTCTTCTTGTAGAAAGATACCCAGAATATTATGTTGTTAATTTGGATAAGGTAGTATCCCCACTTATTTCTATATTTTTTTTGTTCCTGTTTTTCTCTTTCACCCTCTTATATTATACATTTTCTATATATATATTATTATTAACAACCCATTCTCTGAATGCTATTTTTTTAGCTTTAATTAATTTCTTTCATCCTATTGTTATAGCTTGACTATTGTGCAAGTTTGAAAAATTTACAAAAGATACAAGACAAGCCAAATTATAAATTTATTGAAGTAAGTGAACAAAGTGAATGAATGGATGAATAAATAAAATGATGCAAATATGGTTTTTTGACTGTGCTGTTAGTAGAAAATGAAATGAAATGAAACATAGATAAATAATAAATAACATTTGTGAAAAAAATTAGCCAAACATCTTGTGAAAATTTCATCAGACATTCTATGTTGGGTTACCTGTGGTGTAGGTTTTACCACAGGAAGCCCAAAGAAGTCATAAAACATGTTTCACATGTATGTATGTCATTTTCCTAACAGGGAGATATTTGTGAAGCAAACTACTTGAAATACATATTCCAATGTGAGAAAATTGACACGGTTCTTCATTTTGCTGCACAGACTCATGTTGGTGAGTTTTTAGACAGACACATAGACAGCCAGGCAGAATAATAGATAGACAGACAGACAGCTCACACACTCAATAACTAGGTGAAAAAAATCATTTATTTTTGAAATGATAGTTTTAAATGATACGCTTTGTAGAAAGATATAACCTCCTCCCTCCCCTCCCTTGTCACCAAAAACAAGCATACAATAATTAATAGTTAAAAGATAATCCACTAAAAATATAAGATATCGATAGACACACACAGGAAATCCATTCCATTGCACTGATTTCACACAATCTTTTCTTCCTTTTGTTTCATTCATTATTTCTATTCCATTTTAAATTTGCATTCTACTTTTCTCCCCCCAGATAATTCATTCTGGAGCTCTCTTGCCTTCACAAAGACCAATGTATATGGAACACACGTACTAATAAATGTAGCACATGAAGCTAAAGTCAAGAGATTCATTCATGTCAGCACAGATGAAGTTTATGGTGGAGGAACTGATGTAAGTACGGAATGTTTCCTTGTCATGGGAAATTATAGTTATATGAAAATTTTTAGACTGCAGGCCATCCCGTTTTTCCCTCCAGACTCAGTAAAGATGAGTATTTTGGGATTCCTGTGGATGCGTATAGATTTCACTTGGCTGCTTACTTGGTTCCGATTTCTGCGTGTGTCCACAGGAATCCCAAAACACTCATCTTTACTGGAGGGAAAAGTAACACTGCTCGCAGTCTATAAAATTTTCAGGCATTCAACCTAATCTAATTAACGTTACCTTACATTAACCCTAACTGTACTGCCATTATTCTTTCTTTTGATAGTGTGGCTCCACGCACAGTGAAACATCTCCTCTCAATCCAAGTAACCCGTATGCTGCTTCCAAAGCAGCTGCTGAGTTTATAGTCATGTCATACGTAGAGAGTTTCAAGGTATGAACTAGCTGATGAAATTAAAGGGCTCCTGTTGATAACAGTCAATTATATTTGTATATTTACTGAAAGGATAAACCCTCTTTAAATAAAAGTATCTATCTATCTATAAAACGTGTGCCTATGCTGTTCACAGTTGTAATTAAAGCAAATTGCAATTTTTGGCAGAACACAAGAGAGTTTAAGAGTTACCTAATAGGAGGTCTTAAGAGGTTTGAAAAATAACAGAGTGCTGCAATCCTCGGCATTTCTTGAGTGCTCTGGTTTTTTTTATATCTTTTTAAATACAAATAATAATTCTTACTCAAAGCAATAATTAATTTGGGACAGAAACTGCACAATGCATGCTGTTTGCTAGATCATAAAGTATGTGTCAGTTAACCAATCAGAAAGAGAGATATATGAGAGAGATTTAGGACCTATATATAAGACTTTTTTTAAAAGGTTGTTAAAATTTATATTATTTTATTTGTTCAATAGTTTCCTGTCATTATAACGAGAAGTAACAATGTCTACGGACCACATCAGTATCCAGAAAAGGTATTGTCATGGCACAAGGATGTCACAAGTGGGGCCCTAGGGTGTTAGTGACCCCCTTCATAGAAATGAAGTGATCAAAAAATAATGTGGCTGCAACCTTTACCCTGTTACCTGTTTTTAAGCTATCTTTGTGATTTTTCATACTTTGGCTTCTCCTTGCATTTTTATTATCATTTGCTTTGGAGTTTCAGAAGGAAAAAATAAAAATATGGTAGGCTTTTTGATTTGCGCAATCCCTTGAAAAAAATCCTGGCTTCGCCTTTGTGACAGAACTTGTCAAGTTATTAATATGTACCTTTGTTTTATTGCTTTCTTATAATTTTTCCAGGTCATACCCAAGTTTATTGGACTTCTAATGAGAGATGAGAAGTGGTAAGAATTCTTAAAACATCTATGCTATCTTTACATAATGTTTTTTATATGAAATTATTAACTTCTGTGGTTTTTCCCTCCAGTTTTATTCATGGCAGTGGACTTCAAGCCAGGTTAGAATATAAAATATTCACATCCGTTTTATCTGATGGCAGTCATGACAGGAGGCAGGAACAATTGAATCTGGTCTGATCTAATTTACATAAAAAAGAATTCAGTTTTCCAAGGGAGAATGACTCTATTATTATGCCTCCTGTCATGGCTGCCATCAGTATTCCACCAATATGTCCACCCATTCATCCATCTATTTGACCATCCATTCATTTGTCCATCCACCCATCCATTCATCTCTTCATCCATCAATGTCATCCATCCACCCACTTATCCATCCTTTCACCTTAGTACCAATCCATCCTTTCACCTTAGTACCAATCCATCCTTTCACCTTAGTACCAATCCATCCTTTCACCTTAGTACCAATCCATCCACTAATTTATCTATCCACCCATGAATCCATCCTTCTGTCCACTCGCAAAATCAGTCAGTCAGCCATTCATTTATTTACTTATAATTTACATTTTATCAACTCTCTTTTTTTTTTCTTTTATTAGAAACTTTCTTTATGTAACTGATGTTGCAGAAGCATTTATCAAAATACTCCACGATGGCCAAGATGGTAAGTGGCATAGTAGAACTAAACCTAAACAAGGGTAGCTGCGATGGATTAAAAATTCTAATTCAGTGGCGATCACTATTTTCTCAGATTTCGTTATTTACTTACACAAAAGCTGAGTTTGGGGTGCCTTTGTTAACGTTTTCCACTCCTGCACATACTTATCATATCTGAATACTAGTAAAGAGAAAGAATTTTTTTTCTTTTTCCAGGTGAGACATACAATATTGGCAGTGATATTGAGATCAGTATCTTGGAGCTGGCCAAACGTCTAATTAGAAAGGTAGTATAGCCTTCAAGTCTGTCTGTGAAGTTATGAGGACCTTTTTGTTGAGAACAACAATGTTGAAAATTAAACAGGTCCCAAACCCACCCTTATTGAAGGAATTCTTTTTCTACAGAATGTTGTTACACACCTGACCTAAGTCGTTGTCCCTATTGGAACTTCCTGGGTCCACTACCGAGTTAGCTTGCAGCGTTGTATTAACATTTATTTTGGCATTCTCAGATTAAAGGTGAAGAGACAGAGGAAGGAATTCATGAGTATTTGAAGTTTGTTATGGACAGGTGAAGGGAGAGACACTATGGTTTATTAATTATGTATATCTATCCTTCCATCCCACTCCAGCCAGAGACAGAGCCCAGCCAGCAGCGGCCAGGAGACAAGGACCACCACCATCCAGCCATCATCCACCCACGAAAGATTCACCAGCCATCCACACCCACCCACCCACGCAGCCAGACCAGACAGAAGCCAATCCCACGAGAAAGCATCCAGCAAAAAGCCATCATCCAAGCCATCCAACCACCACCATCCAAGAACAGCCAAGAAGGATCCACCACCACATCATCCATCCAACCAGCCATCCAGACCACATCCACCCAAACCAACCAACAACCATCCAACACTCCATCCATCCATCCATCCATTCATCCATCCATCCATCCATACCATCCATCATTCATCCATCCATCCAGCCATCCAACATCCATCATCTCATCCATCCATTCATCCATCCGCCATCCATACATCCACATCCATCCAACAATCCATCCATCCATCCATCCATCCTTCATACATCCTCCATCCATCCATCCATCCACAATCCATCCATCCATCCATCCATTCATTCCATCCATGCCCATCCATCCCATCCATCCATCCAAACATCATCACCATACCATCCAGCCAAGACCATATCATCACATCCATCCAGCCACCATCCATCAGCCATCCAGCCAGCCAGCCAGCCATCCACCAGCCACCACACAATCCACCATCCAGCCATCCATCCATCCAGCCATCCAACAATCCAGCCATCCAGCCCCAAGCAGCATCCATCATCCATCCATCCACCAACAATCCATCCATCCAGCCATCAGCATCCAGCCACCATCCATCCAACTATCCATCCAACAATCCATCCATCCATCCATCCATCCATTCATCCATCCATCCATCCATCCAACAATCCATCCAACAATCCATCCATCCATCCATTCATCCATCCATCCATCCATCCATCCAACTATCCATTTCTTCCTTGCTTCCTCCATCTCTTTTTTTTCTTCATTCATTCATCTCTTTTTTCATTCCACCATCCATTCATCCATCTATCCCTTTTTAATCCATTTATTCGTTTCCCATTTTCCATCATTCTTGACAGACCTTTCAATGATAAGCGTTACCCAATGGATTCGTCCAAAGTCAAAGCTCTAGGATGGGAACCAAAGGTATCATGGGAAGAAGGTTTAAATAAAACACGTGAGTATTATAAAAACTGTTAAAAATTCTTAGTCGTGAAAATATCTGGACCCCTTAAACAAGTCGACTAATTTAAACAAGGTCGACGTTAGTAGAAAGATCGTGTTGAAAAAAAATCTCACGTGTTCAGGTTGTTTTTTTTCTTGAAAATCATCTCATGTTGGCTGAAGTTTACTAGTGTCGAAATAGAATATGCTTGTCTCGTACCCAACATTTGTGAACTGCCAGGTCGAGGTGTAATGAGTGATTTTGGGAAAGATTTTAAAAAGTCGTTGCCTTTTCTGATTGAGTAGGTGCGGCTTTAGATGCTCAGGATTTTTTGCGCAATTCTGAGCCCTGCGATTTTATTCTTATCTAGTGGAATGGTACTCTTGTAATTTCCAAAACTGGCCTACAGCAGAACGCGCCCTAACGCCATTCCCTGTTGGCTGTAACAACGTCTGTTCCTCTGATGAAGATTAGCCTGTACTTTAAACACCTAAGTACTGTGACATTTGTCCTGGCGTATTAAATCTCACGATATGACATCTTTGAAGATCACGACAGAATCGCGTAACATGACGTACTCCCACTATTAAACAAATGCGTTCATCAATTTGTGACTGTCATCGTAACGTGACTGGATTTCACTCAATGACCTCTACGAACGTCACACAGTTGCGTTGCTTAGTATTATACAAGTCAATTGGCATGTGACCTTGCACAGTTGTGTGTTGAGTGACAAGAGTGAAAAACGTCTGCGCATGCTCGTAGTTTGAAAGCTGAGTCCTCAAAAACTTGTTCGCACTGCACTGTGGTAAAAATTTGCTATTTGGACTTTCAAACTTGCTTGAACTTTACAATAATTTCCAAAAGTTTTGGGATTAGTTTTATTTATTGATTAACAAATAACCAGGACCATACTTCCAGACATCGAGTGCTGAACCGTCGTATGGACTTACGGCTACGCTGGAGATTTCAAAAACGTGGTCGGATAAAATACACTATTAGCCATCTCAAGTGCTAATTAAGTACTTATTAACACCGTGCTATTGTAAAAATATGCAAAGCTCACTTTCAAACTAGAATACGCGCATGCGCAAACGTTTTTCTCTAATGTCAAGTTGAGTATAGATTCCTTGGCGAAAAGGCTAACTCTTCTTATTGCTGTCTAATTAAGTTCAGTCAAGAGTTCTAAAAAGTGCAAAACTGTGCTCGATCCATTATCCATCATCGTATCATCATCAACAACGACATCATCATCATCACCGTCATCATTCTCACACATAAATCATACGTCTCACTAATTAAATTAAATAAACTAAATAAATGCAATTAACTAAACAAAAATAAAATAAACTTACAAAATAAACTAGAAATTTGATAACTTCTTTAAATCAATCGTACCGCGTACGCTCGGAACCCATGATTTCCTAAAGTTGGAAACAAGAACAAAATAACTCAAAGAAAAATGTTTCCGTGAAATGGCTCTAAATCACTGTCAAATTTAAAAAGGAAATTTTTCTAGCCATCAAGCTCATTTTTTTGGAGAAAAAAGCTTTTCCTTGATTTCCACTTGGGTTGTTTTTGGAGGATAGCAAAAAAAAAACGTGGGAAATCTTATTATAAATTAATTTCTTTCCTGTCTTTAGTAATAGATGGGAAAGTTTTTCCAACTAAAAGGCAAGAAAAATTACATTCCTTCCATTTCGCTTGTAAAAAATTTCCATCCATCCCTATGTCTAACAATCCTTCGAAGGTGGCAAAGGTCTTTCCAGCCGAAAAGCTTTTTTTAAACCTTTTTTCGAAAAAACCCCACAAAATATTTCTATCCAGCCATATATAATGGTTTTAGGAAGGAAAGAAAATATTTTCAGTGTATGGGAGCTGCAGGAAATCGAAAAGTTTTTCCGTACAACCCCCCCCCCCCCCCCTTAAAAAAAACCTTTTGTGTTAAGCCCGCTTTCCATCTGCAAAAAGTTGGAATTGGTATTTTGAAACATGTTCGTGCGTGTCGGAATGCAAAGCTATGGGAAGTCAAATCTGCTTGGAGTTTGCTTGTGCCAACATAAATACACGCTAAGTAATACGTAATACGTATAATAATAAGTAATACGTTGAGAGAAATATGGATGGGTGCATGAGGTAACCGGATATGACATCTAATCTTAAGTATTAAAAATCAATCATCAAATAACAACAATCATTCTCGTATCTGTTCGTGATAACTTCGAGGACGAGAAAGAGTGTGCTCAGTCGTTTGGGATTTCTCCCTTCACTCACCACAGGCAGCCCAATCTACTTTGTAGGCTTTAGGGGGGAAAAACGACGAATACAAGTGCCCAGAAGCGTCCAGTGGTGGGCCACTGGTGATCAAAGTGAAATATTTACAAATAGGTGGCCGAGTTTGACCTTGTGTTAAATGTTGGCTACGGAGGATTTCTTCTTAAGGGCTTTAAAGCGTAGTCGGGATTTAATCTTTCCTGTCAGGGGCTTTTGTTCGTAAGTTCGGTCAAATCTTGTGGCTTTGGAACCCCAATTGCAACAGAGAGGATCAGGATATACAGCATCGGTTCAAGAACATCTTTAATTCAGGGTATTGTGTCTGTCGTTCGCAAGATTGCTCTTGTCGTCGTTCATAGAAAAGCATTACCATGGAAGAAGATAAAGTTCGCACCAACGACTATCAAGAAACGCATTTTCTTCTCATAAATAAGCATGTCGGAGAAAGAAAGTCTGCTAAGCGAATGGTTGGTCTGGTAGGAATGGCCATTCTTATTGGCTTTGTTCTATTCTCTGCTGAGAATTACCTCACAGCAAGCGACCATGGAAGAGACACCACAAGACAACAGTCTGGGTTAGTGAGACCTCGTATGCGAAGACAGACCCAGAATACGACCACGACGTCACCGGCGACAGACGATTCCTGTGCTTTCTCTGAGGAGGCTAAACGAGCAGGTATTGTGCACCTTAAAATATGATTTTACACAATTTTAAAATACAATTTTAGAAGCAGGAATTTTATTGGGAAATTTCTTATGACATTCGTATGAAACAGTATCACAAGAAACACGATCTGCACTCAAGAGCCAAATATTGCACATCATTGACCCAAAGGTTACTTTAAAGAGGAAAATCGGGAAAGCTATTTTGGAAATGCGATCGAGCTTTCTCGCGTGGAAGTTTCCAGAGATGCAAAGGACCTGTCAAATATTTCGCGTGCTCAGACTCGAAAACGAGGCATTTTAGGGCAAGATTTTATGCGCGTATGAAAAAAAAAACTGACAAAGACAAAAACAAAAACATACAAACCTTTGTAAAAATAATGTTAATAAAGGAATACTTCGAAATTTCTTTTAGTGCGGGAGCATGATCATGACTTTTTTTGGGGAAAATAGCGAACATATTTTCTTAACTGCCGGAAAATGCCTCGTTTTTCGTCTGCGCCGGCAATATCTATGAAAGCGCTCGGCACGCATCTCTAAAATCTTTTCTCCCGCTATGCCTGTATCACCATGGTTCGACTTACTTATGCTACTACTCTTCCCAGTAGACCGTTACACCCCACGTTTTTTCAACCCATCCAAAGGAGCTTTTAAACCCGCCCGCAGGGTTTAAAAGCTCCTCTGGATGGGTTGAAAAAACGTGGGGTGTAACGGTCTACTGGGAAGAGTAGTATCCCCATTTGGGAATCTTTTTTTAAACGTTTAATTCCACGCACAACAAGGTATTCCCAAGTTCATTAACAAGATCAGAGACGTGTATGTAAAGGCATACCCATACGTGGTTCTGTACCGAGAAGACATGTCAGTAGAACAAATGAGAAGAACTTACAGCCACTACGACCCCAGACCCTCAAAATTGAAGGCCTTGACTGACTCTTCGATTGCCTTGGCCAAGGAGCTGGAAGAAATCAAAGTCAACAAGAGGCTTCTAAAGATAAGGGAAAGAAGAATGCTTGCTCTTGCTAAACACTTTTTGGAGCATCACTTTGGTAGTCCTTTTAGGGATAACTACTACGCAGGTTTGTATTACTGATTTTTTCTTTTTTTTCTTTTTTCATTTTTTAAAGGATTTTTTCTCTTGATATGACCAAAAGAAATGCAGATCAAGATTGACAGCCATGTCATTACATTTTAGCACATGCGTATATGGGACTATTCCTCCCCTTTCGCGCAGTTCAGTTTTTTTTAGTCTATGTCATTATGACCACTAAGGAATATACAATAAGCATGTCCAGGGAATCTCTGTATTTTGGTCGTTTCTATCTGCGCATAAGTTTGACGGCCGTTTTGGTAATGCGTACCCCTTCCTCTTCCACAGAAAACCAGCAGTAACTAGAGAGTTTAAGATCCTCGTTTACGGCAAACGTGAAACGTCAGTTGACCATTAAAATATTTTTTTAAATTAGTGAAAAGGAATCGCAAAAATCTAAGTAGTAGATAAACAAAAGAATACTTGTCTTTGTCGAGAAGGTTTGCAAAAGGTAAAGTGAAATGTAGGGAAACGATGAAAACGTGGTCACGTTTGCCGTTTGCGGGAATAAAAATCGGGAATCTTAATCTGCCTACCAAGATGTCTAGGGTCACGTGACACGGTTGTTGTGTCTTTTGTTTAGGTGCCTGGATGTCAGGACCTGGAAGCCAGTGTACGAGAGATGGCATTGCTTACGTCAGGCTTCAAGTGGCGACCATTTTTCTTCTCTTTCAGCCAAGCAACTCGGAGGTTCTAGAGGATGTTTTCGCGTCGCTCCGTCGCACTGGCGAGGGAATAACGCAGTATCACGCTAACGTCCGGCGAGGCATACGATCTGGTATGGTGAACACAGAAACAGAGTGTAAAGCAGGATTGAGATGTTTGCAGTCTTTGTATTTCGGGTTTGGTAGGGAGAGGAACAACGGTAACGCCATTCTAGGCTGGTTTGTTCCAGATAATTATGCGTTCAACATGACGCGGTTTCTTTCTTCTCTTCGTGCCAACAAAACCACAGTCAATCAGTGGAGAGAAAAATATAACTCAACATTGAGGAATTCAGTGCTGCGCTTGCTCGTTGAACGCATTGGAAAACCTCTTAACGACCTTATATACTACCTTGAGAATGAACATCACTTGTATTGTGTACCGGATAATGTCATCCATGGTCTAGCAAGCCGGCCCGTGCGGTATGTGTATTTCAATGGCACGCGAACCAATGAAAGGACAAAGATGTATCTCGAGAGAGGAGAAATATTATACGGTAGTTCTTCGTATAACATGGTACTATCTTACTTTACTACGCTGTCCTATACTCCAGGTAAGCCACGGTGATGTGTATCCTGCATTTATACCTCTATCAAGACCTTGCTTGCATGGTGTCTGCTTAATAAAAGGCGTCCACTGAATAGAGGTTTATTTTATACCAAATATGTGAAGAACGTTTGAGCCCTCTGTTTAATTAAGGATAACTTGCTAAATAAGGGGTCTTGATAGAAGTATCGCTATACTTTGCATATTTTTCTTTCTTTCAGCGGAAATTCACAAAATGGGCTGGAGAATGCTCAGGCAACTTTATCCACAAGCGATACAAATCGCTCAAAATATCACTGGAATCAAAGATGAGTCGATTGCTGTGAAAGAATTTAAAAAGTACATCAACCGACCAGAGATGTTCTTAAACGAAAAACCATTCCCAGCTAACGAATCTGACGAACGCGCACATCAGATATGCAGCAGCATGCGAGGTTAGTGTACTATTAAGTGGCTTCCCTTCCGTTCCGGCATTTTTTGCACACTCAAGATTTGACCACGTACTTTTTCAGACCATGTGTTGCATTCTCTTGCGAATAAGACTTATTTGTGTGAGTTGTATCCATATTCACGTGTCGTCATGCGCAACCGTTAAACAAAGAAATGATGTGAATATTGAATGGGTAGAACTGTGGTGAAATAATGATAGATGTGTTGATCATCACAGTGAATGAGCGATCTAAGCGAACGCTGTAAAGAAAGACTTGGAAAAATGATTTCAAGCTTCACTGTGATGATCAACACATCTATCATTATTTCACCACAGTTCTACCCATTCAATATTCACACTTACTACATATAGTGGCTTGATGAACCCCAAAAAAATGACCGCTCGCCAACAGGATTGGCTTCATAGCTGAGTTGGTAGAGCATCGCACCGGCATCGCGGAGGTCATGGGTTCGATTCCCGTTGAAGCTTGAAATCATTTTTTCAAGTCTTTCTTTACAGCGTTCGCTTAGATCGCTCATTCACTGTGATGATCAACACATCTATCAAAGAAATGATGCTCTAGCGAATGAAATGTGGTCTGAAATGTGAAAATAAAACACCCAAGTTTAGGAGGTCTATGCCCTCTTTTTGAATTCGTATAACTTCTCAATATCGAATAATGATGTACATGTGATGTATAGAAATAAAAATAAAACCAGGGCATATGAATTCTATCAACACTCCTTTTTCAGTAACGTTTAGTATCGTTTACCATTTCCAGATGCAGAGAGGTTTTGCCCAGTTCGTTATGCGGCAATGCAAAAGTGGTTCAAGATTGCTCGGGAAGGTATGAACCACATTGAACCGTTGCTCACCGACTTATTTTATCATCTTCCTGGACCAAAAAAGACCACGCCTTCCTGCCCAGTGGACGTCTCAATCAGCTTTGATCCTTCCGCCGGAGTGCAGAGTTACCACAGGAGTCAAAGTTGGTGCCCTTCACCGGCGCAGTACAACTTGCCGTTTTTCGTGGATCGAATGGGCCCAAAGTACGCAGAGTGGTCGGTGAGCGCACACGAAGCAAGGCCGGGACACCATTTACAGTTGCAGGGTTATGAAGAAAATTTCAGGTTCGATATTGCCTGAGATATTATTTTTATTTTTTGAATATTATTATTATTAGAGTGAAGTCATTAAACCCGTGAAATAGATATTAGACTAATACACTTTAGTAGACCTTAATTCCATTGTTTTCTTTTGTGTCTATTTGACTATTACACGTTGACTAGTATTTTTTATTTCACGGGTTAAATGCCTTCTCTTTACCATTATTACTTTATGTTTTAAGTATTTAGTAAGTGCTAGGCCTTCCGGTTTAATATGTAAATTGACCGGAAGTCATTACCACCAGTTATTACCGGAAGTTATTACCAAGGCATCTCACCATATACTACTTCATGTTTTGACGATTCCCTGCAGCGATACCTGTCCTTCGTCACTGGACTTGTTGGATGATCAACAATTTACAGCATTTAGTGAGGGCTGGGCCATGTATGCTGAAAATCCTCTTGCAGCCAAGGATATAGGTATGATATTAGTATTTAAAAAATAACTGTTATAAATCTCGTATTCTGATTAGTTGGGAGTGCGTGCTTTATGAGAGCACACAGCACGCACGCGCCCTTTGCATTTTATAAAAGAAATAAAAAGCTTGCTTGCTGTTCTGTGTGGAGTTATAAAGCACTTGGGGATATGCAGAACACTCGAGAAGTGTTGAGAAGCACTCCGCTACGCGTCGTTCTTCTCCTAACACTTCTCTCGTGTTCTGCCAATCCACGCGTGCTTTATAACTGCACACAACACGCACGCGCGTTTTCTATTTCTTCATTTCTTTTAATGTTATTTGTTCGTTGGACTTTTTCATTTCGTTTCCATTCAACAATGCACCTCTTTGTTTGAGTGTTTCGCATATTCATATGTCTCATGTTCTCATACGCAACCGTTAAAGAAAGAAATGATACTCTAAGGAATGACACGTGGTCTGAAATGAGGTCTATTCCATTTAAGACTAGCCTTATGTTAGCGTCATAATAAATTCACATGAAATATACGTGCCATACAGCAGAAAAAAGTAGAGAATAAAACATTTGAGCAATACAAACTCTTAGGAATTCCACGCAACTTCACTGGAACACATGAATGTTCTACGCTAAATCAAGGTTAACCCTGAAAAACACGGTATAATAATAATAATTAATCATTATTAACGGTATACGTATACATTTCAGGCTTGGTATGCCATATGCAACAAAACCTTCACCAACCATTTTAAAAACTTTGTTTTATTTCCCAACTCTTTTTTTAGACCTGTTTAAGAATCATCCACTAAAGTGGTATGGAATGCTTAAAGCCCAGATATGGCGTGCATTACGCCTTATAATCGATACAGGTCTCCACTACAAGTACATGACACGTGACCAGGCTGTCCAAATGTTCCACGAATATCTATGGGAAAGCAGTGACATCACCGAAAAGGAAATCAATCGTTACCAGTCCTGGGCGGGTCAAGCTGCCTCATACATGACTGGACAACTTGCAATATGGAGCATGCGCAAAGACGCTGAAAGAAGACTGGGCACGAAATTCAACTTGAAGGAATTTCATTACCAGGTCCTCTCACACGGTCAAGCACCGTTGAACTTTATCAAAGAACACGTGGAAACGTACGTTGATTGCACCTTGGATCGCTCAAAACCTGGTTGTAAAGAAATCCTTAAGGAAGATAAACCTGTTTTGTCGAACTCAACGCGCGCGGAAATCAGAAGAAGAAAAATGAATAAAAAACGAATCTGGAAACTGAAGAAACATTTACAACATCTTCAACATTCTCAGACATTTTATTTTTAACGATGAAAACATTCTTTAGATTAATATCCAAAACTCTATTTTTGAAAAAAACACTTTACTGATCTTTGACGGATTGAGCTGAGACAACCAGTTGCATTGTATTTGTAGACATCTCTTTTTCTATATAATTGAAACCAGTTTATCGTAAAACGTCGTAAGTTGGTCGTATGATGTTCGCACAACATCGTAAGTTGGTCGTATGATGGTCGCACAACATCGTGCGTTGGTCGTATGATGGTCGCACAACATCGTGAGGTGGTCGTATGATGGTCGCACAACATCGTGAGTTGTTCCTATTATGTTTGCATCGTTAGTTGGTCGTATGATGTTCGCACAATATCGTGCGTTGGTCGTATGATGGTCGCACAACATCGTGAGGTGGTCGTATGATGGTCGCACAACATCGTGAGTTGTTCCTATTATGTTTGCATCGTTAGTTGGATGTACGATGTTCGCATGACATCGTAGAATGGTCGCATGATGTTCGCACAACATTGTGAGTTGTTCGTGTGATGTTCTCACAATGTCGTAAGTTAATCGTTCTATGGTCGGGTCGCCACGTTATTTGACTCGCCTTCTGGAAACTAAATATATTTCAATTCCTGCAATTAGTTATGTCGTGGCTATATGCGTAATAATATAAAACCCCAAAAAGTAAAAATATATCTACATTTCCTGATATATGTATCTATACATATAATTATGACAATTTCATTTAACTAACTCGGTCAGATCTCTATCGTTTTCGTATCTTAGAAAAACACTTTGGTAACACTTTCGGCAAGAGAGCACTGACACAATTATTTGCGGTTAGGTATTTACAGTATTTACCAAGCTTTAACAATGTCAGTAAAAATTAGTAATTCCCCTCGTGAAATATATATATATATATATATATATACTTTAATATTTCTGATCTCAGCGCGTTTCCCAAAGAGACGGAATTAATATTGTTTACAAACATGATCGAACTCGATTCTTGCCGTTGGTCTTTGATCTTACTCATGGCTATCAGGTTTAATTTAACATAAATATATTTTACATACTTCGAACTATGAGGCAATTTCCAATTGGTCAACTAAAAAAGATTAAGACCAATCAATCAATTTGAAAATTTCTCGCACATTTAATGAGGTTTTCTGCCATTGGTCTATAAAAAAAAAGTTATCGCTATCACACACACACACACAAGTGCACAGATGTCAGACGACGGCTTCTTGTTCCGAACATGAGACAGTTTAGGTATTCATTCAGTCTGCGACAAAGCCGTTCAGCGACCACAAATAAAATAAACGTAGAGAGAAGAGTCTGTGTTCAGTGTTACTAATATAAACTGTCACACCAATTTTTCTTAGGACTATAATTATTTTTTTAATCGAAAATGAGTTCAATTAACATTTACAGGTAAAAACTGGTGCAATTTGAAATTTTAATATCAACTGCATCGCTCAGATGAATAAAGTCATAACATTTCAATCGTATGATTAAAAGTCTTTGAATTGTTCTTTTCAACGTATAATTGCTCTTAATAAGCCTTTTTTTAGTTTTGACGGTCCATGTAGAATATTCCTAAAGCCCAGTTCTAATGAGATTCGTTAATTATTTTCAGTTCTAGATGTATTGACTATTCATTTAGACGGAAACCTTGCGAAAACATTTTGTAGATAGTGTTTAAAACGTTTTTTTAAAAAGCCTTTCCTACATAGTAACCCATAACAAGGCTGAAAACATTTAAAATGTCGATTTGTTTAGGGTTTTTTTAATTTTTAGAGCAAAAATGATTTGATTGATGTGGTGTTTTCAATTGCATGGCGAGCAAACGCCCACGTTTTTACTCCAAGTAGAAAATCCTCAAGAATTTAGCTCTTCCTCAAATACGCTGTTCTAAATCACTGCCTGAGTTCTAGTTTTGCTTTGTCTTGATTAGAAAAATATCGGAAAAGCCATTTAGACCATAGATAAGAGATTTTTCATCGCTTACTCGGTAATTTTAGCATTAGTCTTGCGAACTGAAGACCATTATAATCATTGAAATCTGTCTAGATATTTTGCTCTATCGTTTTTTCCCGTGGCTTGAGGTTTTATTTCGCACCGTTTATGAGATAAGATAAATATCGTCACGAATTTCTTCGCAAAGAATTAATCTTTGGAATTTCCTTAAAGCATTTAAGAAAATATTCATTCTGAAACAACATTCTGACGTGTCTGGTTAAGAATGCAATAAAATATGCATTTCAGAGATTTTATTGTGCCAGAAATTTGACAGATCTTTTTCATCTACAGTTTAGAGATATGAGGCTGCGGTCATGTGACACTTTAAAAAACACGACGAAAAGCCGGTGGACCGAATCATTAGAAACTCGAAGAATTTAAAGCACGACCTGTTAGGATGTATCTTCAGTCAAATTGATTTTCAACTCCCCATCAAAGCACATGATTAAGAAAGCATATAATATTATGGCCTAAATCGGCGAGTCGATTGTGTGGTTTGGACCTCATGCTATTAGCTAAAACAAAAACACTTGGAAAACTTACGACGGGCGATGCTGACGAGCCGCTTATCTAGGCTGGATTTTTAATCCCCGAGAAAAAATTTGACAAGAAAATCCCTCGAAAAGGTAGGTTAATGTGATACTACCAGGAATATATAACGGAAGGCAAGGAAGGAAGAAAGAAAAATGGCTGATAGAATTACTCTAAACGTAAGTGGAGCAGTATTTGAAGTCAATGTCGAAGTCCTTCAACGATTTCCACAGACATTACTTGGATCTCGTTGTAAGAGAACCAAGTATTACGACAGTGCGAGAAATCAGTACTTCTTCGACCGACATAGACAAGCATTTGAGGCGATTTTATTCTATTATCAAAGCAATGGCAGGATTCTTTGCCCAGATAATGTACCAGATAAGGTATTCGCAGAGGAAATGGCTTTTTTCCAGATTTCAACTAAACACCAAGATGTCAGAACAGACAGTGCGGAGAAGTTTGAAGCATTCATGATGAACCAACGAGCTCCTTCGAGGCTCAGCCATCATTGGCAGAGAAAACTTTGGGAATTCTGCGAAATTCCTGAGTCGAATCTATTTGCCCGGTTCGTATCCATATTCTCACAAATAATAATATATTTATCAATAGCAGCAACTTGCTTGGAAACGATAGATACGTTGAGAATGTATGGTGGATATCCGGAAACAGAACCTGACAGCAGCCCACTGATTGAAGAGAACTCCAAAACACAAGTATTTCCACGTAATGTTTGGTTTTCTTTTGACATTGCATGCTTCGGGTGGTTTACGTTGGAATGCGCGATACGATTTCTGGCATTCCCAAACAAATTGGAATATTTTGAAACGCTGGCGAATTGCATAGACGTTCTGACTGTTATTATATTCTACATATTCCTAATCGTGCGTGTCACCGCTCCCAAAGCAGTACTCCCACTAAGAATCCTGCGCTTTCTGACCATCATTCGTATCTTTAAGCTCTTTCGTTACTCGAAGAGAATGAAAATCTTCGTCCTGACGTTGGCAAGTGGTATTCGCGAGCTTTGCATGTTGTTGGTGTTTTGTGTAATGATCTTGATATTGAGCTCTAGTGCGGTATATTACGCTGAGGACGGCCTTGATAACAGCCAGTTTTATAGCATACCAGATGCGTTTTGGTGGTCTATTATTACAATAACGACCATAGGTTACGGCGATAAAGTCCCAATTTCCCCCAGTGGTAAATTTATTGGTGGCATGTGTGCCGTGTTCGGCGCTCTTATCATAGCGCTGCCGCTGTTTCGTTTTGCCGCGCATTTTCGCAGCAGACTAGACCATTTGAGTAACAAAAATAAGATCCAGTCTTACAAGGCTCCAAATAAAAAGAAGCTTATGGAGGGATTCGGAAGAATGTGAGACTAAACTCTATAAGACTGGAATATTAACCTTCTAAAATGAACCCATCTACTTTCAATGAAGAAAGTTAAAGCTGCACCATTGTGTCTCAGTAATGCTTCCCGTCGAACAGCATCCAATAAATTAAAAATCACTTACAAATCAATAAAAGTAAATTTATATCCTTTGTTTAGGAATTATTTTGTCAAAGGCGCTTCGTATTATCAACTATGTTAATACATCACCAGTTCAGAATTAAATATTGGATGCAAACGAAAATAATCAAAATAATTGCCCTAATAAATTACGGTATAGAAGGGCTCCGAGAAGGTTCAAATAGTTTTCTTGTTGATCGTCCCATCAGTACATCAACCCCCCTTGAACTGCCGTCCAGTTACATTGTATAAAAACTTTAAACCAAAAGGCGGCAAGGCTCTTCCTCGTGTACTAGAAATATTTATGATAAACGTCCAGCTGTGAATATTCAATCCAGAATTAATTTTTTTCTGTCAATCGCGACAGCTGTACCACAGGATGACAAGACATCCCAGTACGAAATTTCTTTGAAATGGAACTGAAATGTTTATGAATGGAGAATGAATAACAATGTTTCTACTAGAGTATTGAAAACCAGTCTAAATACTATAATCTACGAGGACCAAACTAATTGCGGTTTCTTTTAAGTTCTATTTCTCTTTATTTTAGTAGTCATTCAGTATTCTGCAACATTGCATAGATATTCAAGGGCTAGCGAGAATCACTCAAAGTGAGAAGCGCTTGAATCCATTACTATTGTAAAGTAGGTAGATTAGGAAAATAGACTTCGAGATTAACATGCAGGCTTCACAATAACCGAAAAAAACAATTCTCTGGCATACTTATTAAAGCGGATGGTTGCGCTGAAAGCGCTTTGTCCCTTTTCAAATTATCATTTTTAAAAGCTGTCGTTCGAATTAAATGTAACCTCTGAATCTAAAGTTTTGTTTTTTTTTGTAAGAACCAATAATATTGCAGGTTGAATCCTCTTAAGGATAAAACAAGAGGTTTTTGAAATAAATAATTATTAGTTCTTGGTTCTCATTTTATCACTGATCTGCTGTGTCTACGATTTCTCAGGGCGACAAGAAAAATTCTGGAGGAAATTCTGTTCTGTTTTAAAGCATGAAGATGTGAAAATATGTGTATTCTGAGCTATAGGACATGTAATTTTATTTCTGTCATTTCTGGAGGCGAGCGAGCATTCTAGCTCAATTAGCTATAGAAAAAGAAGTACGATAGTCGCTCTGGTTTTGGGAACGGCACAATCAAAGTTCTTTTATGGAATTTAACTTTCATATATTTACAATTTAGAAATAACAGTGGCCGAAATCCTTGCTCAGGGCGCATCACATTATTACCGGTGTTGGATTTTGCTTTCTTGCTCTGAATGAAGTCATTGAAATGAGAGATTAAATTGTGTGTATAAAATATAAGAAAAAGAACCCCGTAGGCCATTCTTAGCTACACTATTAGCCTCAACAAGGGACTTCATAAATTATTTCTTCAGAGTTTGAATGATAGCTTTAAGGAATTTCGGTGTTCATCGGTATTCTATGATTGCATAATAACGATAACTAGCTGAAGATAATCGCAGGCATCCCAGACCTCCTATTTATCCTATATATCCATAGTTAATAGATTGATTAACTACTTGTATATCCTTTAAGAAAACCTTCTAAATTGAAAGCATTTACATTCAAGTTTTGCATTTTCTAGCATTTTCAGTTTTTTTTGTTTTTTTTGTTTTTTTTCTATTTTCTTTTTTTGTATGAAAAACTCCCTTACTTGAATTCTATAGAATATTTTACAACATAGCATCTTTGGTGATGATCTCCGGTCTTATCAAAAAATATTTACTATTAAATGTTTCTATAAAGTGCCTATATCTTAGAAAAGTTCCTATTTTCGATGATTTAGAACTCAGACAGACTGTCTAATTTCCTTTCAAAATTGTCCAAAAAGTGGCTGAGATGTCTGTAATCGTATTTCGCATTACGGATGAAATAAGAAATGATTAGCAATATTCTTTCTGGTTTATTAAGGCTTTTATGACAGCGAAAACCTCTTTGACTGACTACCGCGTGAGGTCTTAGTCGCTTTAAGCGAACAGGAATAATCGTATTAGTTTTCCATTAGGTAGATAGAAAGCTTATTGGGCAATTTGCAACTCATGCACTTCAGATAAGACGGTGGACTTAATAACGAAAAATTGAGAACGTTTTAGAATTAAGAGCTCAGAGATATTGGGGGAATATGAGAAGTGCTAGTTAATAGGAGCAGAATTGAGAAACGGAAGAGGAAAAAGGATGGAACCATGGGGTGTTCGGCTTTGCTTAAATAGTGATAGACTAAGCTTACGATAACGAGACCATACACTCTTTAATACTAGGAATTTTTTCAGAGCAATAATGACAGTTAGACAGTTGGCTTTTGTGGTAAAAAGCTTGATAATTGGACAGTTATGATTGTAAAAAAAGTAATGAAAATAGGCTTAAGACACACTACATGATGATGACATCGATGGCATTGATAATATAAGAAGTATTTATTAGGAAGGTATTTGTAGATTTAAAATAACCAATAGAACAGATGGCTTTGATATAGCGCATGATGATTAGGATGATGGTGGTGCTGCTGGTGGTGGTGATGATGATGATGATGATGATGATGATGATGATGGTAGTTGTGATGATGATGGTGGTGATGATGATAATGATGATGATATGATAGTGATGGTGATGTTCATTGATGTTGCTGTTGTTGAAGATGTTGCAGATCATGTTATTGATGATGATGGTAGTTGTGATGATGATGGTGGTGATGATGATAATGATGATGATATGATAGTGATGGTGATGTTCATTGATGTTGCTGTTGTTGAAGATGTTGCAGATCATGTTATTGATGATGATGGTGGTGGTGGTGGTGGTGGTGGTGGTGGTGGTGGTGATGATGATGATAATGAAGGTGATGGTGTGGTTTATTGATGTTGCTGTTGTTGAAGATGTTGCAGATCATGATGTTATTGATGATGGTGGTGGTGAAGGCGATGCCCGATAATGATAATGACGTTAAGTGGTTACCATTATCATGCTATCTATCTCTCACAGTCTTCATTATGGCTACTTAGATCTTCTTGTGTTTTTTACTAATTCTTCTGCTCTGAGCAAAGAGTTTTTCTCATTAAAGTCCCAATAAAAAATACCGCATACAAAAATAATATAATTATGCAATTTGTACCAATAAATGAGCAGAATTTGTACCAATAAATGAGCAGATGCTCTAATAAAAAATACCTAATACAAACATGATAAGATTATGCAATTTGTACCAAAAAATGATCAAATGTCCTCTTGAAACTATATCTTGGACAAAATTTATACGCTATCCAGCCGCTTCAGAAAATAACTGAAGAAAACCCATTTCGCTTGGGCATAATGTTTTCCCATGTTAGACATTCCCTAGAATATTATTTCTTTGTTTAACACTAGCGCACGAGAAAACACATAAATATGGATATAACCGTACTAAGAATGTTATTGTAAATGGAATGACATGTTAGACATTGTCAGTCATTCCCTAGAATATTATTTCTTTGTTTAATCCTTGCGCACGGGAAAACGCATAAATATGGATACAACCGTACTAAGAATGGAATGACAAGTGTTCCTAAATGGGAAAACACATCACACCCAAGCTGAAAGGGTGTTTTAGGCGACATATGAGTCCTGTTAATATTTTATATTCCTATTAGTGTTTTACATTTTTTCAAGTATTTACACTATTGAGGATTAGTTTCTTTTTCAACGTAGGTGCGACAGTACTTAACATCTTGTCGAGACAGTTTTTTACACTTACAAATTTCTCGCGCGCTGATTGGTTATTTTTTATCATCAATAAGAGGACAGACAGATGAAGCTGACGTCAACGAGCGCGCGCTCTTTCCGTTGGTTGTTTTGATCACTAAAAATGAGAAGTTTTAATCGTTTTTGTTAAAAAACAAATCGAGTGGACTTGAGTTATATCAGACCGCATTTCATAATTGCACCACAATAGTTTCGGAATTTTTTTTTCATACTCCCGCGCGCACTTTTGGTGTCATTTTCTTTTTTGTTTGTTTTAAGCCCCGTTTACACTGGCGATTTTTGCTGCGATTTTCGTGGCAATTTTCGGAAATATAAAATCTTTTGTCTCATCCTTCAAAAGAGACATTCGTCTAGGAAAACCTTGGTATCCTGAAAAAAAATTTACGAGTAAATTCTTTACCATTATTTATTGTGGACAAAATCGCAACAAAATCGCAACAAAATCGCAACAAAATCGCCGCAAAAATCGCTAGTGTAAACGGGGCTTTAGTTGTTTTTGTTGTCGTTGTTTTGTTTGTTTGTTTGTTTGCGTTACACGCAGATGAATGATATGGTACACAAACACACAGGTAACCCGTCTTTGAAGACTTGGCAAACGTTGTGTTGATTTTCTTTGATATTTCTTTGTAATATTTCCAAGAAGAAAACTACAAGAGAGAAAAAACAAGAGAACTTAATAAACCTAGACCCGAAGGACATCGACCCGAAGTCTTTTAATTAATCTTTTATTAAAAGGGATTTCTTTCCCGGTTCTTCTTTATCTGAAGTGGGTTCCCTGTGTAGTTCAGAGAACCAAAATGGCGGCCGAAGAGAAGCAAAATAAGTTCGGTTTTCAACACGTTCCCACAAAGAAATTCCTTGCTTTTGAGTCTTCAGACGTCAGGGATTCACTCATGAAATGGTAAACTATGCGTTTTCCTTGTGAACTGCTGTATATTTTTAGTTTTTTGTGTTAATGAAAGGTTAAAAAGAGTAGTTAATATAGATTGCTACTGTACTTTTGGTTTCCAAGGGGAATGATAAACAGAACGGTAGTCCAGATGTACACCTACGACAAATATTTCCAACTTTACCAAAAAGATAAATTTATACAGGTTAGCTTTAGTTTATTGCTGAATTTCGTGCTCACGTTTCGTTTATTTTGTTTTTAAAACGATCGAACTCTATCACATTTTTTTGTTGAAAAAGTACTAGTAATTTTGCTTATTTTTAATTAAATATTGTATTTTTAGATTATTGTTATTATTTTTATTCTTATTTTAGGATTTCTTTGAGGATCCCAATGTGACGTCATCCCTACAGGTGACCACTAAGCTGTTTTTTCTTTTTTTCCTTTTTTTTAAATACATGTTTCGAAAAAGAACAACACACCAGCTGAGAAGTGAATTTTGTTTTCAACCAATCACAGCGCCTTTAGCTGTTTTGTTGCCAGCCCTCATTCCCAGCCTACTTTGACCCAACGTTTACATATTTTTATGTTTTCTTTTCACTAAAATATAATATACGTGCCTACAAGAAGCAGAAATATGGAAAGAAAGCGTGAAGACAATTTCATTAAAAGCCATGTTTGCTTCCTTCTTTCAAGCTCCCAAATTGCTTAGGGCCAGCCATTTTGTCCACCCATGCTTTGTGTGCTACATTCACCGCTCAGCTGGATAGACTTGCTTGCAGCATATTCCCAATAGCTCAATGAGGAAAAAATAAATAAAACATTCTAAGTCTCCTAAGAAGCTAAATTTTTTGTTTTGGCCTCCAAATTTATCTGCACTGGGATTTTCCATTGAAGAAAAACCCTGTATTCCAGTTTTCTTTCTTTCATTTTATTCTTTTTCCCATTCCATTCTCTTACTTTCTTTTCCATTCCTTTTGACTTTTTCTGCTGTCTTATTCTTAGATATTTTCATCTTCAAACACACCAGGACCATTAGGTAGGCAAGGACTTATTGTTTATTAGTTGCTTACAGATGCTTGATCACTTCAACAGAATACGTACAGCTATTCTCAATCACATGTGCCCTCTAGCTATTGTTTCTTTCGAGATGAAGAAGGTTTTGGTGGATCACAAGGCATTTCCATCACATTGTCAAAAAACACAAAGCTATAAGGGCACGTGCCTATAGAATGTCATGGAAATGCCTTGATTGCCCAACAAAAACAATCTCTAGAGTGGCGTATGTGATTGAGAATGGCTGTAAGGGTTCTCTGTGTCAATAGCTGGTATAACAGATACCTATCCAGGATTTCTCATGTCATGGATTTCTCTCCACTATTCTCAACAAATCATCTCTCCCTTCCCTCTATTAAATAACATTTTACATGTAAATAGTCAATGGCAAGAGGTGACAGGCACCCAGGACGGATTGATATATACATACATTTTCAGGTCTTAAAGCAGTTAAGGCACATGCAGAGCATATACCATGTACGATAACTTCCATGGATTTCTTTGATAGACTGTACGAGAAAGGTAAGCACAATGTTATTGCAAAAGGCCTAATTTAATTGCAAAAAATAATTTTGCTCTTATTACAGCAAGCAATGGAATATTAGCTTCATAGCGCCTCCCCAGTAATTCAGCTCTTTAAATGCACTCCCTCCATTCACTCATTAACCACCTACTTTAAATCCCCACCCAACCCCCCTAGTCAAAATGTCTATCTCTTATTTTAAGATCTTGATGGTCAGAGTTCAAAATACCAAACACAGTAAATGATGTGTTTGTTGTTAAAACCTACTTGGCTTCTTGTTCTTATGCATCATGTCTCCTAATAAATCCTCATTTAGTGTGTGTTGACCTTAAAGTTTATATTATCTCCTATGGACAGGTGTTGTCAGGGAAAATGGTAACATCAAGAAATGTATTGATGAGGATTATGAAGACTTTCTCATTTCAGATGAGCTTAGGAAGGTATGTAACTCATGACCCCAACCCATTGTAATTGCAGATTATTCTTTCTTGACTATACTTCATTGAATATTTCATCTTTTAACAGACTTTGCTGCTAGAGGAATCAGACTTTTATCCCATGTTTAGTGAAGAGGACAGAAAAGAGTTGCTGTTCTTGATATTTAAGCATCTTTGTCTTGGTGGACAAATCTGCCAGGTATGACAGCTGCTTTGGCTGTAAAAAAAACTCATATAATTCTAAACAAGAGCTGAAGTGAGTACAGCAGAAAAACAAAACAAAAAAACAGAAATCAAGCCAGAGGAGTAAAGCAAAGGCTGCAGAAGCAGGGTGCAAAAGGGCCTTCAAATTTTGATTGTTATCAAACTCTGAAAGAACCTCTGGGGTAAACTACGTCAGGGCACAGCTAAGTTACAGATTGGGCCATAAAACAACCTCTGGGCTGATCTAAGTCAGGGCAATGCTAACTCACAGATCGAATCCTGAAACATCCTCTGGGCTGATATAAGTCAGGGCACGGCTAACTCACACAGAGCGAAACTAGTGAAACTTAGCGGGTTAGGTTCGTTTAGGTTGGACAACAAATGAATCAATACTAAAAGTTTGAATGTTGTGATGGTGCTTTAGCAACCCCTATTATAGTCTTAGCCCCTTCCATTTAAACACTGCTTGTCATTACAATTACAAAACAAAAAGGTATGATCCACCTAAAAAGTTAAGATTTTTATTGATGACCCTCCCCTCTAAAGCCCCAGCCCTTCCCCCTCCCCCTCCCCCCTCCCCCTCCTCCTCCCCCCTCCCCCACCCCCACCCCCACCCAATAAAAACGTACCTTTCCTTAGGGAGTTAAGATATCATATGGGTCTACTGTAAGTTAATGTTGTAAAAAAGGTAATAAAATGGCATGTTCAGGATGAAAGGAAAGAAAAAACTCCCTCATTAACAGAATATTAATGATTTGCACTGTCTTTTTCTCCAAGTATGAAGATTATGTAACACCATATTTGAGCACAGCCAAAGATGTCTATAAAGAGTTAGTCAGGTAACTTTATCTTTTTGTCATAGGATGTTTCTTTTTTGACAGTATTGTGTTCAGCGTTAAAGTGGGATCTCTAAAAGCAATTGCAGGGATTGCAGAACAGAAAGCGCTGGGTGCCTACTTTTTGATAATATCCACTCAATTTTCAACTTTGCGCCCAATACTCCCACTTTTAGTCTTATGCATGCTACTCTACTGAAGAGTCATTCTCGGTAACCCAGGGGTAAAATTCTGTCGCTCGTCATTCGCTACCAGAACATTTTTTCTGGTACGGAGAAACGAGCAACAGAATTTTACCTCTGGAATTCCGAGGATGCTGGATAGTTCCTCCCCACCACTTGCACGCGCAGACGTTTTTAAAAACGTTCTGCAGTCCTTGAATAGTATGATATTGGAATTTTTTCATCGTAGTGTGAACAAGGACCCAGAATCAAAGAAGTTACAGGTTGGATCGATTGTATTGAAGATCTCTGCCATGGTAATGTACAAATGCCCTTGACAAATAAACCAGAGTCTGTGCTGATTTGTTGTACAGAAATGGAAAGAGCGAAGCGTCTGGGTAGACAGGAATTTGTTAGTAAAATACTGCGGGTTGCGAACTGTAACGTTAAAGTTCTATTTCTATTCAATTATGTCTTTAAAACGAAGAAGAGAAACGGAAAGAAAGGGAAAAGTATAAGGAGAGGAGAGGAGAGGATAAGAGAGGAACGTTGTAAAATTCAGGTCACACAAGTTTAATTCCCCCTACGTGGACTTGACCCGCACTCTTGGATGCACATCGGACAGGTACATAAAATTAGCACAATAGTAGCTGGAAAACAATACGGCATACAGACCAGATTATTTCATATAACCTTTTTCCATTTTAAATCGACTTTAGTGGCAGATACTACAAGAGATTAGATGTAGGTAGAGTCTGGGGGCCGGCTAATCTCTCTCTTGATGTACTCGGGCTAGAACTTATCCTCCGTAATCCGTACATAAAGGGAGGATTGGCTTTAATTGCTGTCAAGTTGGAAGAGCATACGGCGCCTCAGCTCCTGCGTCTGTCTCCGTTACCAGGGTTCATAATAATAGACTTGTTTCTCATTATTTTCGTTCATGTAAATAGAGTTTTCTCTACTTGATGTAGAGTTATGTCACTGAGCTATTGTCTACCCAAACGCTTTGCGCATAATGATAAGGAAAATGAATAAACTACGAGAAAAAGAAAGAAAGAGAAGAAAAAAAGAAAAAAAGGAAAAGATCAGTGATGCTTGTAATTTTTTATGGATTAACGACGATATTTTCTTGTTTTCAGGACGAGAAGGAAAACTTGCTGTATCCATCATCAGAACCACATGAACAGTCATTTTCGTACATGTGTGTAGACCTTGCTAAGCGGCATGTATATATCTGGCATCACTCGTGGAAAGCATAGTAAAATATCCAGCAAAACCTAGTCACTTTTCCTTGTGTTTTATATTTATTTAGACATTTGTAATTTTAAAAAATCCCGCCACTGGGACTAAAAATAGAAGTTGTTGTGTTGTGAAAATTGCGTTGCTTGTACTGCGTTCAACTTATCCTCTCTCTCCACCATTGTCCCTTCAAATTTTCCCCAATCGATATTATTGAAGATGAGGTGCCTTACGGACTTCAGACACGTCAGGCAGTTAGACCTTTCTGCCCTTAGTGTGCGGAAATTCAAGATAAATTTATTAACCCAAAAACATTAAGGGATAAAATAGCCGTCTCAGAGCCTTCTTCGCGTAATCCCGTCGTATCTTATCAACTTTGATCTTAAGATAGGTCTGACCCGTCTAGATTATGTCGGGCTACCTGTGGTTATTATTGACGAAAGAGTCTGGATTGAGCTCCTCATTAGTGTTCAAAATGGCGGACGAAGTGAAGTGTGTTCTAAAGTTAATCTGAATTTAATATCATTTATTCCAGTCCAAAACCTTAAAATAACGAAAAAATCAGAAAATCCATTTCCAGAATCATTATGAAACGAGCCGTAGAAGAAGCTTCGACGACTGTCGTTGAGGAACAGCTCGAGTTTGGCGCTCAACCCCAACAACAACCTTTGCTTAAACTCAAGCGTCCAAAACAGTTGATCTCCTCAGCAAGAAGACTCCTGAATGAACTTGACAATTTTACTTCCACTCAGGATATCCTTCGTCCTTTACTTGAACTGGAAAGGTCGTTACCTCTGGATAATTTAGAGGATAATGAAGCGGCAATACGGAGTCTTTGGGAACGTGTTTTTGAATGCAAAGACGTAGTTGTCAAAGCAAAACTGATTTCCTTGATAGGTGACCTAGCTAGGTATCCCGGTGCAAATGCTCTGGCTGTTGTAGATGAAATGATGAGGCTTCTTAGTACAGAAGGTGGGTATGTCCTACCCCCCACCCCTCCAAAAAAGATAAAGATACCCATGGATGCTTGTGAAAGAGATGATAGTGATGGTGCTAGTGGTATTGATGGGGATGGCCATAGTGAAGGTGTTGGTGGTACTGATGGTGATGGGGATGGCCATGGTAATGGTGATAGTGTTGGTGTACTAATGGTGGGATACCCATAGTTATTAGAGGGTTAGTATTATCCCTCTGCTGTCGGATACCAAGATGGTGATGGTGGTATTGGTGAGGAGAGGGAGGAAGCAGACAAGAAAAAGTCAAGCTACTATTTTATTAATGACTTAAAAGTGTTTTATTGACTGAAATTTCTTCTTTTTTTTACAGAGTCCCACAAAGTAAATGCTCAAATAATCCATTCCTTGACGTCACTTGGAAAGCTATATTCACATGATGTAAGCATACCAGCATATCATTTGACAATGTCTCTAACACAGACTACTAAGCCTAGCCATTCTCTTGTGTGCATAACTAGACCTAGAAATTAGACCATGCTTGGATGATATTTTTGTATGGGGTCCTATTTTCTTGCTATACAATGGCAGGATTATATTAAAATTTAAAATATTTTCTTTCAGAATAAGCTGATACAGATGCTAGTGAGCATAGCTGTAGAGGTGAGCTTTAGATTAGTTTCCCTCTGTTCCAGAATCCAATGTTTTTAAGTTTAATGGTTGATACTAGAGGAAGGATTTTAAAAATGATATAAAATGGCTTTTGATCCAGTACATTGATATCCAGTTCCAGATGTGAAAAAATAAATTATATAATAAATTATAATATAACGTATGATGGAATTTAACAGTGAATTCCACAGAGTGCCTCTTCTACCATGTGCTTCCAATCGAAATTTAGAAGTTGATTCTTATGGAGGGAGGAAAACCAGAGAACCTGGAGAAAAACCCTTGAAGCACAAGCAACAAGCAACTCTACTCACACTGAGCCACACTGTCACATTTATGAGAGGAGAGCACTCACTCGCTACGCTACCCATTCTTCTCAAAAAATGAGGAAACCTAAAATTCTAGTCACATTTATTTTGGGGACCTGCATTTATTTGTTTTTCAAAGTAAAGTTTTCCAAAATTAGCAATGATATTAATTAATAATTAGAAGGTAGAACATAGTTACTTATTATTTCTCTCCCACCCACCCAACCTATTTAAAAACAATGATGCCATAAAGTATTAAAAGTAGTTCTAAATATTTCTATTTTTAGCACCTCAAAGATTCCCATCATGCAGTTCGTAGAGAGTGCCTTAAGCTCATTGGTCATCTGGGTTCAACTGAAAGTCCCATGACAGAAAGTAATGAACAAAGTACAGTCAGCATTCAAGGTCTCATTATGAGTTTTTCTTCTGACAGTGATCCTAGAGTCCGAACAAGTGCACTTGAAGCTTTGGTAAGTGAATATTAATAGTATCCGTAGTAGTAATACTGTAGTAAGTAAGAGTTAATTACCTCAAACGGAGGCAATAAGCCATATACATCCCGAGGGCTGCAGGTTTTCTATCAAATGTTGCTCATTATAAATGCAAACGGTCTATATATAGTTATTAACCGGGTTAATAACTATATATTGACCTCGCATTTATAATGAGGGTTATAACAAAAATAAAGCCTTGTGAATAACAAAGAAAACCGTGTCAATTGATAAATAATATTTAGTTAGTAACCCTCACGAGGGAAGGTTGAGGTCATGTTAAGAGGATTCCAAAAATGTAAGTAACCCCTACAAGGGATAATTGAGGTCTCCTTAAAGGATTCCAAATATGTAAGTTAGTGGTTAACAGTAGCGTAGCGAGGGGGTGGCACGGGGGGGCACATGCCCCCCCAAATTTTTTGAAAAAAAATTTTTTGAAAAAAGAATAACAACAAAAAAACATATTAAACCGAAACGAAAGAGGAAAATAAATTATTACAACCTACAAAAGTGCAAATTTATACGAAGTTATCTGGATGGACTACCTGTGCACTGTGAACCCAGTCAGAGCCTGGAATCTGCAAGTGGGAATTTGAATTTTTTTATATTTTGGATCAGTGCCCCCCCAGCTCCTAGGTCCTCGCTACGCCCCTGGTAGTTAACAAATCTGAGTCGTTCTTGGTGTAGCAACCTCTATTGTATTCTGGGTTAGGGTTATTGTATTGCAGGGTATTGTTTAGCTCCGAACTCATTGTTCTTGTGTTATTGTCTTCATGGCTCAGGTGCCCTGCACCACCAAGAAAGAGCCAAAAATCTTTTACTCTTCTTTGATTGAATTGAAATTGAGAAATTGATTTTTGCGAAGGGAGGGGAATGAGATAACCCACAACTACTCGGAATACCTCTTATTTGATTGTAAGATTAAAGCTAAAACTTGTCATCGCTTATCACCACCGCAAGTACAGCAGTGGCGCAGCTCAACGGGGTCGAACAGAAAGCAAGTGAAAGTACTGGCACCAATTCTTAACTATAAAATTGTTTGTTTATAAGCAAAAAGATTGTAACTTGTTAATTTACATGCGATATTTCTTTAGCTCACTCTCCATGAACGAGGTCAAGCGCTGGATGTTGCTTTGTATGACCAGGTATCAAAGACCTTGGAGGATGACTATGAAGATGTCCGTATGGCTGCTATCAAACTTATCTGGGTGTTCAGCCATATCTGTCCTGAAAGGTACTTACAAAATGTAGTGTAAAATCGCCATCAAAACTTGATTTACTATAATTTTCCTAACTCAAGGCTTCACATATGCGCGCAAATGATCTGATAATAGTATGCATAAACTTACAGGACTGGGTCTTTGCAATGCAATTAAATCATAACAATCATCAGCAAAATAATATTTGTTTTCTGTAGGATAGTGCAGCTACCCACTTCAGACGATGCACGCCTAGTCGATGACGCATTCATCAAAATCTGCAACATGGTCAATGACTTGGCTATGAGAGTACGTGCAGAGGCAGTTGGTCTGTTGGGATCCCTGCATCACGTCAGTCCGAAGTTCCTGGAGCAAACTTTAGACAAGAAAGTTATGTCTCATCTCAAGGTAAGAGGTTGAACTCTTATTATGTATTATGTATCGAGTCAATATTATCGTATCGATTCTTGTCCGCCAGGGCCCGGTTGTAAGAAGCCTGCATGGATAGCGCTATCCGGCGGATAAATCCTTATCCAGTAGACAAGTCGATGCTGTTATCCAATAAATTTATTCACTGGATAAGATTTATCCATTGGATAGCGCTATCCAGGCTTCGTACGACCGGGCCCAGGAGGCCCATTCTTAGAAAGCGAACTTGATGCGTTTTGGTCTACCTTGGGTACATCTTTGGCTTACTATGCCTTATATGGTAATGTTTGTTGACCTCAGGAAAGGCGCTTCGTTTTTGCATTTTACTTTTGAAAAACCGGAACCGGAAATGGACCCAACTATAGTTGGGTCCATTTCCGCCTTGTTTTCTCACATTATTCTGCTGACCTAGAGCAACAAAGGCTCTGAAAAGGGAAAAGTTTTATTTTGATTGGTGGATTAGTTTTATCAAGAATTGTTGAGTTCGCAACGATTTTAAACGACAGCCTACGATCTTTTGAAACGTTTTATAGAGGAGAAAGACGGACCACGAGAAGAAAAAGGAGCGATTCGCAGCTGGGGAGTCTTCTGTTGGTTCATGGTCAACAGGGAGGAACTGGGGCGATGGTAACAAGCAGGAGGAGTTGGCACCTGATGAGGTAAGCCTAATGAGCAGCGGCGCATGTGGGGCGTTTGTTCACGGACTTGAAGACGAGTACTTGGAAGTGCGCATGCCCGCTGTGGATTCATTGTGTGAATTGGCCAATCAGAATCGTTCATTTGCTACCCTCTGTCTGGATTTCCTGGTCGATATGTTTAACGATGAGATCGAGAGTGTTCGTCTGAATGCTATTAACAGTCTTCGTAAAGTTTGTCATCACATACAACTGCGAGAAGACCAGTTAGAAGTAATACTTGGTGTACTGGAGGACTTTTCGTGGGAGATTCGCGAGGCGGTACGTGAGTTACTCTCTCACTGTCACCTTTCCACTCGTGCCTGTCTCCACGCGGCCATTCATGCTCTTCTTGGTAACCTGGCCAAGTATCCTCAGGACAGAGCGTCGATATGGAGGTATGTGTGTTCAGCGTATATATGTCCGTGTTGTTATGTGACCGTAACCGTGCCCTTGATTTTCAAGCTGATCCAAACTTTCTATATTATTATTTTGTATTATTAATGTTATTTAAACAACATTTATACCTGTTGGTACTAGGTGCGCAAAACACTTGGGAAGTAAGCACAAGCACCTGGCTTCCTCACTAGTACCCGAACTTCTTTCCACTCATCCGTTTTTCGCCACCTCCGAGCCCTCAGTCGATGATCCAGCGTACGTTGCTATAGTGATACTCGTGTTTAACGCGACGGTTGATTCACCTACGATGATCCCAATGTTTCCAAATCACACCCGACGACACTACTCGTATCTCCGAGACAGTCACCCAGACCTTGTGCCACACCTAGCGATCGAGGCACAGTCTATGGAAGCACAGGGGGTCCCTGCTCCTCAAGGACCAGGTAGGTTGCTATGGTAATGAAAAACATATATTAATTGCTATAGTAACATTGACAAGTTAAGTTGCCTAATATTAGTGTTGCCTATGATTTCTTATTTTTTTGATGATATTTTTGCAGGGTCATCTGGGGTCTCTTTTATGGAAGGTATTTTACGGCGCATCCAATCAGTTTCTTCTATGGACCCTGTTAATGCTCAAAGATTTTTGTCATCTATCATAAAGGATCTTAATCACACCAAAGGAATCGACGATCAATACGTCGCCAGCTCACGTTGCATGGCGCTTTACCTGGAATGTCAACTTGTCGTCCTCCAGGCACAGAATGACAAGATCTGGAATATTCCTGGTCCACTGTGTGCAACACGAGGAACTGGGCTGAAATCTCAGGTCCAAAAGCTCCTCATGACTTCATATAATATAGAGCACGTTTTTCATGGTCTAAACGCATCTCAAGTGCTGCTGTTGCACGAAATTCGTATCATTGCTCACTCGCTCCAGATCCTCGCAACCCAGAGATGCGACACAGGTACTGAAAAGAGCCTGGGGTCTACTTTATTGGTCTGGCAGTCCTTTCTCGCTCGTATTAGGCACTATTCGGCCCTAGTGGGCACAAGTGGGACCAAATTAGATGAGTTCGGCCAGGCCCTACTTTCCTTCCAAGAATTCTTTGAAGCAAATATCACTAAACCTTCTTGTATTGCGGACTATCTTCAGTCGTTCATTTTAACGCGCAGAGTTAAGTGTCTCGAGTTGACAAGCCATCTCCAACAGGCATCAGCCATCTTGACGGAGCCTCAGGGAGGATCCGAAAATCCTATCTGCTTTAGTGCTGGGCTGACGTTTGGCATTAATATTGACGCCAGGTTGGAGAATATTGCACATCCAACGTGTGTGCGTGTTCAGGTAAGAGTTTGACTGGTTTTAAATAATTTTTAGGAGAGTTTGGATAACATTTCTTAGTAGTGCTGGAATAGATCTCTCTGACGCGGCAGCCATGTTGGCGGAACAATCCCCCCAGATAGCCTCGCATTCAAATGCTTCAGGATGAGATTACGCGGGTTCAAACAAAGGCGTTCGTTCTTAATAGCGCAGCGCGCTGATTCTAAAAATAGCTTAAAGATTCGGACAAACATTGCATTCTGTTTAACCGCTACGAGGATTATACGAACCGATTTTATTATTTTTGCTTAAAGTTACAATAATAACCCATGTAAGCTAAGATCAACTGCGATCGGCTGTGAAAATTATCTGCTTAAAGTAAACTTGTAAGTTTGTTTGTCCGAATTTCGCCTTTGTCTTCGTTTTTATGACGTCACGGCTGCGCTGCGCTATTGAATCAACATGGCGGCCGCGTGATCGAGCTAAGCATTTAATGACATCTTATCAACCGTCAAATCAAAATTGGCACGTACTACTCCAGGCAAAATATACAGTCAATTCAAAAAACGTTGTCGTCGACCGGCTCAAGCCTACGCGACTGGACGGAAAGAAATATGGGTAAAAATCACTGAAGCGGTTAAATATTCGTTCTGAATTAATTGTTCCCGCTAGTAATAAGATAAACAATCGAGAAACAATCCATCAAATGCATGTCTTTGGGTTTAGGGAAAGAAAAACAAAGTAGTTATGATTCAGTTTACAATTCCGAAAATATGAAGGCATTAAAAAAACGTCTCCTTCAACACTTCCCACTCGCCTACGAAGGTTCGTGCTGTAAACCAGGCATAACTAGTCGAATAAAATTACTGCAGTCAACTCGGCTTCAATGATTGCTGTCCAGAATTCCTTTCGGTCCAGTCGCGTAGGCTTGAGTTGGTCGACGACAACATTTTTTGAATTGACTGTATGCTCGTGTCAAACGTTGAACTTAACATGAGCCGAACCTAATTTAAACAATTGATAGTAAGGCGGTCTTCTTCGATGTCATTGGGTTCGGCTCATGTGAAGTTCGACGTTTCACATGAGCCTTAAAATACCATATAGATTAAGGAGTACCAAAACAATACATTTTCTATCCTCCGGGAATTGGACTCTATTTTTATGCAAATACTGTGCAGAAAGTTTCTATTGTTTATAGCTGCCTTCTCACGTGAATAAAAAACGCTCTATAAAAAAAGCACGCAAGTTTAAAAATCTATGCCCGTTTGCAATTTTTTTATCATCAATTATATTGTATATATTATATATATATTTGTATTATCAATTATCCGCTGACCTATTGTACTGTACATCCAGGTCGTCTTCCCAGACATGCGCCGTCAGCTTTTCACTCCAAAATACGAAGATCTTCATCGTTTGAGTAACTTACGTCATAGGCTGGTCACCACAGTGGTTCTCTCTCACAGCGCATGGACAGGTAAAAACACAGGGATCCCATAGACAGGGATATCATACCAAATAAGTCAAATGAGAGGATGTCTTTCGTTAGAGTAGAAACTGTCTGTCAAATTTGATTTTTTGTCAATGAATATTTAACGTATTTACGCGGCATCTGTTGTTACTTTTGCAGAGGCTGGCTTCATCGAGGTTTCGCTCGTCACCAAATACCAACCAGACGTGGACGAAGAAAATGTTGTAAGTTTAGGCGTAATAAACACTGACAGTGAATCAAAGACTTTACGCCAGATCAAGAATTCTACAGATAACCTTGAAGAGAGTGTCGTAGGACTGTGCCCCCCTGTACGGATCTGTGTCCTACCTAAACCAGCTATGAAATAGTACACCCGAATCAAAGATTCTACGCCAGATCAATAATCCTACAGATAACCTTGAAGAGAGTGTCGTAGGACTGTGCCCCCCTGTACGGATCTGTGTCCTACCTAAACCAGCTATGAAATAGTACACCCGAATCAAAGACTTTACACCAGTTCAATAATCCTACAGATAATCTTGAAGAGAGTGTCGTAGGACTGTGCCCCCCCTGTCGGATCTGTGAGCTACCAATAAAATAGTTATAAAATAGTACACCCGAATGGTACCACGGGGTGGCTGGAATTACTTGTATAAATTGTAAATAGCGATAATAAAATATCTTAAACTGACAAGCTCTGAAAGACTGTTGTCTTTTACCATTATTATTTATAATAATAGCAATATTATTAGATTGACTATTGTAATGCATAACAGTAACATAAAATGCCAATTGAAACTCAGTTGCCAAAAGTGTCCAGTAATTGATGGTCATATTGATGATGATGACATTTATGGTAATGGTGTTAATAATGATATGGTGATATGGGGATGGTGAGGGTGTTGGTAATGATATTCTTGGTGAAGACAGTATTTATGATGACTGACTATTTTGTCCAATCGTTTGTGATGACATCGCATTTGTTTACAGCGATGATGAAATATGAGAACGATAACGGAAGCAAGCGAAACGTTGATCATTGATGGCGATTTTAACAATGATTCGTTGCATAATTTTCCGACTTCTTATTTATCATATAAGCAATGACACTGACTCTTGCTCACTGGCTTGTAAACCGTTTAAAAAAATAAGGCAAATAGCCGTTGAACTAAATCCATTCAACCGTAATCAAAACCTAATTACATTTCGTCAACTTGAAAAAGGCTTCAAAGAATGGCAACCAAAAAATATTATAAAATGAAAAAATTAAAATTACATCCAAGAAAGTCGTTCCTTTATGCTTTCATTTTAAGTCGTTAGAATCTTGCATAAAATTGAAAACCAAGATAAATAGAGCAACTTTTTTGCCTTTTTGCTTGTCTAGAGAAGTATCTCTCACGGCAACTGGTATTTAGAATTGTTTTATGCTCTTGGAATGCGATCGATCAGCCTCAACCAATAGCATTTCTTCGTTCATATTCATAGCTTAAATTAATTATGCTGTTTTAAATTTTGAAACAGGTCTCTTTGCTGTTCACCGAGTAAAACAACTATCCTAAAAATTTATTCTTCGCTTTTTCTTGTTTTTTAAAAAGCGAGAAATTTTCTTTAGGAAATTCCTAGTTTAGCTTCTGCAACATAGAGAATGAAACTTTGACGTTTTGATCTCTGGCGATTATATTTTTGTTGGCTTGGAATTGAGTTTCCCGATCAAGCAGGACAATTAGATCACAACCATCAGAGCAAAACTAACGAGAGAAAAACAACATGGATTTCGATTCAAGTTTCATCAACTGTAGACGACTTCTTTTTATTGTTTTTACCGTCTTTCAAATCGTAAATCCTATAAGAGGTATGTAGCTTTATTCCTTATAAAGAAATATATGTAATAAAACTAGTTAAAAGTGTAAAGCGTAGAAACTTCTTAACCAATTGCTTTTATAATCCTGGCATATTTCTTTGCTGTATTTATATGTTGCCAAAAAGGAGAAAATACTCTCTTAAAGTCTCGGAAATTGTGGGGGCTTTAATAAATTTTTGTGATAAATTTTCACTCTTGACTGACGATCTTTGACATGTGCAACAACCTTTATGAAAATAAGAACAAAATATAAAAACACCTGACATTTCTACTATATGAGCAAAATTGTTTGTAACGTAGGTAAATGAAAGTAGTTTTGAATTTTATTTTTGTATGTGTTGATTTTTAGGTGACAGTCTTTTGGATTTAATAAGAGGTAAGTTCAAGTTTCATGGAAAAATCATAAGATTTTGTTTCTCCGAGGGAGCAAAAAATAGTGCACTTTACCGTTACACTCAAATGGGTTCAACAATGAGGCAAATAAAAACAAAAAGTATCTCGACCAATCACTGTGCTCATGAATATCAGGGCTATTTCTTTTCCTGCCTTTTCAAACTCCTTTTGCTCAATTTCTAACATTTTCTAGGTTTTTAATATAGGATTTTGATATTTTCAGTTCCTCGTTCGGGCCCGCCATTGGCGAGAAATCAAAACCCTGTATGTCGTAAAGCACAGATGCTTCACAGTGACATTTTAAAGAACGCGTCCCTTGAAGGCCAACTCAAAGCCGGGAACTTCACCTATTTTGGCGTGGTTCACAACATGGAAGAATGCATGGGAATGTGTTGTTCAAGCAAGAAGTGCCAACTGGCGTATCTAGATAAAGATAAATGTTATGGCGTAAAGTGTTTTAATGAGAAAATGTGCAAAGTTACAGCAGGCATTGGTACGGACGACGTTAAGATTTCCTTGATGGTTAAGAATGATATAAACAAAAAAGGTAGTTCTAATTTGATGTTATTATACTTATGTCGCTCGTCTATAGACCAAATTCAAAACTCGCACCGAGGTGAGGCTTACGTTGTGAACAAAGGGATCTGGCGTGACTCAAAGTAATCTGGCGTGATTCGAAAGTCACGAATCACGCCAGATTCCTTTGTTCACAACTTAAGCCTCACATCGGTGCGAGTTTTGAATTTGGTCTTTTTTGTTCGTTTGCTTATTGTTTTCGTGTGTGTGTCGGAGTCCGTCACTTTTCCACAGCTAACCCAATCCAGGCTTTGACCACTTTACCTTTTACGTCATAAGTAACTCAAATTAGCTCCAAACATATTTATGTTCTTTACTTTCTTTCAATTCCTTCAAATCAATTAATCTCTTTTTTCTTTGCAGCGTATGTTACAGCTTATATTGTAGTGGTAGTCGTTGCTTTCGGCGCTGCTATCAGCGGCACAGTATGGGCCGTGTTCATTTTTGTTAAAAGGTAATAAGAACTACTCAAAAGAATTAGTAATTATATGCCGTTACGAAATTGCTCTGTGTAGCTGGTCCTCTTTTAAGCTGTCATAGGTGACGTACCCAGACCCCTAACGGGCCCTTCATACCAGGGAAGTCTGGGACCGACACAAGAATTAATGCAAAGAGAGTGAGTCTTTCGACAATTCTTTACAAAGCTTTGTTTGTACCATCGATCAGGTATCGAGATGATCCACATGCGCCAAAAAAAGTAAATTCAAAAGATACCGAAGAGGAAGGCGAACCTAAGGGTGAAGCAAAGGTAAGGAACCACGTGACAAGGTTAATATTGTTTTTCGGTTTTTTAGGAATGGAAATTGTTGGAAAACAGTCGATCTTCTTTTCCTTTCCTCTCCCTTTTATTTCCATTCCCTTCTTTCCCTTCTCTTTTCTCTCCATCTCAAATACCTCACATAAAAGTTAAGAATCAATATTTTTCCATGTATGATAAATGTTGACTTCGCGTTTTCCTTTTATTCGGTGTTGCCTAAAACTCTAACCTTCCCGCCATTTTCCCCGCCATTCCATTTTTGCCCGCATACCTCCATCACTGGATCTATTCATGAAAATGTTCTCTATTGTATTTCAGGTCTACTAATAAACTTTGCACAAGAAATTAAAATCGAATAACGAAATAAAGACTGAAAATACATCTACAACTACTTGTTGATGGTTTTCCAAATTTGTAGGAAAACGAGCATGATATTTAAGACACTTGCCCAAAATGATGCTCTAGAATTACAGAGGTCACAGCATCAATGAATGTCGAGTTTGGCTGGTTATAGATAGATAAATGCATGGTTGTCGATGCATTTTGCTATTCCTGGATTCGAAGGGAGATCATAATTGAACCCAAGTCTCAAAGCGTTACTGCTCATTTCAAATGTTCGTAATACTGTAATTAGTAAAGTTGCCAAAATTGTTGAGATGGAGCATGCTTAGTAGAGGTTTCCACAGTTGTTTGCCGCAGTATCTTCGACAGAACGCTGAAATGTAAATTACTTTCAAATATATAAATGTAAAGCCTGGAATACGACATGGGAGAGCCTACGTAGCCAGCAGTTGATGTGCTGATTCATAAAAATACAATGGATTACAACAGATTGAACGACAATAGATTTGGATACATCACATCTACTGTGTGCTATGTAGGTTCTCCCAATGCGACATTAACTCACTATGATGTGACCATTATGTTTTTACAAATAAATATTTCCTAAAGCTCAATATTGTTTAACTTTATATCCAATTCGACCCGCATCCTCCCATGATGCAGCACTACATAATTCGATAATACCCAGCTCCCTACTTCGACTGACTTTGCAACTTGGAGCCAAGCTATCTGCACGTTACTTCCCATGATGCAATATTACCCATGATGCACCACACCACCACCCAAGATGCACATTACCCATCACTTACAGTGATGTGATATTACCCATGGTTCACCTGGACCCATAATGTACCACTTCCTGTTTTGCAGTAAAACCCATCATGCAGCATTACCCATGATGCACCACACCTCCATCCAAGATGCACATTACCCATCACTTACAGTGGTGTAATATTACCCATGGTTCACCTGGACCCATGATGCACCACGAACAAATGATGCAACGTTACCCATAATCCATTAGCAAATATAACGCAACCTACTACACCTTACCCAATGCTTGTTAAATCACTACTGTCGTCCAAATGAATTTTTGAAGGCTTTTTAAACCATTTTATAAATATCGATAAAATTTACGTTACGAAGCTTTGTTCCTGCACGACAACATCGACATGAATCATTGTGTCGGTCGACATTTCTACTGTCTCTGTTCTCAGCTAATGTCGTAGTTATCGATTAAATCATCAAATGATGCGCGAGAACAGAAATTAGAAACATCGTCTGTCTTTTTAGGCGTAGTAGAAAATGATGGCATTTGTTTACATTGTATTACTGGTGTTGTCTCTGTCAGACAGCTATCTTGAAAGTCGCTCACACTTTGAAAGGATCATTCGTTCTGCCGAAACAGTTTTTAACCTCTTGACACAATGACCTTGTATATTGACTTTTCAATATTTGACCGTTCAATACTGCGGTACTTAATACATACTGTCATAATTTGGCATTCAACGGTGACAGTCAGTTTTGATATTCTGGCATTTTACCCGCGTATTGATATTGAAAGCATCTGATTAACAGACAATATTTTAACTGCGAGTTTCTCTCACGCGAACTCAGCCTGGTCGAAAAGTGCGGTTGGAACTTGGTTTTTCTCTATGCAAAATATAAAACTAAAACCGGTGATGATTCCAGTAGGCTTTGTTCACACTTTTATTATGCGATCGGTGTTTCTTGAAAAAATTTCCTTTTTAAAAATCTAAATATCTTTTAGCTGTTGGCAGATAAATATCTGGCCTAAAAGAGACTAGCATCTTAGAGACAGACGAGCCGAAGCCAATTACGACCCTCTTTCAAGGATTCTCCGTCGACGTCTTTATTGGGTCAATAGCTACGTTCAACCGATAATGCTGACCTAACCCCTCAAGCAAACAAAAAAAAAATGGCGTCACAATTTTCACCTCCATATTTGCCTTAACACAAAATATCCCACGCCTAGAACGAAAATAAAGCCATCAACAATATCGGTATTATTGGATACTATAATCGGTGTGAGATAAATTAGGTAGCTTATATAAAATATATTGAACGCTGCTTTGGAAATAAGATTTCCTTGGTGGAAGATATGAAGTCATCGAGAGTAAACACAGCGGGAAAGGTAAGATTACTTCATCTACACTAGCCTTGAATGCAGCAATGAACCCTTTATCAAGATCAAAAACAAACTCAACCTGTTTATAATAGTTGAACTCACCCATGAAGTATAAGTCTTGAAAGCGATAAAACGCTATTAACTATTCAATCATGCGCAGTTTTGTAGTAGGATTCTTACGCATGCGCGATAACTTCGCCTAGTTTATCTAATTCTTGTGCAATGAAATGTTGCGTTCATTCATCCCTTTTTACTCCGAAAACCCTTCAAGTAGAGTTTTTCTTGAATTAAAGATTGTAAGAAGCTGATTTTCAGCCATGTAAGTAGTTAATTTTCCTTAAAGTGACTACCTGTTACACGGTAGCATTCAACTCGTCATGGTTCGTCAACAAACTAAGAAAATACTAAAAAAGATTCAAGGTTTTTAAGAAATGTAATTTCTTAAAAAATCAAAAAATTTTGTTCCAAAAGGGAAACTTCAACGAACGAATAGTTATTAGCGGAGTGATTTGAAAGCTTAATGTCTTGGAAGTGTGTGTAGTTGACTGCAATACAGCTCAGCGAAATTAGTGACGTAATTATTTTGAATTCGATGGATTCTCTTACCCTGATGTCATGGAATCTTGTTTGACTCATTTGTGTTTCTCAGAGCATTTGGTCGAAACGTTGTGTCCCATGTAAGAAAACTAAATGTAGCCTCCTTCGAGAAAGATAGACGGATTTTACACCATATTTTACAATGATTGGGAAGATAGGCAGAGATTGTTGGATTTGTTTGACGCTTGTGTTTAATTTCTTATTACTACGCTAGTTTATCAATGTTATCTTATTACGCTAAACACTGGAAGGATTTCAATGAGGCCACAGAATCATCAACTTGAAAAGAACCCGAATGCCCCGCGTAAAGTGCACTCGCGTTTGGCATTGGCGTTTATCAGGGATTTTCGTGCCAAAAGGAACAGTGTTTGGATATTATTGATTTTACTACTCGCCCAAGGTAATTGCGTTTAATTAGATAGAATGATCTCTATTCAATTTCGACCGGTTATCTCGTATAATCCATCATTACTTGTGGTTTTTGTTTGTTGTACAAAACTGTCAAACCATTTTCCTAACATAAAAACTTTTATTCATATAAAAGTTTCGCTGTGCTTTCAAACTACTAAAAATCTAAAATTCTATAATAATAAAAAAGAAAAAGTGATTTTTTTAAAGGTCAGTGTAATGGTTAAGATCGTTTTTTTGCTTGTGGATTTTACGGTTCACTCCACACGTTTAATCCTCTCCGGGCTTTTTTCCCCTTTTTTCATCATTCTAGTTAAAACGACTTATTTATTACATTGCAGTGCTTTGTTCTAAAGCTACTTTAAAGCAAGACGCTTCGAGTTGTTCGCAAATAGGACGACCAGAATCCAATGTCACTCTTATGAATGGACTTGACAATCCCAAAGTACATCGCTTCATTCTGGGCCATGTTAAAACACTTGAAGACTGCGTGCAAATCGCCTGTAAACGAGAAAACATCTCTCTAGCTTATATCTCGAGGTTTGACTGCTTTGGGATTTCGTGTGATGGAGAAGAAGAGACGTGTTGGCTTCTTCCAAGTTTTCAATACCCGACACTCGTCTTTGCAAGATTACAAAGAGGAATCCCCAAAGTACACAATACAACGATAAACAAAGCAGGTAAAAAACACTGTTGTTTCGACTTTTAGTCACCATTATCTTTAGGTCACAAAACAATGTAAATAACTCGTAATTCTTTCGGAATTTTCGCACTGGAGTCATAATTCTCTGCTAAATTTAAACGGTACCGGGCAAATTTTTCAGTATCAGTATCAGTGTCATTCCGCTATTTCCAACTATAAGTTGATCAGCAGGGACTATATAGTCTACACAGAGCCAAAGTTCTGATGTAGTAGTCCTTTTAGAACTTTTCTGTCTTGTGTAGATTTCTTAGCTTGGTGTTTATCAACATTAAGAAGTTGACTAATTTTGATCCATGGATCTCTAACATATTTAGCAGATGGAATTGCAAACAGCAACTGTTTCGTTAAATTTGAATTTGGTCTTCTACAAACATGTGCAATGTACTTCAAGTAGCGTATGTATATAAAATCACGAAGTGCCAGGGTTCCCACTATTCTCTCCAGGTCTAAGTTCCTATATTTAAAGGCAAACGTTTCTTCTCCGTCACTATTCATTTTCCTTTCCCAGCCATTCCGTACCATTCTTCTTAGTAAACCAAACCAACAGGATTCAAGCTTTTTCAGTTCATCTTCATTTGGTAGTTCAGCCTCAGTACAGTAAGTAAGTCTGGATCTGATACAGGATTCCAAGAGTTTTCTGCGTGTATTCATAGATACTTTATGATCTGTAAGGACGTTCTTGAGCTCGTGGAGCTCGTTTTTCACCGGTTAAAAAGTTGTACGTTTAGGGGTTCCATTCACAGGCGGGAACGAGTTATCCGGACAAAGCTTCGTACGCCTTGCCGAGCAAATTTGGATCCGGTTCCTTGTAAAAAGAACGTATTTTTTAAACAATATAGACGGTTCTGTGTAATCGCAGTCTATATCCGTAGTTTTAGTTTTAAAAAATAGGAAAACGACTTCTGTTTTGTTTTATCTTATTTTATTTTCTACTACGCGATTCTTTTCAGCTTAAAATCTCACTTCAGCTTCAGTTATGGAATTTTGGATATTTTAAAAATATGTTGAAACTACTTTCTATAAAAAGTCCTCTTTACTGTCATCAGTAATGCGCTGTTTTGTCAACGGAGCAGAAATATATATTGATTTACAAGTTATTTTTATTTCGAAAACTAAAACTTCTAGACATAAATAGAAAATCAAATAATAATAATCTAATAATATTGAAAATTTCGAAATGACAATTTCTTAATAAATGAAAAAAATAGATTCTTTGAATTCTTCACGTGATTACCTCTTGATACATGACAATTTCCTAAGATGAATTTGCGAAATTGCAAATACAACCGTCATGAAAATATTAAAATACGACCTTGAAACCTTGCAAAAGATATTTCCACAGAGTTATCATTATTAGTATTTAAAAACAGGATAAAAAACGAGTTTTTTCCAGGTTATTCACGCCTAGAAACAGAAATTAGGATTCAATTCACCGACCAGGTGTCAGCGTACGCTCGAGGGACCTCAACCGAAACAGTAACTTTAATCATTATCATGTATCATAACTTATGTGATATGTTGTATGTAATGTTTCCTTTGATTTTCTTCGCTCTAAAAACTTCAAACTAAACTTGTCTTAAGATTATTGAACAACTAAACTATGCATTACAGTCTTTAATTGATAAATATATTATTATCAAGTGTTTTTTTATAAAACTCGTAGTCGACTGTCACATTCAAAGTTACAGCAGAGTGGTTGAAAGTGCATTACATCTTAGATGAAAAATTCGCGCTATCCTTTCAATAAGATTTCGAGCTTCTTTAAAAATGTTTAACTCCGTAAATTCATGAAAATTTTCGTTTTAAACAGCCATCCAACACGGAAATTTTATTTAATAGTTAGAAGTGCAAAGAAAGGTTTGCCTTTTCTATTGCTCGTATAAACACTAAGTTCAATTGTGTGAAATACGGTTCACAAAACTCAGAACTTCGCAAAAAAATCTCGCTACTTTCTTGAATAATAATTGGTTGAAGTACCTAGTACGCTTAACGATTATTTTAGAGCGTTAGCTTAATTAAAAATCTCGACGCCTCTTCTTTTCTTACTAATATAATACTTGATTTAATTACGAAACAATGGAGCACCAAATTTGTTGGGGCTTTGGTCACTGCCGAGGAAGCCATGCATGGCAAGGAATGCGATGTAACAAGAGGAAGTTATTTAAAAGTCGTCACGGGTTTTTGCCTGCTTATTCGGGGTTAACCAGACTTCGCAAGATTATTAATGAAGCAAAAAAACTTGACTCACTTGGATTCGCATGAGATTGTCGGATTTTTTGCTGTGACATTCTATTGCCATGATCTCGTCGAGAAGTCACTGGGAACTCCTTTGATGAGGAGGCGTGTACCTCTTACCAAGCTAAAATACAAACCTCATTAACTGTTGGTTCAATGCTGCTTGCTGTTGTTAATGTCTCGTTTGTCAAAACCTTTTAATTTAGATGTAATCAGATTATTTCCCGTATCGACTAACTCGTAACTATCGTAGTGTGGTCTAGAAGGGAAGGTGTCCCACTATTTAAGAGTGGTGTTTAAGTCATCCTTCTTATTAACTCGTTGCGTTTAACTCGCCAACGCAGTCCATACTATAGCATTTATCTTTTTTTTTTTCTTTTTTCTTTTTCTTTTTTTGTGTATATACATTTTGGGCATGTTCAGAAAATCCTGAAAACGAGTTTGAGAAACCAAAACTTGGCTCTTTCAGTCAATCAGGATCCCGCACCTTATGTCCCATGTTACAACAGTATAAAGGGGTTTAACGGCAGCCATGTTGTGGGACAAAACAATCAAAATTTCTCCTTTAGAAAATGAAATCTTTCGTTGCTCTTGTCCTTCAACATGGCTACCGCACGTGAAACGCCCATAACATTGTTTAACAGAATTTTAAACTATTTCCCTTTTATTCTGCACACAGGAAAGCTTTCCAAGGTACATGCAAAACAAAAGCACGAGAAAAAGACAAGGAATATTGACGAGAATCAGCGAAAGGGTTCGTCGTCGAATGAAGGATTTTCCTCGTCATTAAATTTTAAAAGACGTTCAAACGATGCAGAGGTGATATCAACATTGTCATCAAGAACGCGATCAAGGACAAATGGTATCCCTTTAGTTAAGGGTAAACATGAACTTTCGCAAAGGTCTGTTGGTGAAAGACCTTTTCTTGAACTTCCTTATTTGTGGAAAAGAAGAAGAAAAGCGAACCAAAGGATTCGAAGAGATGTGATCAAACATGAAAGTATTTTAGGGGGACATTTTGCAATTAGAAACTATGATGCAGAAAATGGACGAAATAGAAGGGATTCTTATTTTGATAAAAACATTAAACCATTGGATAGGCAAAACCGAGAAATGCAAGACGATTTGCCTCGTGAAAAAGAAGATGAAGCTATGCTTTCTGATAGTGATATGGAATCCAGTCAAACTGTTTATTCAGGTTCGGGAAATGAAGAAATAAATAACGATATACAAAATAATAATGGAAGAATAGAATCCAGTCAAACTAGTTTGTCTGGTTCAGGAAGTGACGTCAGGATGAAGAGCCAGGAAGTGCTCCAACGTTACAAGCGCAACTTTGATGATGAGGATGAGGATGATGATAGTCATTCGTCGGATGATTCATTGCCATTCCTTGGAGAAAATAAAATGAAAGACGAACAACAAGATAATGAATTGCAACGTTATAAGCGCAAACTTGACGATGATGATGATGATGTATCATCAGCTGATGTCTGGTCTTCAGGGAATGGAATATCCCATCCACCCAGCGATCCTTATTCGGGGTATAACGACCAAAACGAAGACAGCGAGGAAGGGAATTCTTTAAGGAGGTACAAGCGAAAGGCAGTAGAGCCAGAAGAAATGGACGAGTTGAGTAAAGCCTTGTCTTCGGCGTCACCCTCAAAACGTTCTTTGGAAGAAGAAGAAGAACTAGGGTCTGGGGTACCAGACAGGACTAGATCTACAACCAAGAATATACAGTCATCATCATCTTCGCCATCGACATTATCATCATCTTCATCGCCGTCATCTTCATCAACATTGGCACCATCATCATCAACAGCAACGTCATCGATAGCAACATCATCGTCATCACCATCACCATCCACAGATCAATCGCAGGTAAAATCAGAGAACAACTCTAAGAAATCTAAGAAGAACATTTCTTTGCCAGTGAAGAACGCGGATGCTTCTCCTCAAGAAACGTCTTCATCATCGTCAGCATCCATATCAATATCATCTCTACCTCCTCCACCTCCTCCACCACCTCCTTCATCAACATCTTCATCATCTTCAATTTCTGTTACAACGTCTTCAACAGGATCTTTGCCAGTTTCACAATCATCACAAACCTCGACAACCAAAGTGTCATCTTCTTCCACTACATTTCCAAAGTCTTTGGATTCAAAGAAGAAAGATGCCCCGGAAAAACCTGTTAAACTGGTTTCTTTGACTAAAAAAGGCTCGATCAAGATACATCAGGGAACATTGAATAAAGACACGAAGAAATCCTCAGCAGTCCCCCCTCAGGAATCGACGTCATCTTCATCTTCTACATCCATAACGATATCCCCGTTACCGTTACCGTTACCGCTCCCGCCACCATCGTCGTCATCAACATCCACTTCCAGTACATCCGTTTCACAGTCATCTTCATCATCGACTAAAGTTTCCGTCTCTACGTCCACTTTTCCAAAAGTAAAATCATCAAAGACTAACGATGCATCGAAAAAACATGTCAAAAAGACTACAAAGAAATCCTCAGCAGTCCCCCCTCAGGAATCAACATCATCAACATCTTCTACATCCATATCGATATCCCCTATACCTCTGCCACTCCCACCATTACCACCACCGTCATCATCATCATCATCATCATCCACCACGTCAACTACACAGTCATCTTCATCATCCACAAAAGTTTCCGTCTCTACCTCCTCTTTCCCCAAAGTAAAATCATCAAAGACTAACGATGCATCGAAAAAACATGTCAAAATGGCTGCTGCATCGTCATCCAAGTCACTGAAATCTTCATCTTCTAAAACTAAAGCTGCAAAATCACGAAGTACTTACTCTATTTCTCCTAAGAAAGAAAAATCCTTTCGTGAAAAAGCTAAACAAAAGAAACAGAGTACGAAAACTTTGTTGAAAGAAAAAAGAAATAAACAAGAAAATAAGAAAAAAATTGCGAAAGAAAAAGTGGATAGACCAACACAAAAGCAGAAAAGACAAGCACCTTACGAAATTGGTTTGAGAAACAGAATGCGTATTTCAAGTTATAATCAAGCTACGAGGAGTAATATAAGGCCAGTATTTGCCAGTACTGTTGGATACAATCGAGCAAAAATGGGCCAAGGAACTCAATATAAACCCCAGCAAGAGAGTGGACCATTTAGCGCACCTAGTTATCAATACAAACAAACCAATGCTTATAGACTTCAAGGAAGAAATAACGCGATGACTTCAAGTATTCAACCTGTAGTCAGTAGTTTTGGTGCTCAATCTGCGCAGCTATATGTTGCATTAAGGACCCATCTTCCTCTTAGGAGCGTCATCCCAGGGCCGTCCGTACACTTTGGCTTTTCTCATGATCAACCACGATCTTTTATCCCTCCTACAAACTACGCGAAACCAAATGGTGTCAGACCAGGCTATCAGCAGATTCGATTTCCAGGAAGAACATACAGACCTGCGTATGGTGCACAACCAACCATCCCTGATAGATTCCAGGACCACGGTGGTAGCGTCCTTGCTGCTCAGATGAAGTCACTTAAATCTCAATATAAAAATATGAAATATACTCCTACGAGGCCAGATGAAGAAAAGACAAACGTTGGACAAGGTTTTGAAGGTAATTGGACAAAATTCCTCGTTTGTACTTTACGTCATCGCCGCCTTGTTGGTAGTATTTAACAAACGACTTCTGATTTGCTTCCATTGTTAATACCACCAACATGGCCGCCGTGTCTTCATTTTCTTAATCTTCTCGAGAATGATTGGAAACCAGGTTCTTTGAAAAATACGTTGCGAATTTGCTGTGCCGTGACCGTGACGATGCCAAAGCCAACTATTTTGATTGGACGACCGATTAACTGATGTCAATTCTGTGTCGTGACTGTGACGGTACCGTATCCGAGCATTTTGATTGGCTAATTAGTGATTAATGACGTCATTTCCGTGCCGTGACCGTTCCGTGTGCCGTGATTTTTCATAATCATACGAATTCTCCTCTAAATCGAAGTCGAAATATTTTCCTGACAATACACTTTGGTAAGGGGTCGCAAAGCATCTCTCAATCCCGAGCGTAAGATGGACCTCGTAATTATATTATGGGATGTCATTTAGGTAGATTTCTAATTTGTTGTGTGATTGATTGACAGGAAAGTCATGTAGCTTTCCACTAGGCATGCAGGATGGTACCATCAAAGATGAGCAGCTGTCATCGTCTAGTGACTATTCGATGTATCACTCTGCAGCGAGAGGAAGACTTGGAAATACTCCAAAACAAAATGGTGAGGACATTGAAAATGATATTAGAAAAAAAGCACAAAAATGCAGATAAAATAGGAAGAAATATAAATTAAAGTAACTGGCGACTTAAGTGAACAAAGGAGGAAGGGTAGGAATTAAGAAAGTGGGAAAAATTGGCAGCAAGAGGGGAAAAAAGGAACTAAAATGAGACTACAAATGAAGTAATGGAGTAAACATTGATTCAATCGAACCCCGCAAGCAGTTCTGGGCTGATTGAAGTCACAGCACGGCTAATTCACTGATAAAAACATAGAATAGAAGTTGAACCAAAAGGTATAAAAAGTTGATATTAATATTATCCCTTCTTGTCACAAGGTTTTGCGGGTGCATGGTGCACTGGGACCAAGCACATCGATAGGGCCCAGTACCTCCAGATTGACCTTGGTCAGCGCAGACGAGTATGTCGCGTGGCTACTCAGGGCATGCCAGAGTTTCCAACATGGGTCAAAGAATATACTTTGGAATTTAGTAACAACGGCCATATATGGGCAGACTATACTGAAGAGGGACATGAAAAGGTATCGTATATGGACACCAGAAGGATATTGCCCCTTGGGTACTTCTAAGGATTACTTGAGGGGGGCCATGTTGGATGGTAGAACAATCATAGATGCAACATCTGATGATGTGTTTGTTTCCTTGGTAACGTATCCAACATGGCTGCCATCACGTGATCATGCTTTTAGATTATTTCATAGGTAACAAATTCACGATTTCCTGGTTCTATTTTTAGCTTTTCGATGGCAATACAGACAGTACTACACCTGTCAGTCACTCTCTAAAGCAGCCAATCACAGCTCGGTTTATTCGCTTCAAACCTCAATCCTGGAACGGTCCAAACATATGCATGCGAGCCGAGCTCTACACTTCCACAGATCCCGGATTGAAACCACGTGATCGAATTTCAAAGCAAGGATTGGTCGTTTATCTGAACTTTGATAAGAGCAAGGAAACATCTACTGATGATAGGCGCACTGAAATATCTCGAGCCCCTGGCGTCTGTGGTGACGTAGCAAGCCTACGTGACGGGAAGACCATCTTGTTAGATGGGCGAAAAATCCAGGTCAGTTTTTTTCCACCATAACTGTCCCAAATATTTATTTTCATTGACGTTCGTGCTGGAACCACAGGAATAACATTGCATTGTTTTCCACGCGTATTGACATACTTGGTTTGTTGGCCTGTGACGAGAGTTATTTAGAAGAGTAGGGACAGGGCACTACTTCATTTTTCTTCCTCTCGTCTTAAATGACACTGAATCTGATTTCGTTTTTTGGTCTGATTAGCCTAAGCCACGTGATGCAATCACCATAGCAGCGTGGATCCGATTGGACAACACAAGTGGACAGCATTCTATCTTCGATACTGTTGGAGGTCACAGTAGTCATGGCAGCGGGCAGTATCACTTTGAAGTTAGCGATGGAAAACTGCGATGGTACCACCGTAACGAGACGGCTAACCAGATCTTTAGTGTAGAATCAGGTATTACACTCGTTGTCATGGAAATTAAAACCGGTTGAACCAGTTCAGTAGTTTCTGCACTGGGTAAAGCAAACTTTCGAACATGGCAACCGTGTCTCCTTATATTGACGCTCCCTAGTAGCAAACTCGCGATCTGTGATTTGCTAAATGGATGTTGTCAATTTGCAATCATTATGACGTATTTTTGGAAATTTAAATGAAACAGAAATGCCCTCTCGAACGGCCCGCTGAGTGATATGAAAACAAACTGTATGTATTATATTCACTATAATATAAAACAAATCGTTAACTGCCAACTTCTTTCGTCGTACCCTAGACGCAGTCGTCTCAGAAAACACGTGGACACACGTGGCAGGTACCTACGACTCTCATACGGGGATTTCCAAGGTCTATATCGATGGTCACGTGAACGGGCAGGCTCAAGGCAGCGGTTTGTTGTCTCAGGACTGGGACAGTCACGTGGGCATTGGAACACACAAAGATTCAAGGTTTATTAATGGATTATTAGATGAATTTAGAATATATGACTACGCAATGGAAGAACCGGAGATAAAGAAACTGATGACACTATGCAATTATGCAAAAAGTAAGTTTGTTCATTGAGTCGCTATATTTTAGTAGGGAGTGTATCCAGGATGTCCCATTAGGGGGATCCCTCTTGGGGTATGCTGTAAGGGGTCATTAACCCAGGGAACCCACGTCAATAAGTACATATTAGAGAGTTTTAGATTGACTTTTTTCCTCCCCGCAAACGGCAAACGTGACAACGTTTTCATAGTTTTCCTGTATTTTACTTTACCTTTTGCAAACCTTCTTGACAAAGACCAGCATTCTTTTGTTTATCTACTACTTGGAGATTTTTGCGATTCCTTTTCACTAATTTTAAAGAATGTTTAAATGGTCAACTGACGTTTCACGTTTGCCGTGAACGTAAATCTAAAACTCTCTATTAAGTACATGTACTCAGAAAATATTTGGGTGATTTTACGTTTGCAGGTTGTGGGGGGTCGTTAGATGCGTCATCAGGTGTCATAGCATCACCCAATTGGCCAAGCGGTTACAAAGACGCAAAGACTTGCATATGGAAAATAACGGTTGACAAAACAGACAAAATTGCGTTGAATTTCGAGACGTTTGGTCTTCAAGAGGATGGCAACTGTGACAAGTCTAGATTAGTAATCAAAGATGGAGAAGACGAGGCTGCGAAAGAGATCGGGGAATTCTGTGGTTTGAACAGCCCGAGGTTAATGAGATCAACAGGAAATCACATGTGGCTTCAGTTCACAAGCACCCCAGAGGGGGAGGGCAAAGGATTTCGTTTGACATATCAAACAGGTAACTGCATGAATTACGTCAGCAGGACTGTCTGAAATCGAGGATGAGACCACGTGTTACTAATTGCTGGGTGTCACTTCCTGTCTCGAGCGGAATGTTCATCAGCTTAATCACAAATTGTAAATAGAATTCCTTCTGGTTGACAGCACATGGTGGTCAGTGTTTGGCCAACATTTGGAGTAGTTAATGAGATTCAAATACTTTTATCGTTGAAACCCAGCAATTATTAAAATCTCAAAACAACCAGCGACGACGGGTCGCTATTCGATTATCACAAACGGTCACCCTTGGAGAAATGTTTTTTGGTTGCTAGCGATAGAGGTTGGCCGATTTGCATAGATATGAATTATTGAAAACCCCTCTTTGGTACTTTGGTAACTGCCCGATAAATAGTCTTTGAGCTTAGCTTGAGTTTGGTCGCTTAGTATAGGTTCCAATTTTAGCATATTCACCTCTCTTTGTATTACAAGGGTATGATAGCACGTGATAGTCAGTTCCACAGGGAGCCCAAACTTGGCCTTTGTTTCATCTTTTGTGAGAAAAAGATAGCGGCTGCAGAATCGCCTCCCGTGTTTGTTCTACCGTTCAATTCCCCTGTATTCGTGTCCGTAGTGAATAGCGAGGAATAACCTGTGTATTCTCTCATTTATTTCATCAGAAAAAAATCGTCAAACCAAGAAAGAAGAACAACCACGTGCTCCCGACCAAAACATGAAATGTTCTGCGTCCACACCAGAGTACAACGTCACCCTGAGCGGTGGAATCAAAGCAGGCTCATTCAGCGAAGCGCTCGGCGTCAAGACCTTAGACATGTGCATGAGACAATGTTGTTTGAAGGAGTCTTGCAGCCTGGCTTTCATGATCAGTGACAGCTGCTACCTCGTAAACTGCAAGGACGAGGAATCCTGCAAGACCAAAAGAGCACGACCCTCTGGCATGAACCCCACCATTGTGTACATCACACACCTAAAAGAAGAGCCACACTCGGGCCTCCCTGAAGAAGGTACCTCACTCGACAATCCCCGTCCCATCCCCCCTGCGTCCCAGTGTCACCACACTGACGTCAGCTACAACTTCACTCTGGTTGGTGGAATAAAGGCGGGAAAATTCAACACCTTTGGACACATGAGTAGTATAGACGACTGCATACGTCACTGTTGCCATGACGATAAGTGTGACGTGGTATTCATGATTCAGAACAACTGCTATAATGTGGAGTGTGCGAATAATCGTGGCTGCCAGATGAAGAAAGCCAAGCCAAGCCCGTATAACCCTACTTTAGTGTATGTTTACAGAGGAGGTTCCAAACCTATTGCAGGTATGATTGGGTTACCTGTATACAGAGAGAGGACTGGGTCGAGGGGAGCTCGAGTGTAGCTACGACCAAACATAATCTTTTTCTTACATCGCGAACGTGATGCATCGTGGTCTAGTTTTAGTACAAACTTCTTTTGTTTATCATGCCTTAAATGTTGTTCGTAACGAAGCTAGACATACAAACACATACATATTTATTTTAGTATCATCATCATGAATAGAAGAAAAAAGTTAACAATGTTAGATAAAACTAAAATTGTGAACAAGCTATCTTAAAAACTAATAACGTTAGCCTAAATAAATAGCTAAAATGCTAAACTATATAGCTAAATAGCTAGACTAAAACACCTTGTTTATCGTACTCAGAAATGGCCTATGTAACCGCTGTTTTTGTATACTTTCCTTACAGAGCCGGTCAAGAAGTTCAACAGGCCTGCTCGGTTTTCCTGTCACAATTACCAGGTGTCCAACACATTACAAAATGTCACTCTGGTGGGAGGCATCAAGTCTGGCACGTTCACGGACAAGGGTGTTGTCAACGACATCGATGAGTGTAAAGCGTTTTGTTGCGCCGAAGACTCGTGTAATGTGGCGTTCCTTATCAGGACAAACTGCTTTCTTGTCGCGTGTAAGGATTATGATTCTTGTAAAGTCAAGCCAGCCATGTCGGATTATTATCGTCCGAAACTGGCTTACGTTAACTGGCACCCCCCGGACGAGGAAGTCAGTCGTAAGTAATCTTGCTTTTCTGTCATTCCTGCTAAATAGGTTTTTTAATTATTTTTAATATAGGGAGGGAATAACTGATCCAAGACTTTTGGAAAAATAGACCGATTACTACTGAAGGATATTTCCAGTTACTAAATCTCGGTTTATGTACATTCAATTCTGCTTTAGTTTCCCAGTGCAAGACTGAACATGAGAAATTCCTAGTTCACATTCTAACCTATCTAGGAACCTAGCGGAAAAACCATGATTTTCTTTAACCCAACAAGTTGTAAGGTACTGAAATTTAATCACACTCTAATCACAAGAAATTCTTTATTTTATTAGCGTATGACAAGTTCGCATCTCTGGGGTGTTGGCGAGATACAGAGTCGTTTGCAATCCCGTCCCTCGAAGGCACTGACCCGCGGTTATCAGAATCCTACAGGCTGAGAGCTAAACCAATCGATACATGCGCTAGTGTGGCGTTCAAGCATGGATACAAAGGTAGAATACCGAGAAGAAGGAGTAATATTCTCACTGAATACTCATTATCACGTCTCAGTAATTAAGTTATGGGGCGAGTTTCGCGACTGTAGTGATGATGAGGTAACATGACAGCGAGGAACACCACCACCAACAGGCCTACGGTGGGGGGGGGGGGGGGGCGCAAAATTTGGTTTCCAAAGTTTCGAACGACGTCGTTACGTAATAAGACCAAGAAGTTTACTGTGTGAAGTTAATTTATTATTATCATTATTATTATTATTATTATTATTATTATTATTATTATTATTCAGTGAGAATAGTAACCTATCTATTGTGACAGTAGACAATTTTCGAATTCGTAAGATACCGCTGTGTTCCTTCATTACAGACTCATTTACTCAGGGTTAGCTTCATTTTGGCGTCAGAATATTCACAATTAGCAACAGTAAAGTAAACAAAACAAAACTTCGACAATACAAACACTTTCAAATCACGCGGAGCTTCACTGGAACACATGAATATTCTACGTGAAGTCGAGGCTAACCCTGAGCAACAGAGAACTCAAAACTGGAGTATTACACGACCAACAGTCAAAATCCTCTGGATTTATGGCTTCCGTCAATCAAATGATGTCATAGCTCCTGTCATAGCTCCCTCGTCCTCGGGTTTCCGCTGTAGAATCAAAAGGCTTGGCAAACAAGAACTTTTTCTTTAAGCGCATCTCTGTAGGAAAACCTTTCTCGGCTCAAATACAACTTTTAACATTTTTTCCTTTCAGTCTTTGGCATTCATAGAGGAGGTGCATGTTTCAGTGGACCCAAAGCAGATCAAACGTTCAATATATTCGGAGAGTCAGCAGATTGTAAAAGTGGCAGGGGAGGGGTGGGGGCAACTGATGTCTATCGCCTTGATCACGATGGTAAGTATGTCATGAGTTTTTATCATGATGTATAAATGAGTAGACCATGGTGATGACGCCATTCAGCTAATGGTTTTGGAAATAATATTTTGGAGGGATAATGAGGTTGGGGGAGGGGAGGGGAGGATGTACGAGCTGGATTCCTCTGCCTTTTCGTCCCTATCAATGTGACTCAGTTTGAAATCGTTGCTTGTAGAGAAAGAAATAACACTTAAGAAAACACCACGTGGTATAGAGTAGATGAAGATTTCAAATGATCGGTTTTAAAACTTTTCAAAGCTAAGATTTGTTGCGTTTTTACTTTTTCAGGCAAATATTCAAAATTAGGATGTTGGCGAGACACCCAACATCGAGCACTCAAAAAACTCGAGCACACAAACCCAAGACTGAACGATTTCTATCAGACTCGCACCAGTCCTGTCGCCAAGTGCGCAGAGGTTGCTAAGCAACAAGGGTATCCTGTTTTTGCCATACAAGACGGCGGCGAATGTTTGAGTGGGCCGACAGCCGAGGACGAGTTTAATAAATATGGTGTGTCACGTGACTGCCGTGGAAGGCTTGGGGGTGCTTACGCCAACAGTGTATATAAACTGATAGGTAAGTATGGGGATTCGTCCGTCAAAGCTGAATAACTCTGAGTTCAAAGTTCACAACAACAAAAAAAGTCGGAAGTTGAATAAAATAGACTCAGAGCTGAAATTTTGGGATTTTGTGACCCCATAGCAATTTTTAGACGCCTGGGTTTCTGGCTTCTGTTCAATCCAAAAGCTGGTGACTCCAACTGTTGTTAGATTGATGGAGTACCAAAACACCAGAAAGCGTGTCCATGCGCTTGTCTGGATCGTAGAAGCAAAAAAGAAATGAAAAACAAGGAAGAAAAGAGAGGGAGATGGATATAGGAATGAAGCGATAAAAGAAAGAGAAAAGAGAAGAATAAAGCCATCTTTATGTCTAAATTTTTATTTCATTTGTAATTTTGTTTCAGGGAATTTTGATATTCAGAACGATGAGTTGGACAATAGCTCCAGTACGATGAACACGACAGAGAACTCCTCAAACAAAGACAGCATGTCCAAGCCTGAGGGGGGAACAAAACAAGTTATTGGTGACGACTTACCATCCAAGACAGGCACCACAAGCATGAGGGAAGACTTCGTAACATTGAAAAATGGAAAACCGAAAAGAATCGTCTACATGGCTGGAAAAGTTCAGTACAATGTTACCTTGAAGTATGGGATTAAATCAGGAAAATTCATGGACGAAGGTCAGGTTTCAAATATCAGTCAGTGCATCAGTAGATGTGGTAGACAACCAGACTGCGATCTCGCCTTTATGCTGGGCAAGCAGTGCTTTGCGGTCAGCTGTAGCTCTAAAGCACTTTGTATAACCAAGCCTGCATTTTCGCTCTTCTACAATCCTGTAATTGTCTTTGTGACCCACAGAAAGATTTACGATACCGGTAAGATATGCAAAAAAAAAACACCAACTTAAAAGTCCCATATTTAGGCATATGACGTAATCATACCATATATAGGCATGTCACAGTGCGCATATCACAAATCATATGATATATATAGGCATGACGCATTCATACCATATATAAGCATATTACGTAATGATACCATATATGGGTATACGACGGTGCGCATGTCACAGTAACCATACCATGTTTAGGCATATCAGAGTGCGCATGTCACAGTGATCATACCATATATAAGCATGTCACAGAGCGCATATCACAGTAATCGTTCCATATATAGGCATATCAGAGTGCGCATGTCACAGTGATCATACCATATATAAGCATGTCACAGAGTGCATATCACAGTAATCGTTCCATATATAGGCATATCACAGTTTGCATATCACAGTAATCATACCATATATAGGCATATCACAGTGCACATGACTCAGTGATCATACCATATATAGGCATGTCACAGTAATCGTTCCATATTCATTACACATTACAGTCAAATCGCAACAAAGACGGTGTCACGTGAGTGCTGTTCAGAATAACGTCACTCTAGTTGGCGGAATCAACGCTGGCAAATTCATGGAACTGAAAACTGACATGAATAGTGAAGCTGACATGAATGGTGAAACTGACATGAATACTTGTATCAAGTGGTGTTGCGCCAAACCAACATGTGATGTTGCGTTCAAGCTGGAGGGAGTATGTTACGCTGTCAGTTGTATCAGTAATAACCTCTGTAAGACCAGGCCTGCAAGGAATGCTGAGAGGTACAATCCCCAGATCGCTTATGTCTATCATGACCGAAAAGGACTAGACCGAGTACAAGGTACGTGTAAAAGACGATCGAACTTTATTCAATTATTTTAGAGAAAAATAAGAACCGAAATGGAAAGCTTAGATTTTTGCATTCGCGTTTAAATTCCTTTTCATTGGCTCGGTGTAGGAGATGTAAGACGCAAATCAATGTTTGAGTTTTTTGCGCTAACAAAGACTAATGTTTTGTTACAAAACTGATGTTTCCACTGAGTTTATTTTCTTACTGACAAATAATATGTTATTTTTAGCCAATATTACCGTAACTAACGTGAATACGCATGACCAGCATGAGACAAAAACTAGAGTAGAACAAGAGCATGCAAAGAAAACGACTGACAAAGCTGACGTTAGTTTCATCAATGACAAACACAGGAACGCTGGGACTGAGGGCTTCGTTCAAACCTCTACTGCAAGACAACACACGAACCAAAATACGGCTCACAGGATACTTGACGATAAGATTAATAACAATAGCAATTATGGTGGTAGACGAAAGCCTACTGCAGGACATAGCCAAAATGACGAGAAGAACTACAGTACCAAAGTCAAACATCTTAATGGTGAAACTAATAACAATATTTACGACAGTAACAAAGGCAAGGAGGTCGGTGTTGCCGACCATGGGTCGATGGTGGGGACGAATAGTTATCGATTTAGTGACGTAAACAATGGCAATGGCAACAGCATGAAAAATACGAAAATCAAACAGGAAAATGAGGACACCTATCGACAAAGAATATTGAATGATTTTGTAATGGCTGGTGAAACAATGAACCAGAACAATGACAAAATTGACCAATCACAGCCGGTTATCAAACAGGGTTTGATGAATACGGCGGCTAATCAAACTGACCAATCACAGCCCATTATCAAACAAGGTTTAAAGAAAACAAACGGCCAACCTGACCAATCGCATTACTTTTTCAATGGAGGTTTAACGAAGATATCTCCCATAAACGTAAATAAGGACGAGGAAAGTCCCACTTATGTCAAATCAAATGGCGCCAAAGAAACCAACTTCAGCATCCTTTCACCGTCAGCAGCAGATAAAAACCAGATGTCTGAACGTAAAAACACCAACATCTCTAGTTACTTCACAACCATAAGAAAGAACAAACAAAGAAAAGTAGGAAATATGAAACAGGTGAAGCTGGTGCCTTGGGGACAGAACAGCAGAAATGTTGGTATTAAACCTTTGAAGCATCTTTCTTTCTTCAACAACTTTAATGCTGGCATTAAAACTGCGCAAAAACACAAACATCCCCTTGGATTGGTAGCTATGGGGCCCGACAGTACAAATATCTTGAAACATGTCGCTTCTTTACAAAACAAAGGCGTCAACATTAAGATAAAACAAGGTCGTCACAACAATGTGGGTCTTGTGGCTTTAGGACCTAATAGCGGTAATGTCGTCATTAAACATTTGAATCTCAAGAGTTTCCACATAAATCAGGCTTCTTTTCCTGGACGTGTTGTCTCTATCAATGGTCATGGACTTCATAAAATCCAACCGTTAACTAACAATGACGCTTCCTTGACAACCAATCAACAAACGGGACGAAAACAAACTGCAGTTTCATTGGTCAATCCTGGACGACATCCAGCACAGAAAAGTTTGTCTAAGTATATTCATGTTCTCAATGCTCTTTTAGAATCGAGCAATACCAGTATCCATGGTGATAGCAGTTCCAACGGAAGCGTGTGTTGGGATGGTGACGTATTGTACAACCAGACTCTGATTGGTGGAATCAATGCTGGGGTGTTTACAGACAATGGCAAGACCACCACCATGGATCTGTGTATGCAGTCATGTTGTAAGCAGCCCGCGTGTGACCTCGCCTTCATGATTGAAGATGATTGCTATTCTGTTGCTTGTACCAGTCCCTCCTCGTGCAAGACCCGAGCTGCTCGTCCCACACAGTTCTACCCGAGAATCTCGTTTAGAAACAAGTTCAAAGGTTCGTAGATTCTATATTTCATTATCATTATCGTCATCATCATCATCATCGTTATCATCTTCATCATCATCTTCTTCATCACCTTCATCACTAGCACCATCCCAATCATCATCTGTTATCACTATCATCGTCATCACCATCATCATCTGTCATCATCACCATCACCATCATCATCACCATTATCGTCATCCTCACCATCATCATCTTTATTATCTTTATCATCGTCATCATCATTTTCTTCTTCATTGTCATCATCATCATTTTCTTCATTGTCATCATCGTCATAGTTATCATTGCCATTTTCTTTGACATTAATTATATTATCTATTGTTATTAATTTTATTAATCTTTTCATGTTATCAATGCAAATTTCATTATTGCATTAGATATGATGTCAAAAGAAACTTCAGGCTTAGCGTCCGGGACCTCAGCACCACAAGAACCATCGACCCAGTCTCCCACACATGCAGCTGCCTCCTCGGCCAAAGTGACAACAACAGGTACGTAATATACCCTTCTAGGATGATATTTGCCTTTTTGGAACGATAGCTTATTCCCAGGATCCCAATAAAGGGCTTTCATTAAAATGAAATTGACTAACCTGGTCGCTTTTGGCATTTAATGTTTTCCGAATTCAGACCAAGTGTCATTCTCTTGAGAATACGATTTTGAGTTGTATCCTTATTCATGTGTCTTATGCACAATCGTTAAACAAAGAAATAATACTATAGGGAACGATAGGTGGTCTGAATAACACGTGGTCTGAAAACACGTGGTCAGGCTAACGACGTCTATTAGGGCCTTTTTTAAAAACCGCAAACTTGTCATTCTATATTTTAGGTTCATCAATCATTGTGTTGTGTTATTTGCTACCAAAAACAGAATCTTACTCGTTTGTTTGCTAGACCAATGAAAAACCTTTATTCTTCGTTTTAGTTGCACCACGTGTCCAGCCCACGCTAAAAGTACAACACTCATGTTCTGCCACGCCCATCAAGTACAACGTCACGCTCCGAATGGGTCTTCACTCGGGACTGTTCACCAAGATGGGGCGAGTAGATTCCATGGATGATTGTATCGAGTTGAACTGCAAGCAGCCCAAGGCGGACGTGGCATTCATGATGGGTACCCATTGCTATGCGGTCCAGTGTTACAGCGAGGAACTGTGCAAGACCGAGCCTGTTTTTGCCACGAGTTTCTCGTTTCTGAATCTGAAGCCAGCGGTGTCGTTTTTAAAGAAGAACCCAGGATCCACAGGACATGATCTTGGTAAAGAAATCCTTACTTCTTTCTTTATATCTAGACATTTATCTGTCTGGGAGTTGGGAAAGAGAAGGGGATGGGAGAGGAAAGAATGAATGAAGGAAAGAAAAGAGTAAGGGAAGAGAAAATGAGATGAAGAGGAGGGAATGGGAAAAAGGAATAGAGGGTTTGGGAAAGGAGAGAAATGGGAAAGTGAGAGAAGGGAAAAGTAAAGAAAGAAAAAGGAGAAGGGAGGAGAAATTAAATGAGGAGGAGGGAAAAAGAAGAAGGAGTAGAGGATTTAGGAAAGGGAGAGAAAAATGGGGAAATAGAATGTAAAGAATGACGAGAGAAAAAAGTGGAGTAAGACGATTTAAGGTTTTTATTGGTTCTTACAGCTTTGCGTGAAAATCCTCGAGAGACTTGCCTTGAAAGCACGATTACTTATGACGTAACATTACGTGGTGGAATACACGCAGGTACGTCATGTAGACACCCAAAGAAATTACATCATATTTTTATAAATAATAGATATATAAATAATTATTTTACAACCATCACTTTCCTTACATGTTTTTTTTGTGAGGTTCGCACTGCTATAGACCCCTTGCTATAGATCCCTTGCTATAGACCCCTTGCTATAGACCCCTTGCTATAGACCCCTTGCTATAGACCCCTTGCATCTATTTCCTTTCATTGTCATTATCATTATAACTAATGACCATCATCATCGCCATCACCACCATTTATTACCTCCAACATTGTAAGTGAATATTGATAATAGAAACAGACAAACCTCTTACTGGATAGAATAGATATACTAAGATTCATTTTGATATACTTTACACCATACAGGCAAGTTCACTGAAAGGCCTCACGTGAACACTATGCGTAAATGTATAAGAGAATGTTGTGATGCTGATTCATGCGACCTGGCCTTCATGTTCGGTGATCGCTGTTATTCAGTCACGTGCAAGAGTGAGAAGAGTTGCCAGGCGGTACTGGCCAAACCTACCAGCCTTAAGCCGAGAATATCATACATGTCAAGAACCTCACCAAACAACGATGGTAAAAACTGTTTCGTTATTTCATGTTCGTTTTAAGGGAAAGAAAATGTTAAACTGGTTGCCAAAGACCTTTTCAAGGATAGCGAACATAGTGTACATTTCCTGATAAGACACCATTAAACCTAAGAATGTTATACCTCCAATATGGCTGGCAGGAAAGTTTATGCGCAAACTCCTGACGCTTGATAGTTGCCGTAAATTGCGAGGGCAAAACTTCCGTCAGTAAACTTTGAAAAGTCTAGAAAATAATTTATAAAAAGTCCTTGTTTTACAAGTGTAGCACTTAAAATAATACCCAGTTGAGGCAACGAGATTATAAATATTTTTTTCACTATAACATGCCACCCTTTTTAAATAAAGGATTTACTCATGATGTCAGGGTTGTGAACAGACCCGTGGCTCTGGTTCCACGAATTGCTAGTAGTAACATGACTCAACAGATTTTTTATTTCATTTCAGGCGTGAGTCTGGCCGAGTCACAAGAGGTTCATCCAAAATGCCATGCAGACGATATTTCTAAATCCTTGATTGCGAGGAACAAAACCCTTGCTGGAGGTCTTGAGGCTGGTACCTTTAGATTCCTGGGCAAAGTCAAGTGAGTGACCAAAGACACGCATGGAGAAAAATCTATAGGTTCTGAAATAAGCTTGGTCTTATAAAAGATCCTTGCCCTTGCAATGAAACAAAGGGTGGGACCTCAGGTTAGATTCGTGTACTAGGCATCACATGTGAGTAGGTTTCATTGCGTCTCTCCCACGAATCAAGAGTTTCTCTCTGGTTTCTCCAGTTTTCCTCCCTCCGCGAGACCTAAGAAGCTAAATTCCAAATCGATCAGTGAGATAGCCATGCCCTGACTTAAATTAGACCACTGAGATTGTTTTAGGGTTCATCCTGAGTTGGCCATGCTCAGACTTTGATCAGCAGCCGGGCAGCAGCCCAGAGGTTGTTTCAGGGCATTGATAAAATTCTGAATCCTCCAAAGGAAACATGAGATTGATCGTGATGATTTCATTTAGGTCCATGGGTTTCTGCATGCGCATGTGCTGTGCTCGTCCAAGATGTGACGTGGCGTACCTGATCGACAAGAACTGTTTCTCCATCACTTGTTTTTCTCCTGCACTTTGTAAAATCACTTCTGACCATTCCACTGCTAATGGCGATGTGGAGATATCAGCCATGCTGAAATCGGTCAAGAAAGAGGAATTACCTGATGAAGCTCGTAAGTAGTGAGGAAACCTACCCCCTTACTTATCTGAATATTGAGTGTTCGTGTGGGAAAAAAACACGTTTCTTTCCCATCCCATTACATCTTACAAACCCATCTTCTCAGCCGGCTCACCCCCTCCCGTACACAAAAACATAATACGTATGTATTCCTAACCCAGTATCCCAATCCACTTAAGTAAAACAGTTGACCTGTGTTCTACCCATTAGCACTAAAAAGTTCAATCACCATCCACCACCAGTCGCACAGCCCAGTAAATCACACAACCCACCAGCTTCACCCACACCACCCAATTCAGTACGCCCTCCCCTCCAGCAGCATGTATTGATGTTCTCTGTAATGATATCTAGATTCTGTAGTGGTATACATCATTGTCGGTACTCTCATGTTTGCTGCGGGACTCGGTGGCATTGTCTGGGCCGTCTGCATGTTTCTAAGAAGGTAAGTCAGGTGACGAGTGTATTGATTTTAACATGTACATACAATTTATAAAGTGCTAAGTGGCCTTTATCTTTCACCAGACAAACATCAAGGTAATACTGTATGTCATAGATGTCATAGGCCTGTTATAGTAACACACTCAAGAATTTTAGACACGTTTTTCTCGTTCTGGAAATCTCAGTTCATTATTTTTTAGAAAGGAATAAGTCCAATCTTGATAAACACTTTGTTGTGTAAGGGACCACCGTTAATTCCCATTTATTTTATTTATTTATCTTCTCCTTTTCAATTTAGACATCGATTAAGACAGCGCCACCGTGCAAGATCACCATCAGATGGATAATTATCCATTCATTTGGTAACTATCCCATCATGTATTTGTTGATTGACAAGACACATGTTTGTACAGAAGCTAGAGCATAATGCACCATATTTGCTATCTCAGAAAAGGTTTATGCTACACTATTACCCATAGTCTGCATACGTGTTGACCATTGATTATGCCAAAAAACGTTCTTACACAAATTGAACCTTGCAGCCTTGCATGATTGGAAGCATTCAATTGAACCTTGGTGCACGGAAAGTGGAGAGTGCTTTAAGGTGATGACACAATGCAACATTGCACTCAACATTGCAAGCAACAAATTTGAATTGGGGGAACACACATTGCAACAAAATCACGCAACATCACTTGTGTCAGCCTGCTATGTTAAGATATTTGATCAGCAGTTATAAATTTGGTGCAAGCTGATTGGCTGTAAATTTCAAAACGTTGCATGTAATGTTGCAGCCATGTTCACATGATGAAATTTGTTGCACGCAATGTTGCAAGAGTAAAGCGCAATTCAACTTCAGATTTGTTGCATGCAACGTTGCTTGCAACAAGTTTGGGGTAGACACGCTGCAACATTCCTGATGCGTGCAATGTTGCATGCAATGTTGCATGCAATGTTGCACCGTGTGTCAGAACCTTTAGTTCTTGTAAAAGTTCTTTTAATAACACTCTTTTCCTGGCATTAGTTTTTCCTCACAGACAGCAATCATAGGCAAGTCCATTTGTCAAAGGAAGAAGTTGCAACACTATAATCTTCTACCACATGATTTTTTATATTTCTCTCAAAATAATTAAATACTTCCTCTGCTGGATAGTGCCCAACGCAGAAGTCAGCCAATATGGGTGTACGTACTTAAGGGTTACTGAAGGCCCATTTTACTAGACAGGGTAAGACATATCTTTCCAGAATGTCTCCTACAGGACCAAGTGGTGCCAAATGGTAACTTACTTCTAAAATAAGCTATTTTTTCACTAAAAAATTCTAAAATCAAAAAAAAAAAACTTCATTAAGAGTTAGTTTATGATTGGTGAGACACATACAAATATTTTAGCAATCATTTTTTATTTCGATAAGACATCATTCCTTATTAGAATGTAATACATAGCAGGTTAATTCTCACTATGTTAGAGTGATTCATTTACCCCTTGAAGTCTAAATCAATCTGTTCACAGGTAGCCCAAGCTTGGTTTCTGTGGTGTCATGTTATAAGGAAATGTATGGGGATTCATCAAAAATTTCAATAAAATCATTGAAACATGAAATAAAGCCTCAAAATATTACCCGATCATTTTGAAGTAGTACTTCTTTCGCTCTGTGTGGTTATTTTTTGAATATAGCCGTTTAAAACGTTTCAATGATTTTATTGAAATTTTTGATGAATCCCCATATATTTCCTTATAACAGGACACCACAGAAACCAAGCTTGGGCTACCTGTGGTCTGCTCTGACACAAAAACCGCTAAATAAAGTGGAAAATGTTTTGACCTCCGCCTGAGTTCTTTCTCCCTCACCTCTTGTTATTCATTTATTCATAGGAAAACAGAATAGGTATAGACTAATGCCTAGTAGAACAATATCAATTCCAAGGGTTAAATAAATTCACTCTATAATTCACTAATATCACAGTAAGCCCTTATATTCACTAGCGATACAAGAACAAGCGATACCATTTACAACAGAATTTGCAGTGGAGTTCCATTATCTCAAATCTCCTTGAGAAGATTAAACATACATGTAGCAGAATTTTGAAGGCCAATTTACACAATACAATTCTTCCTCGAAACTGTCATGCATAATTAGCTGCCATTTACAGTTTCAAGCAAGTTGTACTGTTGATTTACACAAAGCAATTTGTATCGTCAGCATATATCATACGTGGAAGAACCGTACTGTGTAAATCAGTCATGAGATCCAGGGGTAAAATTGTAGTGATATGAGTCCAAGGAATGTGGAATCATGTTCAAGATAAGAGGAAGATCCAGATAACTAGAGGAATTTGAGATTATAAGACTCAAACTGTATTCAAAATGTCATCTATTTACAAACACATACATTAGAATAAATTTCATTAGACTACACACAATAGGAATCTTCATATCAAAATTATAGATAGAAAGACGTGATTCACTAAATGAATGTGAAATTTAGACCAAAGAATATATTATAAATACATTTGACGTTCACTTTTTATAAAAGAAAAAATAAAGTTTTTTAACAAGAATTATGATACACTGTTCAAAAATAGTTTTAACTCTGTAAATAGGCTTATTAATTACTTTGTAGGGTTGAATTTATGTTCTCATTTCAGTCAAAATATCATTTACATATCAATCATTCCCTTGAGTATTATTTTTTCACCTTTAAAACTTGAGAGGATATATTAATATGGGATGCAACTCAAGCAAAGAATCTTATTCTCTGAGATATTTGAAATGGGAGAACACTAAGCCCAATGGGAAAGAGACTGGCAGTTTTGCATCATCATGTGCCCATGCCCATAATACAGCTTGGACTGCCTGTGGCTAGATGGCAGAACAATAAAATTCCTTTGCTCTTGGGAATTGAATTCTTTCTCCTGTAAAGAGATTGTATTGTTCCTGGCATCTAACATGCCTGCCATCATGTGATGGTGCAAAACCTCTATTGCTTGGTATCAATCAACTGAACAAATCTTTATCTCAGTACCAGCCTACACAATAACAAATGAATGTTCTCTATCATGAGCTATCATCAGAGAGTATTACTTGGTATCAATCAGCTGAATGAATCTTATTACCACCCTACAATGACATACAGACACTGTCTCAAGCCATGTACAAGGAGTGACAGCAACCCATTAGTTCTTGTACATGCAAGAATTCCTTTTGTGGCTTTGTCCTTTCTTTACAATATTTACATGTAGAAGTCCGTACCGATATAGACACAGAGTTGAATTTTATTTCTTAGTAAAGAAAGATGCCATTGACTTCATTCCATTCTTGTTGACTTTTGATAAACTCTTCTGTGCTGCCGTCATTTTTCCTGGGGTCTGGAAAATAATTATTTCAGTTGATTTTGAGAATGGGATAAAATGGAATGGGATGGGTGGCAAGAGGTTGGGACTCATGATAGCATGGGCTGGAATGGGGGTATGAAAGGATTGGTTTAAATGGGATGGGACAGGATGTGTTGAAATAGGATGGGTTGGGATGGGATAAAACAGAATAGGATAAAAAGGAAGCTACCCTACTGTTACGACTTCTTTCTTATTTTCTTACCTTTGAAGTAGTTTTTGTTTTTATCTTCTCATATTCTTTAGAATAATCCTCTAAGACCGTCCCTGCATCATTATTTAACTTGGTCCTCTGTAACAGGACAAAAGTAACACATCAAATATGAGGGGACCATGGGTGAGGTAGTGGTGATATAGCACACTCTAACCACTGCGACCAGGGTTGGATTCCCGGACTTGTCATTTGTTATTTTTAGTTATGATATCATGATAGTATTGCTTCATTCTTAAGGTTCTTACATACTTGAGAATCAATAGTTAATTAGCAATAGTGAATCTGCCTTTCACTCCAGAGTCTCAGGATTGAATCTGTTTTTAAACAGATTCTTCAGTTTTCCTACGTCTGATGTTAATAAATAAAGGATTCCTTACTTTGCTAGGTGGTTCTTCTGGCGACGACAGAACTGTTTTTTCCTCTGGCAAACTGTTAATGAAGAAATGGAAAAAATTTAAGTACTTCAAAAATTATTTCAAAAATAGGACTTAAAAAATTCAAGATATTTTTACACAGGTTGGAAATTTAGACATTCATTTATATAACAAAACTATAAATGTAGGTATATTTTTATAAAGCAACTCACTTTAATGCAGCCTGTAGCTTGTCAGCCCATGAAGAGTCAAGATACTGACACACGATGCCACAAGAATATCTGAGATAATCATCTGGAAAAAAAGAAAAAAAAAACAAATGAAAAAAATGCATAAATGAAAGATTGTCAAGTAATCGCAGCCCTACCTCTAGTTACATTGGACTGTAACTTGCTACGTACAAATGTGGCACTTTGGGAACCTTTGCTCACGTTGATTTTTGAAGACTCTAGTTTGTCTGCCACACATTCCACCTGAGGTTAAAAAGATCATATATCATCAGTACAACACAGATCTGATTCTTAATTTAATTGTCTATACTAAACACTTTACCATCCAACATTGAATGTAGTGGTACTGACAGTGGAGTGTGTCATAAGCACGTATGACTATTAGTCTCTGAGTAGGGAGACTCTGCAAGGACTCCTTGTATCACAATGCAATATATAAGATGTATTTAATTCAATTATTTGTTTCAATGTTACCTTTGTTTTAAGCCAAGCTATTAGTTTATCCTCATTTAGCCTGTAAGCCTGTAGATCGTCATTACCTTTGCAGTCACATACATTACTAAGTACGTCAGATGACACACACATAGACAAGCTACTGACGGCAGGGTAATCATCATCCATTAGAACTTGATCTATTGTCCTGAACTATAAATAAAATTAATAACATCATTTTTACTTCTTGAAACTGCCAAACATTATTTCAGTTGCTTTTTCTCTGCTGTGTAAACTGGCAATGGTATGGTAAAAGAAAGCTTTTACCTTTGTTTTGTTCCTCGTGAGGTATGGTATACAGAGAAATATTGGATCAATTGAAGTGGTGACAAGAAGACTGCCATCTGGAAAAAAAATACTATTAGTAATAAATAATTTATCCAGCTTATACCCTTGTGTAGATTCTCAGATGTGGGGGGGGGGGGGGGGGGGCACATGTGTTTTGGACAACTGGAGTGGGGTATCAGGTAAATATTGACAGGTATCACCTTTAGTGGCAACCACTAGTAATTGGGGATCATACAGATATATAGTGCCTCTTGAGAGTCAAACCTTATGATCTTGCAACAAAAATCCTCTGACCCCCACTTAGGCGATAAATATGACTGTTTCCTTAAAAATAGGTAAATGTACGGTACCCTTTTGGACTGAGTCCTCAATGAACCATGATCTGGGCCCCTCTGCAAACTTCATAATTTCATACACGGCATCTTTATTTCTTGACATTAAGAACATGCATTCTTTCTCTGTTAAAAAATATTCCAAAACTTTATTTTTAGTAAAATGTGTACATATAAGTAGTTTCTTTTACCACTCCCTCCTCAATCTATCTAGCCTCCCCTCCCCCCATTGTCATGTTTTTTGTTGCTCTTGCGAGCGTGGACATGTTTTTGAGAAAATATCTCATTTCTAGTTGTTTTACTGCAATATTTTACCTGTTCTTGGGTGTAACAGCTTCACAAACGTTGGTTCATCGTCCTTACCATCTGAACTGCCGTTCAGAGCCGTTTCTGTTGAGGTAAAATGGCTTCATAAGCTGAACACAAACGCCAAGAAACATGAAAGAATTTATCGTAAAAACACGACCCCATAAGCATGGAAACATTCCAGTACACTACTATACGATACTATAATGGTAAGTGATATAATATTTAAACAAAAATCGTTTGAAAAATTAGATAAATTATTATTTTCTGTGGAAAATATCAACATGAAGTTTAGGTCGTTCAACATGGCGCGCTTCAGCGACCCCAACCAAATCGACACCACTTCGTTTGTCTTATTCTCACTAACCAGGAGCTATCAAGATCCATTGAGTCTTTTCTTGACTTGGAGATTTTTCCTTTTTCTTTCCTTGAGACATTTTTTTAATGTTAAAAACTTCACTACGTAAACACAAGAAGTTGAACAGAAAACGCGCCAAAAATTACTGATGCTCTGGGTATGTCCGCTGAGATGGGCTACGATGTGGCGTGGGTTACCTGTGGTATATTAAAAAATGCAGTATCCGCAAGTTTTGAGCGTCCTCTACTTATAGGAGATAAAGGACAGTATAGACTGCGAGTAGTCCCACTTTCCCCTCCAGACTTAATAAAAAATACTTTTTTGAGATTCCAAAAACACTCGCCCTTACTGAGTTTGGAGAGAAAAGTAGGATCAGTCTACCACCAGTAAAGGGGGGTCATGAAAAAGATAGTGCCTCTCTCGAGGTGATCAGTTTTAAATCTTTATGTTTTGTCGCACCAGATGAACGGAAATTGCAAATTTGCTAAGCAAGTGTTTTTCGATAACAAAGATTTGGTAAAAGTTTTCATATTATCCTTTTTTTTTTTGAGATATAATTTATATGATATGAACAATAAAGTGTAACTCTGACATCTATGTTTTGATAAACACTAAGTCTATTCGATCTGTTAGTTCTAATAAAAATTGAACCTCGATTGCTAGGTCATCATGAAATTCAGTTTTCCCTCGAAAATCGAAGTTAGGGACCGGTCGTCATTGTTTACACGGGGAGAGGGGGGAGGGGAGGGTGGGGGTTGGGGAAATGAGAAATGTGATGCTCAATTTTTTTTGGTCCCCCTTCATATAGAACTCAAATTTTAGTGATTTCCCCATCCGGCCCCTCGCAATAAACAAAATTAATTGACAAGTGTCTAACAAAAAAGGTTGCGAGTATCTATTACACAACATTTTTTGGTCTCCCATTTTTAGTGCACAATAATGTTTGTTCCCCCCTCATTTCCACCAGCTCCCCCCCCCCCCCCCCCCTCCTCTGTAAATAATGACCGGTCCCTTAGTGAAGTGTAAAAAAAAACGATGAGCTTTATCTGAAATTAAGTTTTTTGTTTACTCTGTCGATCTTGGATTCTCAGTATTAGCTACCCCGCATGCACGGTGGGATAATTGCAATTTGGCAAAGGAGCCTTTAAATTTGCCCACGTTCTAGGAAGTAATCATCAACAACAGCTTGACAAAAGTTGATGATGTTCATTTATCGAGTCTCTAGCGCTGCCCTCGAACTGCTCGGCTTTTCGGAGCTTAATGAATTGCAGCAATAACAGCGCAAGTTATTTTACTATGGCTAGAAGCGTCCAAAAAGTCACAGCAACCTTTTGTATTTTCATTGGAACGATCACCATCAGCGGCAATGGACTCGTGCTGCTGGCCATAGTCAAAAGCAAAACTCTTCGTACTCCAACCAACTTGTTCATCTCGTCTTTATCTGTGGCAGATCTAGTTATCGGGACGATAGCTATTCCCATCAGTATTGCAGGCACTTTTACGAAGCCTCAGTTATTTTACTCCAGACTGCATGTTCGACTTTATGCTAGCACAAAGTTTTACAGCGTCTACTCTTAATTTGAGTATAGTGAGTTTTGACCGGTTTGTTGCAGTGTCCTTTCCTCTACGATACAGAACAATTATGACAAAACGAAAAACCATCGCTGCTATTGTATTCATTTGGCTTATTTCTTTATTGCTTTCAAGTATAAATCTCATTCACTTCAAGCTCGCGACACAACGAAAACAACTACGTTTGGTTTTCACTGTCGTAATGTTTATAATTCCATTTCTCATCATCGTGTATTTCTATTGGCGCATCTTTAAAGTAGCAGATCGACAAGCAGTCATTATCAAGAGACAATCCCGAGTTTTTCAAATCCATATCGAAATGTCAAATAACCCCTGGAAAGAACGTAGAGCAGCAGTTACTATCATAATCATTGTAGGAATATTCGCAGTCTGTTGGATTCCTAATGTTATCATGGCTATCATCCAAGTTTGTTTGGAGGCTTCCAATACTTGTAATCCCAATAGATTCAAAATTGAATGTGGTTGGTGGGTAACCATGACAGTAGCCTTCGCCAACTCCAGCCTAAACCCCTTTATTTATGCTATTAGAAACTATGAATTTCGAAAAGCATACAAGAAAGCAATATTTGGTCGATAAAATGGAGAAACAAATCTTGTGAAGGGTTGAGGAATAAAAAAGATAGTGTTTGTATCGGACAGATACTCATACTGTGGCATGAGGACAATTTTCCTTCGGGTTTGCCAGGGCAATTTACAGCGCTTGAGAAAAGATTGAGAAATTTTGTTTATTGTTTTTGTTTTTTGTTTTTTGTTTTTTTGTTCTTTTGTTGAGCGAAATGATTTACCAAAAAAAATCAGTAATTTCAAAACGATTGAATAAAGGATAAATCTTTAGGAATAAAGAGTTTCTGATTTGATTTAAGAGAGCGCATTTTGCTAGCATAACTTTTACAAAACTCACAATATTGCGCTTAACCAAATTTTATTGAAGACATTTTTGACTTTTTTGAAAATACACAATATTACGCTTAACCTTTCATAAACCTTTTATCACTTCGAAATATAGATGTAAAACCTTGATTGCCAAACTGCCAGTATGGTAAATTAGCCTGGCCTTGTCAACAAATATATCTGTCAAAATGCCAACTGCAGATGTTTTTGCTTGGAAAAGGAAAACATTTGACAAGGTAAAAAAGGGAATTTTTCACTCAAGAGAATCCTAGCTGGGAAAGTTGATTTTGATCAAGGGGAAAACCTCTGAATAATAAGAAATGCTAACAAACAAGTCTTCCAGCACAGGGGAGTGATCCGGCTTGCATGGTGATTTGTTCTAATATAAACTGACAATAAGAAAAATCGCCGTGTGGTAGAATGCGATGACGCTTTCTTATTCACTAATCATGGAGCGGACTCATAATGACATCGTGTTTGTTTAGTTATCTGCGTCACCGGCAAAGTTCAGCCCCACTGCTGATGATTCCTATAACTCTATAGTTCTTAGTACATTTATTTGTCACTCAATCTGATAAGATTCTGAAAAATATTTTATAATAATACATCTCACTAATACCCTGTGATTGACTTTGTTTTTAACCTAAACACTGTTAGGTAGACTCTCCTTTCTACAGATTACATTTGCTTACATATATACCAAGAGAATACTCATATTCTCTTGTGTCAATGGCGGATCCAGATGGGGGGCAAAGGGGGACTGAAGCCCTCCTTCAGCAAAAAACAAAACAAAACTGAGAAATTAGATGCTTTTTTATTGTTTTCCGTTTTGTTGACCGAAGAAACTCGATTAGCCCCCACCCCCCCTAAACTCAATTAGCCCCCCCTTAAAACTTTGGCTGGATCCGCCCTTGCGTATATACCAACCTTCTACCAGTAACAGCTGCCGAAATAGCTCACAGATCTTCGGCTCGAAAAAAACCTATTTTCTGGTAAACCGAACAAACTGATCCAAGCTGTTCAATCACAACGCTTCACAAGAAAACTTAATCATACCTTTCCTGCTTCGACAAATCGCCATCTTAGAATTTACATATTTTCTCTAAAACTACGATGAACGACCTCGAAGACTATTTTGTTCGTAACTGGAGGGGCACACAATTTTTCAAGTAGTGTGTGGGTAAAAAACCGCTATAAAACTCTAAATAGAGGCTTTGCACCATCACATGCTAAATCCTAAGCTACATCATCGATTTTATTATTAGTTTACATTACTTATCATGATCCAGTTCCTGTGAGCCCTTGCTGGGTGCGAAACATATCAGTAAATCCATTTAGGTTTTAAAGGGCCACTTGGATGAAATCGCTAAACTCTTTCATTCGAGCTGGAACTTTGCTGAAATAATCTTGAATACATTAAGAACCAATCACTGAAATATCTTTCTGATCTTCGAAAGAAAAGGGCCAAAATATTACGATTTATTTTCGTCCGCCATTAATTAATTTTTTGACTCACGGCCAACGAGTTATTATGAAGCTCTGGAGAAGGATGAATAACTCATTTATAGTTCATCCAGGAAGTTCTAATTATGAACTGGGCAGATCAGATCAAACCACCTGCACCGTCTAAATTGTCATTTACCACAGCATGTTATACTAAAAAACAATTTTTCTGCCACTTACCTTGGGCAGCCTCTAGGTTTTGTTATCCCGATTTTGCGCAAGTCGCTCTCATCAAAGAGTCATCAAAGCGCAACGACCGGACACTAAATTTCCAATCAATTTTGATGACCGAGCAATCTATCATAATGTCTGATGTCTTTCGATCTGCTAAGAATATGTGTCGTTTTAATTTCACCACAGACCATTAGACTGTTAACAGTCCCTCTTTTCCCTCCTAACCACCTCAGTCGAGTTAGGAGTTTTACAGTTCGATTTTCATCGTGAATACTTATGACCACTATGAATGTGGGGTTACTGAAGGGCAACAGTTTCTCTGTATTTTTTCTCTATATTGCTATATTTTTTAATGTGGTTTCTCTTGTAAAGGAGGAACTTCGAAAAAGAATGAAACTTTGAAGCCAAAGGAATGAATTTATTTACAAACGCAGACAATTTGTCTTCAATAAATATTTGAAAAAATAACTTTGGATATCTTTAGCTCTAGCTGCTTCATAAAGAGTTTTAATTCCCTGACTGATCCTCAGTCCAGTGGGCATTCAACTTGGTTTGAGCTTTTCTTGTTGTACAAGTCTGGCTTCAAATTTTTCGATGTCATCCATGGCTTGTCTTCCTTCTTCGTCCTCTTCTTCTGAATCTCTGAAAAGAGCGTAACTAACTTCATTACTTTAAACTAAGAGAGCATAAATCATGCTCTCTTGTTTAAACTATATAACATCTAAGATTTTATAGTGCAATGGTCAAAAGTACAAAGTTGGTCAATCTTAAGACTGGCTTCCACCAGAGCGCAAGTAAACTAAAAAACCGACAAATTTAGCAGTGAAGGACCGCAGAGCACCCTTAAAAGTGGAGGGCTATTATTGAAAAAAAAAATACGAGACTAGTACAGGAAAAAAATTTTGGGGCGGGGGGGAGGGGGATGACAGTAACATGACCGTGCATTATATCCCAAAGATGACAGTGGTCATGATAAGGTAATACTCACGAAATTTGAATCAGTTGGTCATGTGTTCGTTGCATGACTTTGCTTGAAATTTCTTCTTTCTTTTGATAAAAAGCAAAATAGGAAGTGAGATACAATAAAAACTTATAAACGAAGATAATTGAGATAGTACCTTCATTCGCTCTTGCTTTCTTTTTTGATTGAGATATTGTGCCTCTTTTCTGAATTCTTGCTGTAGTAAAAATCATAAAGTAAGCTTAGTAACATTTCAGCATAAATCTTATACGAATTGCTTCAAAACATCTAAACACAGTTAACAAACCATTTTTTCTGCGTATTCTGCTTCTTCGAGAATTCTTTGTCTTTCTGCGTCTTGCTTGTATCGATCTAAAGCTACAAGTATAAAACAAAGCGAAATGTCTTTGTTAAAGACCCAATCAAATATAATTTAATATTCCTCTTGGGCATACCTGGATCCATATCTTGTGTCTTAAAATACTCTATACCGTGGTGTGCGTAGTTGACTTCTAAAAAACAACGAAAGCAATTTGAAGTTCAAGCTCGAAAAGCCTAATATAAAGAAGATGCATGTGATTTCCTTGTAAACAAACCAAATTTTCCTACCGTTTTGTGGCTTTTGAGCAGTATGAAGCCGATGATCTATGCCTTTAACATTTAAAGCAGATTTAGGTTTAGCTGGAGGATAAATCGACTTCCAAAACAACTTTGCTTGCTCGATTTCTTCGGCTGAACTCCCAGAAAAACAAATCGTTTCGTCCGCCATCTTGGTTGCTAACTAAACCACTCGCACCAGTCCCTCTCCTTCGACAAAATAAAACCATATTTTTATTTCGCAAATAAAGTTACTTAGGAAGAATTTTGAACCCTCTTCTATTGAAGATGTATATAAATAGAGAATTGTAATTTTAAAAAATTGTATAATTTTTTAAAGTTTTGCGTGTTCCCGATAGAGCCCGCAAAACATCGAGATCCCGCGGGACAAAGGATTTCTAGTGGAGAGTGATGGGATATGTGATGGTGATGACGTATCCAAAATGGCGGAAGGTGGAGGTATTGAAGACGATGGATGGTAAAAATGAAAGTTTTCTCCTTTTTGTTCTCTTAGATATAAACTTTTTAATCTCAATTTTAGAATTTGAAATTATAAAACTAACACTTGGTCTTTTATTTTGTTTAAAATAGGCACACAGACTTAATTCTAGCGCTGTCCAAACAAAAGGATCCCGAGCGACTTCGTGAACTTTGCCGCGGACGTAAAATACCTGCCGAAAACAGAGCTGATATTTGGAAGGTAATATTAGGATAATGAAATCCGTTTTAAGTCCATTCCGTTCTTTATTTCCTAAGCCGTTCGTTCTCGTTTTCTTCAGGTTTGCCTCAACGTAGTAGGAAAGCCAGATGCTTTGTCAACATGGGATGGAATGTTGGATTTGAACGAACAAGATATGATCAGAGATGATTGCAAGCGACAAGCCGGTGTGTTCTGGTTGAAATATTTTATTATTACTTTTGTTATCAAGAACTGTTATTTATAGCCCAAGGATAATAGGGACCCCATGCAACTTAATAGCTTAAATTTATACAAACTTATATTTATAAAATCAAATGTAATCTCATATAGAATTGAAAATTTTTTGGTAGTCAACATTGATTTTAAGCTTAAATATGAAATGAGTATTTGATAAATTTTTGTTTTATGTTAATCAAAAATACATTTCTCGTTGTAATTAATATGCTTGAAAGATTTTACAAAATAGATTAATTCATTTGAATCAATCAGATGTACCTCACGTTTTAGTTTATAAATAATTGATGTAGAATTTCTCTTTGGGATAATGAAAGGGCAATTTCTTGTGGTTTTTATGCAATTATTGCAGTATCTCCTATAGAAAAACTCATAAAACATCATGGATGGTAATTTTGAACTAAACATTTTGCAATATTGTCTTGTACAAAAAGCTTTTCATAAAACATTTAACCACAATATTTTTACTCATATCCCACATCACCCTCTTCAGTGACACGATAGACATAGTAAGTAGAGGGGGACCCCTCTACCAACTATACTATGAACAACTAAAAAATGACTGCTTAGGGCCACCTGGAAATTATCAGTAGGGTAATGGTGTACCCTGTCTAATAAAGGTGTTATTATTGCTGGTCATTGTTTTGAAGGTAGGGAGGCTGATTCAAATAAGGGGTTTTATGCAGGGAGTGAAGAAGGGGCCATGTATATTTATGCAATTAAAAGTGTGCGTGCATGTAGGCTAGTATCCAGAAATGTTTTTGGGGGGGGAGGGGTGGGGGGAGGGCAGGGGTCATGGAAAAGATGTACATCACGAAAAGGAGGGTCAGGAAAAAGGAAACTTGGCATACTTAATCATGCACCAGCCCCCTCCCCCCCTTCTAAATAATGACTAGTCCATAAGAAAAGTTTTACCCCTACAAAACTCTCATCCTCTAATTTCAAATATGTTATACCTTGTAGGAAAGCTTCATTTGTCTGATGATGACATTGATGAAGTCGCTCGAGAAATGGAAAGCATCATAACATTTTACTGCAAATCAAGGAATGAAAAGTACAGAACTACAAGTGGCCTCACGGAACTGTTAGCACCATTAATGATGCTTGAAATACCCACCAGTGATGTTTATAATTGTTTTTATGCTTTGCTCTATAAATTTATACCAAGGTATTTTATAGCTATTAGTGTGTTGATCTTTTTAAAAAACCTTTAAATTTTATCAAGCCCTGAAACAACCTCTGGGCTGATCCAAGTTAGGGTATGGCTAACCGACAGATTGAATTGGGATTTAGCATGTTGAGGAAAAATGGGGAACCCAAAAAACCTTGAATCAAGGAAGAGACCCTGCAAACTCAACTCACATGTAATGCTGAGTCCAGGAATCAAGCCCCCTAGGGGTAAGAGGAAAGTGTATACTGGCAAAATGATATCCTTGAATCCCAATATCATCATTCAATCCCATCAGTCACATGGTTCTTACCACCATATTTCATGTTATATATGTATTTTTTTCAGGGATTGTGTGAGGGATGGAAAACCCTTTCATCTATTCAGACTGCTTCTACAGTACCATGATCCTGAACTATGTTCGTTTTTAGACTCTAGAAAATTATCACCAGATTCATATTGTCAAACATGGGTGAGTAGTTACTTTACATTATAGAACATAATTTTGATGGTAAAAGGATGATGATTTTTTTCTTTTATGATTTTGTTTAGATCCAGAGCCTAATGGTAGCAGTATGTGAAGATGATGTGATCCGTGCTTTATGGGACGTTTATTTACTTGAATCAGATCCTTTTCTTATCTTCTTTTTATCTTTAGTAATGATCGTAAATGCCAGGTAATCAGGATTATTATTTTACAATATCTATATAACCCAGGGTTTGTGCAATCACAAAGAAACTAAATATATAAACTTGAGAAATGAGTGTGAGATCCAGGAGTTGGATGTACTGAAGAAAATCAGAGTCTGTGGTCTTGTGGAACTGTCATGACAAAGAAGCTTTTATTGGACGTCAATCAAGGTGTTTCCATGGCATTATATAGGCAAGTGGCCTTATAGCTTCCGACAATGTTAAAGTAATGCCTTGTGATTGACGTCCACCAAAACCTTCTTCGTTGCGACAGAAACAATCGCTAGAGGGCACACGTGATCGAGAATGGCTGTAACTGAACAAAACAAAGTGTGCAAGGGATTCTGTAGTTGTAGTAAATCACCCTATGATAAAAAGAACCTACTCAGAGCAGTGAAAATGCACAAATTCTACAACTTTAAGATGTTATTTATGTTTTTTGAAGCTAATTTTTCTTAGAAATAATTTACAAGCTTCAGGGGGGGCATGACATCCTTGGAAACCCAGGGGTAAAATTCTGTCTCTTGTTTCTTGCTTTTTCTGGAAGCGAGCAACCAATGACAGAATTGTGCCCCTGAGTTCCCGAGGATGGCAGGATGATTTGTTTATTGTTATATCATTATAATATTTACAGAGATCAAGTTTTTGAACTTAAATCAGCGAGTAAAGCAGATATCTTAGGTGAGTTTCAGTGTTAGTATTTTATTTTTCCATATTTATCATTATATCAGAAACATTATTACAACCAGTTAGACAATCTTACTGAAGCCAAATAATTTATTTATTATTCCAGAAATGATAGCATCAATACCAGGCCAGCTAGAAGCTGATGATATTGAAGACTTTTGTTCCCTTGCTCAGTATTATGCAACAAGAACTCCTCAGTCTTTTAGAAAGGTGGGCCGACATTGTTACAAGCTATATCGGTATCACTGTTACCCCGGGGGGGGGGGGGGGGGTACTCTACCAGGATTTGCTTTTTTACGACCATAATAACCAGTTTTGGTCAATACGAAAGTAGAATCCCTGAATATGACAGGAAACTCAGCAAGAACTTGGAACTTGAATGAAATTGCATACCCTGGTTATGACAAGAAGCTCAAAAAATCATACCCTGTTCAGTGGATCATCCCCATATAGTCCTTATATGGGAGTACCCTCCCTCCCCCGGGCTGTTACCTCAACTGACTTATTCTGGTTGACGTTTTTTGCTATCTCGCAGACTCACTGCCACAAACAGGTATCTATTTCCTGCCTTTCTAAGATAGCAGGACCCTTAAATTTGAATGAATCTGGACACAAAAGAGATTGTTAAAAGCCGACTTTTGATATTCTGGTTGAGTGATCAAGCATAAGACAATCCGAATCAAGACTCCAAAACACAAGAACAAAAAGAATAATTACTGATTACATTATCGTTTCTCTGGAGCCTCAACTTGAAATGGTTTGTGCTTTACCACTCAATCAGAATATTGAAAGGTGGCTGTTCCACCATTTTCTTTGACTAAAGAGTCTGTGTTTATTATCTATCGATAGGACTACTACAGTCAGTTGTTTGGTGTAAAGACTATCAACTCTAACAGTATTTCACAAGCTCTTTGTCTCCCAGTGTCTGTGTCAGAGTTGCTAGGGGCCAATCAGTCTAATCACGTAAGTATACATAGTATTTGAAAAGCTTCTGCATGATTCGAACAGGATACAGCTTTCAAAAAAAGTTGGTTTTGTTGCATCTTGCATCTTGCTTGTTGCTTATACCTAGCTTAAAATATATCATATTTATATGTAAATAATGTCAGCACAGGAGAGAATAAATAAACTGGGAGACGTGCAGACTGGGACCTTTCACTGGTCATATTCACATCCCCCATAGTGCAGTTTGGGCTTGGTATATAGCATGCAGCATGATGCAACAAAACCTTCACCAACCTGATTTTACTGTCAGAAATGTAAAATAAAATGAAATTAATAAATCACTTTTATTTAAGTGTCTAGTCATTCTAGCGCTTTCTCACTAATTGGGGACACTTTTCACTCACACGCACTACCACTACATTTAATAGTCTATGCACGCAATGCTCAACTCACATAAGACTATCTTAAGATTTTTCATCTGTATAACTGCCACCCAAGTATGATCGCCCTACAGTTACCAGTTTTAGCTTTACTTGTTACATCAGTCATCTATTATTTCAACAGAAAGATGGGGTGAGGTTTTTCGTGGTTGACTGCAGACCAGCTGAACAATACAACAGTGGGCACCTACCAACAGCGTTTCACCTGGATGCAAACCTGGTATGGAATTACTTATCTTTTACAGAATCAACATGATTGGACTTCAAGTAAAATTGAGAGAAAAAAATGGGGGTAAAATTAATTGGCCTACCACAGGAAGCCCAGTAATCGGATTTTCAATTTATTCCATTTCTTCAACTCATTTTTTTCTACTCATCTTCTTTGAGATGTTACAAGCCCCTTCAGAGTTTGCAACAGCAGCCAAGGCCCTATTTGCCACCCAAAAACAGTCACTAGCAGCCGGATCAGTAGCAGGAGGGGAACACCTTTGTTTTATGGGGTCAGGACGAGAAGAAGAGGACCAGTATGTACACATGGTCATCGCTAACTTCTTACAGGTAAGAAGCTTGTTATGTAACAAAAGACTTCTCTTTTAATAAACTGGCGGCAAACGAGATTAATATATCATATTTTTAAACAATTAGTGCATTCGGTATGCTAATAGTTCGAAGTCTAGCCTAAAATTAGTAGTGAAGTTACCTTGGGTGTGACCGCGTTACCTTGACGACCCGAGATACATGATCACGCCATGTAACGAGATTGATACGCATCAAAACCATCATATATACAGCTGTGTACTCGTATTCGTAACATGGATGAAGAAGAGAAGAGAGAACTTGTTAGATTTCTGTTTGATAATGAAAATGATGACAGCTTGGATCATATTTCCGTGCAATGTCTAGAAACACCTGGGTTGAACAAGGTTTGAAAAATCGAAGTTCTTGTCCAACAATGATAGCTGTAGACTAGTCAAAAGAGGCAAAAGGATTTGTACGAACTGTCGTGAATTTACGCTTTCTTTAGCGTGTTTAGTCTTAGAGCTATTGTCTTTTTAAGCAGTAACGGTTAGAACCATTTCTCCATAATGAAAAAACTTTCAGGAATGAAAAGATGGGGAAAAAAGGAGAATGTGTAGAATGTCACGCAATCCAGTCACACACACTTCCTTGAATTGGGTTAACCCGTCTTTCGTATTTTTTTTGCGAGTTATTTCTATGATAAAGTTTTAACAAAACAATCCTTAATTTAACGGAACCAATATTTTCAATCTCCTGCTTCTTCTAATTTATTATCTATTTATTATCTTTTCTTCCTTATATTTTATTGTTTTCGTAATTGTCGTGCCACTGGTACCCGTAACGAAACGGTGTATCATGTCTTATTCTTTTCGATATATTTTTGGTTGTTTGTTTGGATAATCGTCTTTAATGTATCTATCTTTTGTTCCAGCGCAAAGCAAAGTACGTCAGCCTGGCTCGTGGTGGATATCAGAGTAAGTGTAATCATAAAATAACTGTTATAAATCTCGCATTCTGATTGGTTGGGAGTACGTGCTTTATGAGAGCACACACGCTCTTTTCCATGAACCATCTTCGTTCACGGGAGCCCGGCGGTCGTTGAATGATACCTTACAAAAAATCATGACCAACCATGCAATGATGTACAAGGATTGGGGTAACTATCTACATATGTAGTACTCACTGTCCATTCGTTTTATTTGTACACAGCTCTGCACGAGACGTTGTCTGATGATTTATCAACTGGTCTGGCAGATCACTCACTGCAAAGATGTATTGTATGCACCCCTGAAGCCTATTCTGAAGATGAGGTGAGTAGGTACCTTGGGTGTGGGGCAGGGTCTTTCCGCCGAGGGTTATTTTGAGAACGTTGCACCCGCGTTAGGTGAACAAGGGAATGTTCAGACTGAAGTAAGAATGATAAGAAAATAAACTCAGCGAGTGTGCCCAGCGAGAGAAACAGAAATCCTCTGCCAACCCTGGCTGAAGCGCGGGCACTTTGATTATCTAATGGTTTTCGTAAATAAAAAGTTCGGCGTTTTAAAGTCGTTCTCCAGCGCTTTCGCACTAATGGAGGACACTTTTACAATTACACACACTACCGCTATATTCAATGTTCTATGCACACGGCACTTAACTCACGTGTTGATTTTTAATTCACATTTTGTATCTTTTTGTTGATAGAGTTATCACGAATTATCGAGAGGAGGAGACCAAAGTCCGTCCGATGGACGAGTAAGTTGATTTCTGTCATTTTTTTAGGGCTTAGATTTCTTGACTAGAAAACCAATGTAAAAGAAACAATCACGGCAAAGAATTGACGAGTCATGTTGTATTGAGCCAATCAGAGCGCGCATATCATCCAATCAAATACTCGTACACAGCGCCATGACGGGCGCGGTACGGCAGTTATACAAAATCTGCGTTAATCTGCGTCAATCTTTTTAAGTGCGGTTTCTTTTTGAGGCGAAGATGATTATGCACTGTATTCCTTGCTGTGATGACGGGGAAGCAGGTCAGTGAGTTTTTGACTCAATTTGGCACGCGCACTGACGTTTTGGCTTTGCGATACGAGACTGAGATCTCGCAGATATTTCTTTCTTATACTACAAGTATTATGCAATTCAGCCAGTATTGGAATTCCCTGGTTTGACTGCTGGGTACCCGAATGGACACTTTTAAACGCGGCTGTGTAACTGTTGTTGTTGGCTTTGATATTACAGACTGGTCTTGTTGGTATGCTGTCATCTAAACTAATGTCCAAGGGAGCCAACGTTAAAGAAAAAATAGGTCATTTTATCGCAGAGTCAAGCCAACCAGTGGAAAGGTTAGTACCATCCAACACCTACAAAAATGCGACGTTATGTTGGAGATATTTCTTATAAAGATACTAGTAGCAGGGCCATAACCAGGGGTCTTGCAGGGTAGGTGCACAGGAAATAGAAATGGAACTATGTCTGAACTGACAGCCATCTAGAGAGGTGCTATAACATTCCAAGGAGTTGCAGAACTGGGGCAGAAAGATGAATGAGTGAGCGGAACTTCAGCTTTTGCAAGAGGGGGGGGGGGGGGGGGTGGGGGAACACGTGCACCTAGTTTATTTGATTGGTATTGGTGTGATTCTTAGGCATGTGAGCAGTACAGACAAACAAAGTAAACTATATAGAAACGTTCAACCAGTATTCAGCATAGACGACGATGACGATGAAGGAGGTAAGTTGAAGAAATTCTTCCTGAAGGAATATCACCAATTAATCGCTTGTCATAACCTCAAAAGATCACGCCGAAGGTTTGCAAAAAAACTGCAAGATAATACTGCTCTTCTAAAATTGACGCTATTATGTGGTAAAAAAAAAACAACTTCCGAGACCCGTTTTATTATAACCGGACATCGCTTTTACATTGGATTAGAACTAAGTTAATTGAAAACATTTTTAATGCACAAAGAGTTAAGCTTTATATGATTTGAAAAGTCTGCATAAAATACAATATTGTAATTTGATCTCAAAAAACGCGCCAAAGTAAAGGTGATATATGAACAAACGCCTAACCAACTATACCGTCACACAGCAGTGACAGTGACATCGTAGCACAGACATGGTACTAACAGAACGATGGTCAGGTAAACAACGCATTCTTAGAAAGAGCCTTCTGATTGGATAAACATTAATCTTGCAAGCTTTAATTAGTTGATTTTGTGCTGTGACCGTGCCGTGTCCCATCTTCACGATAACATGAAATCTGCTCTCAGTTGATGCATATTCACTGCGTGTTGTCACATGACTTGATTGCTGACGTGACTTAGCCTTTTAAAATGTTTCTGCTTCTTTAAGTTTGAACTTGTTTTTGTCATAGATGCTTGCAGTGTTTCAAGCTCTGAAGATGAAAATCGCAAAGAATCAGTTAATCTGGAGACATGGTTGAAAAGAAAGGACGTTTTTGCCTCATTTGAATGTAATGAGGTGCTTTCCCGTGGTCACCTAGCACCCAGGTAACAGAATGATCAAATTGAAAATAAATGATGCACATTGTATGATTCAATATTTAATATTGTTGTTCTGGATATTTAGCCCAAGATATAACCGTGACAATCTGAAAAGGTTTTACTAATGCACCCAAAACTGCCCATGATGCCTTGCAGTGCTACCACAGGGAAACCAAAATGTTTTTTTTTCAAAGATTGTAGACTTTTTTTCTCTAGTTACATCCTCATTATGGAAGTCCACATGTATGTACTGCGAGAAATCTCTAAGCGACCTGGCTGGGCACACATCCAGCACAGACATCACCTTGCCGACATCCTTAAGATAACCTCAAAAAGAAAACACCCTGAACTAATAACATTCAAGTATGGCGCAGGCAACCTAGAGGACTCAGCGATCAAGTCTGCAGAGAGATACCTTATTCCCAATTCCCAGAAAGCTACCAAGAAAATCAAGGAAAGAATCTTAAAGGTCATTGGTGAATGAAAAAATGGTTGCAACGATGAATGAGTGTACTGACTAGTCATGAGAGATATGTCAAGAAAAGTAATCCATACATGAGAATATCTTTTAAAAAGATAGCATGAATACGAAGATGGGACGTCAAGTTTAGTGGAATAGTTATCGGAGATGAAATTAAGTACTCTCATACGATTGCCATGGGAAAACTCGAAGCAGGTTATATAGCCTGTTTTTGTCAATGCAAATGCCAGTATATTTTCTGTGGCTGTCATCTAGCTGCTTACTAATATTTAATAAGAACTAGCGTGGAGAGAAATCCACTTAAACATATGAACAATGATACGAAAGAAAACTAGCAAACTAATACCTTTGATGAAGGATAGTAGTGTGCAAGAAATAACCAATCCAATTATTGAACTCCACACCAGTAAAGGACCATAGCAGTATTCTCAATAGCCTTCTTTTACATAATTAGGGTACTATAGTTCTTCCAGTACAAACCTTATTACCCACTTTATATTCTGTAGATTTTGTTAGAAAACAAAAAAATCATACTAAATGGGATGATATAGTCTAAAAATCCTATCCAGTGGATATATTTATTGGATAACAGCATCAATAGATCCATTGGATAAGGAATTGTCCATTGGAAAATGCGATCCACCCTTCATATAACTGGGCCCAGAAGGTTATGTTGTAACCTTAGAATAAAGAGACTGATTTTACTAGATACTGTTATCACAAAAAGAAAATCAAAGGGTTTTGTGATCCTCATATTGCCAATGAAGTAAGATATTATGCTATGGATGCAGTTAGAAAACAAATGTATGAATATATTAGATCTCCATGGTAGTTTATTTAATGACACTAAATATTGATAAGGAACAATAATAAAATACCTCAAATTGATTTACACAATTTTTTGGGGAGGGGAGGGGGTAGGTATCAGTACTTGCAACACTGAAGGTTAAAAAGCAAAGGCAAGTATTATATGAACTTCTTTGTCA